>NC_142493.1:33110826-33420748 GCF_965113065.1 Corylus avellana | reverse complement strand
CAACCAAAACACAGCATCCGCTAACCTATGACTATATCAGGTTGAAAACTTAGATCTGTATCAAACAGACACCATCTAATGCATAGGTAGCGCTTATTCCTCGGCCTTGAGAGCAAAACCCCCAAGCCGATACTTATTCCTCGGCCTTGAGAGCAAAACCCACAAGCCGATTCTCATCCTCCTCGACTCGAAAGCCAGGATAAGTTTCATATCCACAACCCAAAGGTTTGGACCAGTAATATCGGGTAGCAACCGGGCGCAACAAAGCAGGAGGAGAAAGCCTTATTACAAGTATAAATAAAACCATACAGGAAAATAAAGGGAACAATAAAAATAATGCAGGAAAAGAAATTACAGCAAATAAAACTAAATACAGGGGAACTCAAAGGAAATACAAAACAGAAAAACAACAAAACAGGAAAATAAATGTGAAAAACACTCAAAACGGGTCATGACAGCTGGAGGAGGGCGATCGCGAGCTAGTCGGAAACCGCCACGGAAGGTGGTACAAAAAGCTTGGCGTGGGAGGGGCGCGTGAAAAAACCCAACAGCAAGCAGTGAGCAGCGAAGCGAGCGCGGAGGAGATCGGCGGCACACACAAACAAACAAGGAGGGGGAGAGTTTGAGTGAAAACCTCCAAAAGCAGTACCCACCGAGAGAGAATATAAGCACAACAGAACAGAAAACACTAAAGACAGAAACAAACCTAAAACAAAAATTGGGAAACAAGGGAGGAGGGATGCAGGCAACGGGCATCCCTCCTCCCCCGAGGCGGCGGCGCTCTAAAGGGAGGTTTAGGGTTTCACAAGGCTTGAGACTGTTTTTGTTAATGTTGGAAAGTGAAGGTAAAGTTCCACTTCTCTTATTTAAAATTTTAATTTTAATTATGCACACATATTATATTAATTAATAAATAATTAAATTTAATTATAACCTATATGAACTATCACGTTAATTTATAAATATGAGTGGCACGTAATAATAACAGCAATCATCCCTTATTAGTTTCACGTGGCACCTACTAATTTCTTCATAATTTCTGGTCTTGTCAATTATTGGGAACAATAATTTTTTTTTTTGGAATCATTAAACTTAGTGGGAGGGCAAAGGAAGCCCCCACCGTCCGTCTACTTGCGGAATATTAAACACTACAGTGCACAACTTTTTGTGAAAGCTTCAAAGGCCAATGCTATTTATTTATTTTAATAAGTACAATGCAATTTAAGTAAACTCAAAGTGACGTATTAGAAAATAATTAAGATTTTTCCTTGGGATGCTTTTATATTTGTATAAAGCAACATTAGGCTTAGGCTTCTTCTTAAACAGCTCAACTTTGTTTGAATGCTGGGCCTCAGGTTCCTTCTTTGTGCAAGTTTGTGGAAAGCGATGCTGACCAAATCATTACAACATTTCTCTAATTAAATAACTACTAAGCAATAACTTCACTTAGGAATTTTTTTTAAAATTTTTTTTTTAGAAGTTTCAATTAGTGTAGGCTCAGAAAAATGTAATTAAGCATTTAATAAAATGAAAGTTCAGTCTATAAAATCATGCATTTCTAAAAATAAATTCATCATTTTTGGATTTATTAATTTTATAATCAAAATTATAGAATTTTGTGACTTCTCTAACTATCTTCCCAAATATGATTGTATTGACTCGAGTGCTTATTTGTTGAAAAATCGATCAAATTCGGAGTTGTTTATGCTTATACCGATCAATAGTAGAAGATAAATTTTGATTCATTCCAGTTAAACTTTCTTCTTGTTAATCTGAAAGTTTTAACTCAACGCACTCTTAAATACAATACTTTTTTTATAATTTTGTTTATATACATGTATTTAACCAGCAAAATTGTAAAGCCGGACTGAAATTACCACTTATCCTAAAAAAAAATGTAATCAGTATATTAACAAATGATTAAATTTACTAATTCTTATAAGCTTAAGCTTTTTAGATAAGTTGTGATTTAAAGTCTGTTTAGGATTGAATTTGAGAAATAGAGCTTTTAAGTTAAAAAACGTTTTTGGGCAAAAACTTCATTTTTAAGCTTTCGCCAAAAAGTCCGTTTTAACAATTTTTAGGCTTTTTAGACAATTAAAAGCACTTTTAATTTTTTACCAAACTAATACTTTTTTCTTCAAACGGATTTTGTTAGTGTTAAAAGCATTTTTTAGCCACTCAAACATAATCTCAAACAGACCCTTCATATGTTATCATAACCAAATGTGCATCCCAATTTTAATTAAATATTTTACGTATTGGCGTCGCCTATTAATAAAAAGTTTAAACCCACACGTAACAAAAAAAAAAAAAAAATTATATAATTAAATTCACCCAACTCTTCTTATAAGCTTAAGTTAAGTAAACAAGACTCACCAACTCCCTTCTCGCTGTCGCAGTGTCGGTTTGGAGCCCCAGATGATGAAACAAAAAACGTGGAAATTCAGGAGGTGATTGATTTCAGAGAGAAATGGTAGGCTTCTGGAGATCTTTGACTCCTGCAAATCTGGTATAACTAGACTTGTTAGAATCCCAAAGCTTGAAAAATGATCTTCCAAATTAAGATTCACATGTGTAAAAACATAAACATCTGTGATTAATAATATAATGTCAGTCAATGTAAGCCACGTGAGATGTTTGGGATCTCTGGTTTTGTGTATTAAATGATGAATGGACTGTTTCTTGCTGAAGCATGACTCATGTAGGGGACTACAGGCTTCAATATTATATGCAAATGGATGTGGAAGCCATTGATTTTAAATTAATAATGAGAGCTTTAAATATAGGAGTTGATGGAATTCAAACCCTATTTGTGTTCTTTAAAAAAAAAATTAAAAAAAGAAATAAAAGAAATAAAAGTCTATGGTTTTTCATTATTTGGTGCTTGTGGGTGGGGGCAGAAAAAATTTGGTCCTGTGTGTCTGTACCTTGGCTTTAAAACATTCTATAATTTCTAATTAAAACCCTAGGGCAAAGAATGGAGTCTTAGGGGGCTCTTGTTAGTGGGGCTATTGTTCTTGATGTAAAAGACATGATGTAAAGTTGCTTTCTCCACATTCTTCCCCCATAATGCAGAATACAAACTTTAATTGCCTACTACTCTAATAGATTAATCAATTTAATTTAAGAGTGTCAAAGATCCTTGAGACAATAGAGGGAAAACAAAAGAAAAAGAATCAAATTTCTGTCTGTTAGGAACATTTATGTCCCGTACAATGCATTAGGGTTCAAAACTATTTTAGTATAAGAATTACAATCATGTTTCTAAGTGTCTAATCGGTTTAGTGATTTTAAAATATGCAAGTTTTTTTTTTTTATAGAAAAAATAGCAATTTCAAAACGTATAGTTAGTGAAAACGCAATTAAATGTTTGGTAAAATGTATAAATGATTAATTGTTTCTACATTTTTAAACGCGATTTGACCTTTAAAATTATATATATAATGCACCCAATTACCTTTAACGCAAAAACTTTTTTTTTTCACATTTTAAAACCACCATTTTTTTTTTTTATCAAATGTGCTTCCTAACTAAATATTTTCTGCGATTTTGTTTAAAAACAAGCATTTAGCCTGCAAAATCAAAGGACAAACACACTCTTGACAATATAAGATAGACCATAGTGGTTCAACTGCATATAAGCCACATAAGTTCTTAGGTATTTATGGCAAACAATATCCTTAAGATAACAGAATCCTCTCAATTTCAATAAAAAGGTAGATGAATTATTCACAACATATATATATGGTATTACATCATTTAAAAATTTTAAATGATGTAATATTATATACACCGTTAGATACTTTAAAATTCAATTTAGACCATTAAACGGCTCATATTTATCATTAAGACGCTAACTATCTCTAAGATTTTATGATCCATCATATCAACAGTTTAAAATTGGATGTTCTCTATTTCAAATGAATCGAAAATGATCCTAATTCTGAATTGTCGGTCCATATTTGAATATAGAGTAATTAAGATATTATACTAATAAATGAATAATGATATATAGTATTACGTTTATATCGTGGGTTTATCATATCAAAACTTAAAAAAAAAATAACATATTTGAGAAGGAGATTCCCGAGGGAGCAAAGCTCTCACAACTCTTGGAGAGAGAAATAAATAAGGAAGAAGCGGGAAAGACAAAAGCTTGGAGCTTGTCGATGGGGACGGAACCGGGGGGAGTGGGGGCCATTTCTCAGCGATTTTCAGGGTCAAGATTCTCATACACTGATACACACGATATGGATGAAGCCAGATTTTCCCACCTGCTGTCTAATCCCCATATTTCTTCGTCTCTTAGTTTACATTTTGGCTTCTTGTTCTTCGTGCCCAAAAATAGGCTCTAGACTTCAATACATGGCTTCAATTAGGGGGGGATAAAGCAGCAGGGAAAGAGTTAAATTCCTTTCTCCTTTTTTTTTTTCTAGTAATCACAAGTTCGAACTTATTCCCGATAGTAATCCGTAAACTAGATGCTATTAAGAAGAGATTTTATCAATTTGTATTTTAATGGAGTTGTGGTAATGGACTTGTTTTTCTAGACAGTAAATATGACTCAAATCGAATATTTTACAATGGGTAAAAATCTCGATGGTCACGCCCAAGGAAAAAACTTACACGAATTGCCCCTTCCTGCCTTTTTTCCAAAAAAATAATAATAATAATAATAATAATAATAATAATAATAATAAAATCAATATTTTGGGTTGTGTGTGTGCGTTAAATCAATTTCTGAAAAGGGTAGTACTCCATGTGTCTGTCAATATTTTGTGATTAAAGTGGTATGATCAATTGATGGAATATTCTCTCAACTAGATAATGGCGCACTTAATGGTCCTCAAATGGATAATGCAGCATCTGCATAGCATTTTAGCAAGTGGGATAGAACTTCTTTAGCTTAAAAAAAAAAAAAAAAAAAAGGAAGAATAAATCTTTAGCAACCATGATGGAGATTTGTCCTACAGAGGGCTGCCATTCATATGAGAACAATATGAAAGATGAGAGGCAATTAAAGTTTATAAGTCACTACGCTCTTTGAACATTAATTAATTAATTAAAACCATCTCCTTTGATGAGATCTCTCTCTCTCTCTCTATATATATATAGTTTTTCTCCTTTTAGTATTTGTATATTATAATATGATTTATGAATCATGCCATAATGTCATATTGGCAACTTTCCAAAACATGATTGGGTCAAACACATGTGTGGGTGATCGGCTCGAGAAGTTTTTTACGATGCCTGTTGATGCATTTTTTATCATGAGATTATATAATCTTCAAATTGAACTTAGAAAGATTGAATTGTGATGATTACTCGGTCAAAGGAACCATTTATAATTCAATAGAAAAACAAAACAAAAAAAAAGAAACAATTTCTAATAGATTGCACCAAGGACCCAAGCCGTCTCTTGTAATGCCCGATTCTTCTTTAAGAGGGAAAAGTACAACAACAACAATCAAGATTAATTGTTCCTATGACCTCAACATGGATATCATTTTAGGTCAATCATCAAGGATGGTGGTTCAATGGTCAAAGAAAATTTTTAAGTGGTCAAGACATGTTTTAGGGCATGGGTTCGAATCTCCGCAATGAAGAATCCCCACATATATGCCTTGTTCCCACCGTCTAGACCCTTCATGCGGATAGGTGCTACTATGGTCACGCCCCAAGTAGGATAGCCACAATTGGTCTTCCCGACCTACCCCTTTTAATTAGAAAAAAAAAAATGTCATTTTATATCATAAGTGCAAGTTTTATCAGGTATAATTCGCATACACAATTACACATAGTTAAAATGATACTTAAGTCAAATATATATAAAAGATAATAATTAAACCATGCAAGACACTTAAGATCATAACATAGCACCATACTCAGCAACCGACACCCATGACTGCCCGCTTTTTCAACAGTGATCCAATGATAGCTATTTCTTTTTTAGTAGCTTTACTCACCTACCAATATTCAATGACTTAACACTATGTTTATACATAATACTGAGATATGTTAATCCAACCTATAGGTTTTTCCCTTTGTGATTCAATCACAAAGCTACAACCCATTCAATCCCATACTTGAGTTGTGTCCGGTCTCATATTCGACGTGGTGACTTGCTCTAATATCAAATGATATATAAGCTTCTATATACAAACTTCATGTAAAAATAGAGCTTATACATATATGATGAAGATTGTACTTAAGTCATAAAAAACACTTAAAGATTGTAACATTTTACATGTGCCTATGCACCAATCTCGTCAATCTTTAATGTTAATTTTTTTTTTTTTTTTTTTTGAAGTAGACATAGATAACCATGATGTGACACAAATAAGAGTTATACAGATAATTTATCTGTATTAGATAGAGCTAAATGAAGATTGATCTAAATTATTGCAAAGGTGATTAACATATACTTTGACAGTTCTAGGAAACAAGCATGGAGACAATGCTTTGTGGTGGTCGCCCTTGTGACATATATCATTTTGGATTTACTCGCATAAAAGATGATTCTGTCTAAAGTTTAAGCAGACACACTTCTTCATAACGGCCTAATTCATTGCTTTAACACAGACAATTAGATTAGGTGTCAATCATGTAAATTAGTGCCTTTTCTCACTACAGTTAATTGTGCTTAAAGCACTGATCATTTATATTACTGCCCTTGAATGGCTGCATAAATATGAACAATCAAGTAAAAAAATAGACCACTCCTTTTTAACCCTTTTCCCATATTAATTAGAAAAAAGTAAAAATAGACAAGACTAGAACATTGCCCGATTATCGCGGATATTCATCATATGTCATTTATGTGAAAAGGTGTCCAAGACACAAAATATTGTTAAATTGACCGCTTTCAATCATATCTATGAAAGCATTCTCATATTTCTTCATATCTAAAGAGTGCAAAAAACATTTATGTGAAAAGGTGTCCAGGGCACAAAGTATTGTTAAATGAACCGCTTTCAATCATGTCTACGAAAGCATTCTCATATTTCTTCTCATCTAAAGAGTGCAAGAAACCCTCAGTAACTTTTTTTTTTTCTTCCTATTTTGTTTGTCTAAAAAAAAAAAAAAAAAAAAAAAAGTAAAATGGAAAAAGAAAACTTGTAGGGCCTCCTGGAGGAGTTTCCTTCCTCCCACCTCTCCCTCTCCCATCCTTTTGAGTGTACCTTCAGAAGTGTAACATTGAATCTGAAGGGGGCATGCATCAATCATACAAGGGATTTTGTAACTTCCAGGGCCGCACGTGTAAAGGCAACCAGGTGGGATCCACTTATGGGCTGCGTCTCCCCCACTTTGGCTCTTCTAGGGCTCCTTCAATCTGTTTAGAGAATCAAAGCATCCACCAAATAATGAGAAGATAAAATGCATTATTTTCGTTTCATAAGCGAAGGGCTCCAAGCAAACACAGTTTCAAAATGCAATTAATGACCATGCCACCTAACAGAAAATATACTCTATACTTATACCAGCTCCTATGAAATAAATGACAAATAAATAAAATATAATTGCACTTTTGAGAGAAACACACCACCTCATCTACCAGCATTATAGCTACTAACAAAGCATTCTCACGGGCTACAAATTCTCTAAGAACTTTTTACAAGCACCTGTCCTACCTTCTCTATTATACCGAAAGGCCAAGGCACCAACAGATCCTATTGAGCATACACCAAAACATCTGATTGATCAAAAAAGGAAAGAAAAATAACGATCTTTGATTGATATGTATATAATTAACTATAGTTAACGTATACAAACCTATTAGCTAACGAGCTATGCTTAAGTGTTAACAGAGTCGAGCAAAGTTTTTACAAGTATGCCTTATTTAATAATCGAGCATAATATTATCCCCAAACTACTTATTGAATAAGCCGGGCTAGCCAGAGCCCGTTTGAGATTGGTTTCGTTTGTATACAGCCCTAGACATAACCCATTAATAGAAACTCAGAGAGGGGTATCCTCTCCTAGCAGATAATACACAAGGGAAGCATAACTAAACCAAAGAGAAGATTGCTCAAAGTCCTGCGAAGAAAAAGATATTCATACTACTAAGTTGATTTACAGCGTTATAACAATTTAACGATTAAGGAAGAAGAAATGCAATCCTTGTTACAGAATGTGATGCCCACAACAAGATACATAGGAGTAGGACATAACTTGGTTACACAACTTCAAAGCTACATTTCCCAAAGATCAAACAGAAGGGAAAAACTTGTTCAGGTTAAAGGGCAGAGAATAGAATTCCTCGCTTCTTGTGTCGGTCTTGAAAGACCGGAACCTATCCCACCAATGCATGCCTCTGTCTCTCCTGGTTTGGCTGTCTTTCTGGTGCAGTGTGAAGTCCAAGAACAGAGCCAATAAACCAGCAACAAATGGTTCCGATGAGAAGGGTACATTGATCATATCGTTGAACTGCCAAAAAAAAAGATGAGAAATTTGATTAAACCCCTCAATAACTTGACACAATGAAGGAAAAGAAGAAGAAGAAGAAGAAGCCATGTATGTATGTACCCATCTTGCTCTTGTGTGGACAGGACCATAGCCGTTGACAACTGTGTACTCATTGAAGTATTGAGGTATTGATAAGCCCATGAAAACTGAGAAGCCTAATACGAACTTTGTTCTAAAGCTGTTTAAATTGCAAAACTGAAGAAAACTGAGGCCTGCTGAACCTGTTCATGTGTAATATGAAAAATGTTCAGCAAACCAACCTTGAGGAATTGAACTATTATGATAATAGAACCAGCTCCATATAAGTTAATAATAACACCTACCCACGTAAGCAAAGAACAGGCAGTATAAAGCTCCAATGATTGGAGCTGGGATTGAAGCGAAGACGGCTCCGAATTTTCCTGGAGAGCCACATTTGTCAGATGCATACTTTCAACAAGGAGAGAGAGATTAAGTGTGAATCTATTACATGAATCATTTACCAAGGATGGAAAAGAAGATCATGAATCCAGCTGATATTTGGACAACCCTTCGGCTGCCGACACGAGTCAATGCTAACAAACCTGCATTTTCACTAGAGTATAATGAAGAACAGTAGAAAAAAAGTTAGCTGAGTATTGATAAATCAGAATATTTCTATGTATGTGGTGATTTTGAACAAGAATCTTACACAGAAACCGATGACCCATTTCCAGTTCCAAATATCCCAGAGAACAGAATGCCCACTCCCTGATATTCAAAAATTACAATACAATTGTTAAAAAGTAATATTTCTTCTTCTTCAGGTATGAAATCACCCAGAAAAACATTGTTATAATAGTCAGATCCTACCAGCTAACCATATTGTTTCGATAAATATGCAGGGAAAATTAGAGGTCTTGGATATTAAATTGCTGCACATTGATTTATTCATTCTATAATCTTGAAAGGAGTCGCCTATATAGATGAGGGCAAAACTGAAGGCAAAGAAATAATAACCTGTTTACCTGCCAACCAACACCACGGCTAAGAATTGAAGGGGGCAGTGGAGTTGCACTTGCATACCTTGACACAGCAATGAAAGCGCCAGTGGACTGTTCAATCATAAAATTATTCAAAAAATGAGCACATTTATAAAGACAACACAACAATAAACCCATTTTTCACTCTTACCAAATATTGCTAAAGTTATAAGAAATTTCACGTAATCAAGTATTAAAATAATTTGGTTATTATTTTCTTGAGGACAGCAATAAGTAGAGCAAAAATTTAAGCATTTGCCTATAATAGGGGGAAAGTTTAATTCAGCAGATTATTAACAAATATTAAGACAATGGTTTGCCTTCAAGATGCTGTATAAACAATAACAAAAAAGAAGCAGGGTGTTGCTTGACAAATTTTGTTTTTTTTTTTAAAGTAATCAACATGTATGAAAAAAGTATAAGTCGTCCTAGGTACACAAAGAAAACACCTAGCTAGAAGGAGAAAAACAAACAGATAACCTGAAGTGGCTTAAGAAAGTGTTCCATAAGGCAAAAGCAACCTCTACCCAAGTGCTTGACAGTATTCTACAAGTAACAATGAGCTCATGGTAATATATTTCACGAGTACAAACATAAACCAACCTCTACAAGAGCAACAAATGAAGCAGCCATCATAGCAAATGATTCTCCCGCATCAAAAGTAGGAGCTCCCCATTGAAAAGGATATGGAACTCTAATCCTGCAGCAAACAGCGATTTACATCAATAAACGAAAACAAGAAACAAATGGACACTGCCCACATAATTAACGAAAACAATCTAATTTGTTCAAGTGCAACATCTCTAAGCAATTATGAACTGAAATCCAGTAAAACAATAACATCGTAACTGTAGAAAAATAACTCTAAGAGCCTTACCATGGAGCAGCACCAATGATTCCAGCACGATCAGTTCTACAACTTAATTGAGTTTTAGGCCCTGTATTCTTGTAAGCCCCACCCACAGTGAGCAGATGAGCATAAATCCAAACAATCACCACCGAGAATATAACGGCAAAGCGATCAAAGACATGTCTATTGCCATGTATCACATGAGGTAAATACTGCAATAGTTGACTTCATGTTTAGAATGGTCGCCTATGCATAGCAAAGAGAAATAACTGCAAATGGTGATTGAAAGTTACCTGTGAAAATAATACTAGAATGATGAGCTGTGGCAGCCCAATCTCCACACATTTTGCAAGCTAGACATTGGAAGTCATAGTCAATAACATAAAATTAGATGCAATTTCAATGGGATAGTAAAGAAGGAAGGAAGAGGGTGTTGGGGATGACGAGAGCAGAGAGAAAGAAGTGGTATTGACATTCTTTTGTTATTGGAAATTCATAGATACATACCACTGGAAAACCAAACTCATATAGCCCAAAACCTGACATAGCGACCAGGGGGGCAGCAGAAAGTGGACTTAAGAACCTGGATAAATATAAAGAAACATAAAATTTACCAACTTAAGAATAGGAGGAACTGCAGCATAACAGGCATGATTAACATACCCAATCCAGCAATCTTTGAACATTTTGGGGCCCCAATTAGGTTTGTGTTTAATTGAAAATATTATGAGTAATGCTAGAAACCACATTCTTATCCCATAACTAATGTCAGTCCCAACCAACTCTTGAATTTTTTATTTTTTATTTAACAAGGATTGATCCAAGGTTTGGTTAGAACTATAGGATAATAGTAAGGTAAAAATGTGGTTTCTAAAATTACTCCTACATATGCAATGGAACACCAATCAGCTGATTTCAATCATCTTGCACTGTGCTAACCAACCTTGCAACATTACGCCAAAGGCCACTAAAGCCAACTACAATCTGGAGAGTTGAGGCAACAATAAGAGCACCCTGGATTCCGCGCATTATCCTTTCGAATTTCTGTATGGACATAACAAATCAGGTGAACCAGGATTATGGTTCATCACAAATAAAAATAAAAAATAAAAAAAACAACAAAACAAAAAAACAGTAAAAAGGCACCAAACTAGGTGGGATTCCAATGAAACAACCTCTTGAGGATTCAAAACGTCACTGTATCGACCTGCCAAAATGATTGAAATGGTCGTTGGCACATAACTATAAGAAGCTCCGATCACAGCAGGTAGGCGAGTCCCAAAAAACGTTTGCAACAATGTGTTCAAACCAGCCACAAACAATATTGTCTGAATCATTTTTGCTTTCTCCTCCTAAAAATGAAAAAACCGCATTCTTAATTATGGATCACAACCAATATAATATGGAAACAAGAAACAGCAAAACTGTTGTACAATTGTTATTGTCCTTATCAAAGCTTACATTGCCTCCTCCCATCTGCGGAACTAGAGATGTGGGAATCAAAACTGTCGTGCCAAGCATCACCAGGTAATGTTGGAAACCAAGTAGAATTGCCTCGGCTGCATTTAAAAAAATAAAAAAATAAAAAAAAGCCCTCAATTGAAAGCAATTACATTTCTGAGAAATGAATGTTTGTTTTAAAAAACAAAAACTTAATAGTTTTATGTTTATCAACAAAGTTTCATAAAAGTTCACCACCATCAAATGCAGAGTAATGCACAGAAGGGCCTCATGAATATAATGATTGTTGATCAATAAACTTGCGTTTGCATAAACTAGAAAGATATCTTTCAAGTAAACGAGATTAAAAAGACACTCACGCCATGGAGGAGGACTAGTAATGCAGTAAGAAATGCTTGGTAGCTGATCTCTGACAGGATGTGGCTGTAGCTCCTCTTGTTTTGGCGGTGGCGCAGGTCCTCCATGACCTCCTCCTCCTGCCATGCTTCTCGTCCTGATTACTTCTTTCTCTCAAAGAGAAACCCAAGAAAAAAGATTAGACCTTTTACACACCACAATTATTCTGAATATCCAAACAAAAACCCGAACTCCAAAAAATTCTCACAGCCCCAAACGAAGAAAATAAATCAGAAAATCTTCACGAAAACCCAGATTTCACAAACCCCAAAAACAACTGGTATACCACGCCAACCCACAAAGCAAGTAACTTTTTTTTTTTCTTTTTTTTTTTTCCTCCTGATCATCAACCAAAGCAAATAACTGAAATAAGGACTAACAAAACTCACTTACAATAAGGAGTATAATATGAGTAGCAGTTATCAGAAGGCAAGCATTGCAGTGAAAAACAACCACCCTCTCTACTCTTCTCTCGAAAGTTCACACGCTAGAAAAACTTGGGGAGAATCTGGAGTGTGTTTAATGTAAGTAATGTATGCGTTATTTTACAGCTCAAAGACCCACTTGGAGCCCAAGAGACTTAAAAGTGAGTGTGAAGATATGAAAAAGAAGAAAACACAAAAAGCAAAAGGAGACACTGTGTGCTTGCCCTTCCCTCCTAATTTCCTAAAGTCCAAAAAAAAAAAACCAAAAAACCAAAAAAACTCTCAACGAGCAAGAGGAATCTCTTCATTTCTTTTGTAATCTGAGGGGCAATTTCTTTATTATGGGTCTGCCTTCTTTCTTCAATCACTTAAAGATAAAGTTGGCATAAAGGCTTCTCCACCGTCACCTTAACCAATCTAATTACCTGCTTTTTTATTTTATTACTTAAATTTGAGCTAGGACAGCTAAAAATCAAGAGCTTTTGTTCTATTACCTCGTCTTCCAGTTACCACAGCAACGTTGTCTTTTACTGTAACTAGTTTGAAGAAAACGATAAAGAGGTTTTTAGATTTGCTTGTTTTTTTCTTTTCTTTCTAAGTAGATTTGGTTGCAGCAAGTATGAACTGATCAATCCCCATTGCTTCTCAACTAGTGTGAAACGTATACCCCCCATTTTGTCTCGACACGTATTGTACAACCTGGAAGCCATACGTCCAGGGTAAACTTGGAGTCCTTCTACTCACACTCAAATTTGCGTCTACACAAAGATTTGCACAAATTGTGTGTGTATTTTGTTTCGTGCAGAAGCTTCCACACTTAATTCGTCCCGCAAGCTCTGAGCACGTGACGTGGCGTTGTAGCTAGTGTGCAGCTTGACACACTTGCAACATTCTGCATGCCACCATGGCGTCTGTGGATCTACGTGCTTAGCAAAAAGGAATGAATATTTGAGACGTGTATTTATACATACCTAAAAATAAGGAGTAATTATTATTATTTTTTTTTCAGGAATTACAACGCATTTTTACTTTGGTTTTATGAGCTATCAATTATGACAGTTGACCTTATGAACTACTATTTTGTGCTAAAAATTCTTATTCTTTCAGTCAAAAATATTAATTTAGACGGTCAAAGTGACAATGCGTTGTAATTCATGGGGTAAAGTGACGAATAGACCGTTTGAGTTAACGTCTTTGACTGACGAAATGAAAGTTTTTGGTACAAAATGTGAGTTTTGGACACAAAATAATAGTTTATAGGGTCGGTTGTCACACTTAATAGTTCATAGAAAAAATATCAAGGCATTGTAGTTGATAGAGAAAAGGTAATTACTCCTAAAAATAAATAAGAAGTTGTAAAAATAAAAATTAATTAAAAAATTTAGGATTATGTATTTATCGATGCAAAATGGTCACGTTGCTTTCGATTTCTTTGGATTCACATTCGCACGTACTTGGTGAGGCTTCAATTGTACTACAACTTTGCTTCTTCCGTTCAAGTAACTAAAAAAGGGTTTTATTCCAAAGGGTTCCACGCTTTGCTTTCGCTAACCCCAAAGCATAATGACAAGAATAGTAAATTGATCTACTTTAGAAAAGAATAGAATGAAACAAAGAGATAACGGTTAAAGAGACCCCATGGGCTGTTGGCTATGGCCCTAATTTTTTTTCAGGCCAGACTGTAAAAGTACATTATTTTAAAAATAGGATTAATAAAAAATGTTAGACCTACAAATAAATTTTACAAAATAACTTTTATAACATGATATATTATAATATAATTAGGTTTTTTAAAAGTTGAATTTAGACATTTGTTAAGCAACTATATCTAATTTTTAAAAAGTGACCGAAAGCGGTCCTTACAATTCTTGTATTTGGTCAAAGAATAAATGAATTCTATATGAAACTGTTCTAAAAGTTTTTCCTAATATGCACAAATAACAAATAAGTCACCACATCTAACTTCGGTCTAATTTTTTGATTAAAATCATTAAATGCTATGTCAGCACCAATTACATTATGACACATGTCAACAGTTACCCACAATACCTCCTTTTTTTTATGGTTTTTGCCAAAAATATTTAGATGGAAAGTTTAGTGCAATGATTTATTTGTTATTTTTGCATACAACTTAAAGTTCTTACAACTTTTTTATACCACATAAAATTTATTGCAAATCAGTGTAACTACATGAACGGATTTTACATTTTTCTTAAAAATAAAAATAAAATAAATAAAAAAAGTTGATTGTTAGATTGCAAGGTCAAGGTGGGATCTCCCCCACTAGGGGTTGCAATCCGCGCCCACCCCGGCCACGAGTAGGTGGTTTCGTGACCCGATAATTACTTTCAATTTTTTTTCTAATTTTTATTTTTAATATTTAAAGTGAAATGTTGATATTGGCAATAATGGAGATGTGGTCTTTAATGGGTAGTTCAATTGGTTGGAGACCACGCTTTATGAAGCGAATGTCACTAGTTCGAATTTTTCGTCCCCTCTTGTGTGGACATATCAAATTAATAATAATAATAATAATAATGAACATGTGGTGGTAGTGTCTTATTGGTTATATGTTGCATCCCCGAACACCTGGCACATAATTCGTTAAATTCCTTTTATGAAATATGGATATAAAGAGTAAAATCGTAAACGCGTGGGATAAAGGAAGGAGGAGCGAGGCTTGGGAAGCACGGTGGCTCTGTGAACCCATAGAAAATTTGTTACGTTTTTTCTGGATGTAGAAATACTTGTATCTTTCTTTTCTAAAAGCACTTTAAAGTCTCTTTCGGCTACATCTTCTTTTGAATACTTCTCTTCTCTTTTGACGCCGTGGCCCAAATTCAAGTCAAAATTCAAAACCAAATAAACAAGGCCTCCCAATTTATTTGAATACTTCTCTTCACTGTTTAATACAATGGAAGCTCTTATGATGATGGTGTTGGCCACAAAGCTGATTGATTGTCTCAATAACAATTAACATATCAAGCACTAATTATTCTTTTGAATTTTGAAAAATTTTGGACTTAAAATGAGTGAGTGATTGGGAGCCCGGTTGCCTTAGACAACTTAAGATGCGGAACCCCTTTTGTTAGGAAATTAATCCTATTTCCCAAGACCCGTGAGATGCGAAAAATAAGAAGAATGCGGAATAACAAAGATAAGTAATCACACACGACACAAAGATTTAAGTGGTTCGGCTTAACAAGCCTACATCCACTGGCGGAGACGACCCGGAGAAAATCCACTATCAAAAGATGGAGTACAAAAATAGTAGAGAGAAAATCACTCAGATCCCAAAGCCCCAATACACCCAAATCTCACTATCACACAAGAAAGATTATTCCCAAAATAGAATACAAAAGACAGATGTACAAACTCTTCTTTTGCTGGAACAGATGGCGGCTGATCTCTATTTTCTTCTCTCACTCTGCAGCACCCTTTTTCTTCTAATCACTTGTTTTTGGCTCCTCCAAAAACCACCAAGAAGAAAACACCGTTGCTGCCCTTGTACCTCCTCTTAAATTCTCTCTTTTTCTCCTCCCTTTGGTGCTTCACGTTTTTGGCACACACAAATTCACCTTGTGCTTTGTTCCTTATATAGAAGCTTAACTCTCCTTTTACATGTTGGTCTAGGACTTCTATTATAAGTCAAACAAGGAGTCCTATTACACATAGGAGAAGGACTCCAAAACCCACATGTAAAGGAGCAAACCAGTTGAACCAAAAAACCTCTCCTACTTGAAGAAGGAGACAAAATATTGGGTCCCACCATGACTTTTAATTCAAGTCATACTTAACAATCTCCACCTTGACTTGAATCCCATCAAGTCTACCAAAACGTGTCTCGTCCGATTGTCTCCGCCTCAGCCCCTAAGGGCAATCACACTCCACAAGTGTCACTCAAGTCCAAGTGCCTCTTGAACTTGAGCATAGGACTTGGTTTAGACATAACACCATGCCTCCCTATCAGCCCCGTCGACCGTACAGCTTTCTCCGATGACTTTTTCTTCCTGTAGACCCATCTGCACCCTTTAGCCTTCTTTCTCTTGAGTAATTCTGCCGATTCCCAAGCTTTACCATTCCGTAGTGACTCTACCTCTTTCAGCGTACCATTCTGAACAGACGATGGATCTCCACTACTAGCTGCTCGAGCAAAAGAAATCATATCCTCAAAGCCATACCTCTTTGTTGCTTTTCGATCACGTTTCTCTTTGCCTCTTGCTAAAGAATAAGACTCTTCCCGGTGCTGTAAGTTTCTTGAAGATTTTCTGTCATCACATTCATCCGTGAGTGAACACTGTTTATCAAGCTCCACCTCCACGAATTGTTTCTCTTTCTGCACTGTACTTTCAGAAAGCTCATCTAAGTTAACAAACTCAGACTTCTTCGGTTCATGCTCTGTAACTTCAGGTTCTGCACTTGACTCATTCTTGTACATAGCACACTCATTAAAAGTCACATTCCGACTTCTAATAATCCTCCGATTTTGATCATCCCAAAATCGATAACCGAAGGCCTCATCTCCATATCCAATGAAGAAACGCTTACTAGATTTACCATCTAGTTTTCTCATAGCATCAGACTCAACATGGACATATGAAGCACAACCAAAAACTTTCAGATGTGAAAGATTTACCTCTTTTCCACTCCAGACTTCTTCCGGTAGTCTATGGCTCAGGGGAACGGAAGACCCCCTATTTATCAGGTATGCAGCAGTGCTCACTGCATCAGCCCAGAAAGTCTTTGGTAACCCAGCATGCAACCTCATACTCCTAGCACGCTCATTGAGAGTTCTATTCATGCACTCAGCCACGCCATTCTGCTGCGGCATTCCTGGGATAGTTTTCTCCATTCTAATCCCATTCACTGCACAAAACTGTTTAAACCCCCTGTCTTCGTATTCTCCTCCATTGTCTGATCTCAAACGCTTGAGCTTCAAGCCCGTTTCAGTCTCAACCATGGCCTTCCATTTCTTAAAAGTCTCAAATACATCAGATTTACTTTTCAAGAAATAAACCCATACCTTCCTACTTGAGTCATCAATAAACGTGATGTAATACCGCGAGCCTCCAAAAGATGTCACTGGTGCGGGACCCCACAAATCCGTGTGTACCAGCTCCAGCTTTCCAAGCTTAGGTGCTTTGCCAACTTCCCGAAACTTACCTTCTTCTGCTTCCCTAGGATGCAGCCTTCACACAAATCAGACTCAACTGACTTTAACTCCGGTAGTTTCCCCTTTGACATAAGTACCTTCATCTCTTTCTCGCTCATGTGCCCAAGCCTTAGGTGCCATAGTTTTGAGTCAGCAGTCGTATCTACAACAGCATTTGTACTCTTGCTGTTCATGGTCATATAGAGAGTACCCGTCTTATGACCACGAGCCAAAATCCTAGCTCCCTTGCTGACCTTCCACTTTCCACCGTGAAAATGAATTGAATGCCCTTCCTCATCAAGCTGTCCCACTGAAATCAGATTCTTCCTCAGCTCCGGAACATGCCTGACCTTCTGTAGCTTCCATACCGAGTCATTATGAACTCTAATGCGAACATCGCCTAAGCCCACAACATCCAGCGCTGCTCCGTCAGCCAAATACACCTTCCCGTAATCTCCACCAACATAGTTCTCGAGAATTTCACGGATCGCTGTCGTATGAAAAGATACTCCTGAGTCTAAGACCCAAGAATCAAGGGGACTATCAACAGAAAGAAGTAGGGCATCATATACTTCTTCTGTCACTACGTTTGCATAATCATTCTCAATCTCCTTCCGCAGTTCCCTGCAATTCTTCTTATAGTGGCCAATCTTGCCACAGTTCCAACACTCAGGTTGTCGGTCGAATCTAAATTTGCTTCTCCCTTTTCTGGAATTTGATCTGCCTTGACCAGAGTTTCTATCTTGTCCTCTGCCCCGAGTCTCGAGGTTTAAAGCAGCACCAGAACAAGAGGCTTCACCCGCATCTCTTCTGCAAACCTCTTCACTGAGAATCAAATCTCTGACGTCTTCATAGCTCAGTTTACTCTTTCCTACAGAGTTACTCACAGCCATCCTCACTGCTTCCCAGCTATTTGGCAAAGATGCCAAGACGATCAACGCGCGAACCTCATCATCAAAATTAATTTCCACCGAGGATAATTGATTTGTGATGGTGTTGAACTCATTGAGATGATGTGCCACCGAAGCTCCTTCCGCCATCTTTAGGTTGAACAATTTCTTCATCAGATGCACCTTGTTGTTAGCCGATGGCTTCTCATACATGCTTGACAAAGCCTTCATTAGATCTGCTGCGGTCTTCTCCTTTACAACGTTGTGTGCAACTGATTTTGACAGTGATAACCTGATAACTGCTAGGGCTTTACGATCAAGCAGAGCCCACTCGCTATCATCCATGTCGTCAGGTTGTTCTTCCAAAAGAGGTTGATGAAGATCCTTCCCGTAAAGAATATCTTCAATCTGTACCTTCCAAAACCCAAAATCTTTGCCGTCGAATTTCTCGATTCCCATCTTTCCTTCTTCACCTGCCATCGCTCCCACTCGAACCAACAGCTCTGATACCAGTTGTTAGGAAATTAATCCTATTTCCCAAGACCCGTGAGATGCGAAAAATAAGAAAAATGCGGAATAACAAAGATAAGTAATCACACACGACACAAAGATTTAAGTGGTTCGGCTTAACAAGCCTACATCCACTGGCGGAGACGACCCGGAGAAAATCCACTATCAAAAGATGGAGTACAAAAATAGTAGAGAGAAAATCACTCAGATCCCAAAGCCCCAATACACCCAAATCTCACTATCACACAAGAAAGATTATTCCCAAAATAGAATACAAAAGACAGATGTACAAACTCTTCTTTTGCTGGAACAGATGGCGGCTGATCTCTATTTTCTTCTCTCACTCTGCAGCACCCTTTTTCTTCTAATCACTTGTTTTTGGCTCCTCCAAAAACCACCAAGAAGAAAACACCGTTGCTGCCCTTGTACCTCCTCTTAAATTCTCTCTTTTTCTCCTCCCTTTGGTGCTTCACGTTTTTGGCACACACAAATTCACCTTGTGCTTTGTTCCTTATATAGAAGCTTAACTCTCCTTTTACATGTTGGTCTAGGACTTCTATTATAAGTCAAACAAGGAGTCCTATTACACATAGGAGAAGGACTCCAAAACCCACATGTAAAGGAGCAAACCAGTTGAACCAAAAAACCTCTCCTACTTGAAGAAGGAGACAAAATATTGGGTCCCACCATGACTTTTAATTCAAGTCATACTTAACACCTTTTTCCGGAACGCCGAGCCCTCTAAGCCCGGCTCTTTCTCTCACTCTCCGGCTGTGTTTATGATGTAGATTTGAGGAATGATTTGATTGTGAAATTATGCGGAGTTAATGATGTCCATTTCACGAGGGATTTGATGGTAATGGTGTGAAAGTAATATGAAATGATGGCTTTGGAATTAAAGGAAACATAAGATGCATCATCAAATCTATGAGAATTGCTTCTTAGCCAATTATTTTACTTACTGAGTTGTGGGGTATTTGAGTTTACAAGCCTTGTCTTATGGCCAAGGCATGTTGACTCGGGATGGGAGAGTCCCATCGTCCATTTCGGCACATGGCCCGCTTTCCTTTTTTCTTTTTTGGGCTAAAGCCGAACTTTCGACTAAACCTGGGTCCCGCATTTTTTCAGATCCAAAATTCCACCAACCACGTCACTTCTCCCCGTAAAAAAAAAACAAAAGAAAAAAAAGAAAAAAAGAAAAAGAGATAAAGTGCTTTCATGTCATTATTATTAGGGATAATGTAAAATTGGTCTACATAGTTGGTCTAAATTACAAATCACTCTATATTGTATAACAAATAATTTATAGGTCTATGTAGTTGGCCTAAATTACAAATAATTCTATATGATATAACAAATAATTTATAGGTCCATGTAGTTGGCCTAAATTATAAATCACCTCATGTGGTATAAAAAATAATTTATAAGTTCTCAAGATAGGCCAAAATAACAATTTACTTCTTAAAATCAATTTTCGTTAAGTAACTTAACAAAATCCGTTACTTTGTCTCGTCATACTACTCTAGTAAATTAACATAATCTCTTATATCCCCAAAATTTTATTCTGTGCATAACCCTCCCTCATTTTCATTTTCCTAACCACGATTTGTGTGCATTTTCCAAAAATTTGACAATCATATTTTATGAAACGGCTAGCGAAGATGAAGATAAGGGAAGGTTATGCAAAAGGTAAAACTTTGGGAATAAGGTTGATTTACTGTAGTTGTATAACGTGGAGTGAGAGCTGATGTGTAATCTTAGGTGGTATAATAAAATGATGTGAAAAATCTTAATTGTTATTTCTGAAATTTAGAAATTAATAATAACATATGTTGCAATTTTATTGAGTATAATGTGACAAAATGACAGATTTTGCTAAGTTACTTAATAAAAATTAATTTTATGGAGTAAATTATTATTTTGACATGCTTTGCGAACCTATAAATTATTTTTTATACCACAAGGAGTAATTTATAATTTGTAATTTATGCCAACTACAATGACCAATTCCTTTTCGTTTCTTTTTCTTTTCTTTTATTGTTTCCTTCAATTATTTAGTCAAAAAAGCCCAAAAGCTAGAAGACTCGTGGCTTGTAAAAATGACCATAACTAGCTGTCTAGCTCTACTTTTAGGATCCTGCGTTAGAGATGAGAATGAAGTAAACAAATTCCCCTGTTTTACAAATTGGTTAAGAGTATTGAGCCGGATTGAGGTGGTTTTTTGACAAATTTTACTGTAGAGCGCTCGATATGAATGCTCTAATATTAGAAATAAATCTCGAACTGTCAGACAAACTGCATCACGAAACTGAAGAGCCAGAGATGGCAAAATGAAAGAATAAGTACAGATGAGAAATATAGAAATATGAAAGTCCTTGATGGAATCAGCATCAAAGTGTCAGGGAAAATAGATTACAGGTTTCTCTCACAAGGCTGGGTACAAGTAACCTACCCATCAAGCTTCATCCCACAAACCCACTTTTTCAAGCTCCCGTAGAGTCAAATGCGTAATTATCACTGACCTGGTCCACGAGATTGCAGCCTCTTCCTCTCTAACTCAAGCTAGAATGGAAAAAGATTAAAATCAATAACGATTGATTAACTAAAAAGATTATTATGTATATAATTCCCCTAAAAAGTTACAAGGATAATCAAATATAGGAATCCTGGAGTGTCTTACCACTTTCTTCACCCTGTCGTTGGCAGCAGGAGTTCCTCCACTAACGGATTCAGGGAGATATGGACTGCTAACACGCACCTCATTCATGACCACTATGGCAGTCGTATCCCAGCGCACTGGAAGCCTGATAAAATACCAATGCAATCAGTGGCAGAGAAATCGATAATCTAATTTCTGGCAAACTTTTTTTTAAGAAAAAAAGTGGATGGCAACTCTGAACGGAGTTTTACATCATAACTAGAAAGTAGAAAAAAGAATTCAAGCGAAACTATGAGGTCACTGAACAACTAATGAAATCAAAATCAATGCTGTGCAATTTACAAACTACATATAAAAGTCAGTAAAATTTTGGCTTTGCAGTCATCTGACATGCAAACGACGTCAATGTCTCAAAAAGTTCTACAAACTATAGTCAAGGGTCACTAAATTTGTATTTTACAAGAGAGAACTATGGAGTAAAACAACACAAATCCAGAAATTCTAGGAAATTAGAAAAGAGAGAACTGTTGTAAGTAACCATCTAAACATAGAGAGATTTAAATATAATAGCTTTTTATTCAATCACCGATCTCTCACAATCTTCAAAATTTGGAGTATTGCATTCACTCCAAATACACCATATTAAGCACAAGAGAACCATCCTCTAGACTTCTAGTTCAAATCTTACAAACAAAAGAAAAGGAAAAGAAAATTTAAACAATTACCTAAATACGATTAAGCAATTGCAATAAAACAATTTTACTGCATGTTAAAGGTCTCAGGTTATCAAGCGCAGGAGCATGGGTTTAAATTTTGAGAATGGCCACTTCAAGTGAAGGTGCTAAACGTTATGACCATATTGAGATTTTTCCTCCCAAACTCTGCTTTGGCAATACAAACAAAGTTGCCCCACCCCCCCACCCCCCCAAAAAAATTATTTCAACAACTTTCACCATAACACTTGAGTCACCAAACTTTGTATTAATACAATAGAAGGCTACCCAAGTGTGAACAAAATCTCTTCCAAGAACTATTGCCAGCAACACCGATAGCCTAAGATCAAAGGGACAAATTCATGATTAGAACTGAAACCAAATACTAATGATGAATCAGAAAAACCGATTCGGCATTCGTCTCTTTTAGGAAGCTGGTCATAATATTGGAGTCTAGAGTTGTTAGCATCCATACTGACGGCAGACAACCACCAGTCAAAAAGCATAAAAAATCATCCCAAAATTAATTGTAGTGTAAATCATACCGACTGCATCTTGCTCTTCTCCCTCTAGCATCTTGCCACATTGAGAGAGAGGGGGTTCACATATATCAATCTTTAACCATAATAGCCACAGTTATCTTTGGCATTAAATAACTCAAATTATCATGGCAAAAGTCGGGTTATTTTGTAATATATATATTTTTTTATAAATAATGTATATTTAAGCAACGCGCAGAGGAGCGCAACCCAGGTACACAGGGAACATACAAGAGACCCCTATTCCGTAGAGAAAGAAGAGCATAAATCTAGAAATTCAGAAAAAAGTAGAAGTAGTTGGAATAGGCCAAGCCACTTTCCATGAAAACAGCGTTTGTAGCACCAACTTCTTCAAATGAACCAATTCTCGCTCACAATCGTCAAAGCTTCGAGCATTCCGTTCTCTCCAAACATACCACATCATGCACAATGGTGCTAGTCTCCATATGTGCAACGCAATATGATTTCCCATTTGTCCCCTTCCCCTTCAACTTCCCAAACACTCACTCACCCTGCAAGGCATGACCCACACAACCCCAAATAGTTGAAAAATTGCACTCCAAATCTCGGTAGCCACCTGACAATGTAGGAATAAATGATTGATCGACTCTCCACCATGCTTGCACATGTAACACCATTCAGTCACTATAATATTCCTTCTACGTAAGTTATCCAATATTAATATTTTACTTAGAGCCGCCGTCCATATAAAGAAAACCACCCTCAGTGGTTATTTTGTAATATTTAGGTGTCCACTAGCCAACATTTACTATTTGCTTACAGAACAAAAAGCTTAACACTTAAAGTCACATAAGTCATGATATGCCTTCCAGTTTCCCACACTTCCAAGTTTCAGAAACACAGGTCAATGAAAATTTCTCCCAGTGAAAAGACACCTACAGAGTCCATAAAGCTAGGCTCACATAAATTAATATTTGATAGAAAAATAACTCCCAATTTCTGATCAATTTTAAGAAACCATGTTAACAGATACGTGGTAATAAATAATGTGTAAGAAGAGACGATTGACCACCTGTTCTTGTGTTGTTACATCGTTTTGGACATTTTGGCTATTGTTTTCAATTAGAGATTTGTTAGATATTGCCAAGACTGATAAAAGGCTCACAGGCTGTTTTCAACGACATGAACAATATGGGGTGTCTAGCGTTTCCAAAGGAAAGAAATATGATAACATTTTTTGAAATGGAGAATAAAAAATGCAAGTTGATGTTGGTCTTATCTCTTTGTTTTTCTCATAGAGTAGGGTACTAAGGGCATAGTCATACTTCAACAAAATTAGAGATTTACTTTCTACAAAACGGTTACATATGCATAGACTTCATCTCCTCCGATTCACAAAATGAATATTTCAAATAGACATCTACTTCAGTCTCCATTGCCCTTTTACTTATAAAATCATCACAAATTCCACCTCTTACTTTCTTTTTTTATTTTCTTTTGGCAGACCACAGATTCTTCAGTTACAAGACTTTTAACAGAATAAAGTGCGTCTATAGTAAGACTTCAACCCTATTGAATTCGTGACAATATAATACCAGTGATGCAAATTGCAATAATAACTGTTCAGGTACTCTAATAACTGTTCAGGTACTCTAAAATGCCAAGTTTAGTAACTGACCAACTCTCCTTGAAGCACATAAAAGTGTACTAGTAACAAAATACGAATTATAGTAATAAATTGCATAATCTTCAGATTACGAGGGCTGGCACTTACGTTTTGGACAAGGCGTCGAAAATGTTCTGGGCCTCGCTGGTGACACCCACGCCTATCCTCTCAGCATCTGCCTCTGCCTGTCTGCAATCAACCTCATCAAACAAATCATTATTCGTCAACAAAATCAGCAAGAAATACACAAGAAAAAAAAAAAAAATCCCAAATGGGGTTGTAATGCAAAATGCTATAAAATAAATAAATAAAACCCACCGAATGGCCGAATCTTCTCGAGCTTGCAGACTATTAAGATCAAGATAACACTTTTTGATATCAAGTGGGTCTTCTGCTTGGCCCAATAAAGACCACTCTTTTATATAGTTGGCCTTCAACAGCCTTATATTCCTGCGAGTTCCCTGCTTCGAACCCTCTTGTTCGCACCCAACAAATGTTAAAGAAGAACAAAAAAGAATAACAGTGAACCTCAAAATTTTGTTTTTGTTTAGCTTTCTAGGGTTAGCAAAAAAAACATAATTAGGGCGGTTGGAAGGATATGAAGGACGAGGATGTTGGAGAAGCGGTCGAAGGTGATGACCTGGCCTTCGAACTCGTCGCCTAAGGTGGTCTTGATGGAGAGCAGGCAGCCCACCACGAAGTCCTCAGGGTTGGCGCTTCCATCCATGGCCATCTGCTTCTGCTTCTGCTGCCTCTCTGTTAAATAATTCAATGTTTTGTTGTTCTCTACTATTGTGGGTTTATTTGTGACATTTTGGGCTTTCTATGTTCCCTTCCTTTGCCTATTGGGTTGGGTCGAGTTTATCGTTGGTGGGCTTGGTTTGGGTTGAGGAAGGAGACCGTTGTATAGAGCCTCATCAAACCAAATGGTATACGGAGGGGAGAGATGGGCTTCAACTTTTTTTTTTTTTTTTTTTTTTTGACAGTGAGATGGGCTCAAACTTGACATTGATAGTTGCTCGCTTCAGGTTACTTTTCCCTCATTTATCACATTCATTTTATATTAGTTGAGAATAGTAACATGTTTTAAGTGGTTGTTCATGCCAGTCACTTAAAATACATGACACGAAGTCATCAATCGGCTATAGACCACGCTTTATGAAGCGGAAGTCACTAATTCAAATATGTCTCCCCCTTTCCCTCCCCTTATGCGGACATGTCAAAAAACATGTTATGGAATATTTAATGAGAAATGCTATATACTATACCTTCATACTATTGAGCTTGTGTGACAGTGTCCATTAACTCTTGTTAAAAATAAAATAAATAAATCAATAGCTATCCCATTAGCCATATGGAATGGAGGTGGGATAGGAGTGTAATATATAGTATTACTCATATATATATATATATATATATATAATATTTTTTGCAAAATGTTTTGAATTTATTTTTTAGAAAAAAATTGTAATATGTTAGTAGTAAGAACTAAATTTGAAAATTCATTTAATTAACTCGTATTTGAGATGTGAAAATGGTTTTCTAGTATTTTACCGGACAACACAAAATATTTAAAAATTAAAATGTATCACTCAAGAAGTAGCTCAATCGGCTAGGACTACGCCTAATGAATTAGAAGTTACTAGTTCGGATCCCTCTTCCCTCTTTTATGGGGACATGTAAAAAAATAAAAATAAAATAAAATGTATCGATCATTTTTTTATTTTTTTTTTGGAGGCCTTCTAATTTGTATAGGCTTATTTTTTTTTTTTTTTACATGTCCACACAAGGAAATTGGGAAGAGAAATTCGAACTAGTGACCTCTGCTTCATGAAAGGTGGTTCACAGTCGATTGAGCTACTCCTTGAAAACCTAATTTGTGTAGGTTAAATTAAACTGAATCAAAGCCAAAATCCATCCACAAATAGAAGATGGGGTCCACAATACCAACCAACCACATAGATGGACGATACCGAAGTGGTCGGTGCTCTCGTGAATACACCAACTTCTGGCAAAAATAAAATAATGTTTTGTTTACAATCCCTTTTTTTTTTCTCTAATTTCATACGTTTTTTTTTTATAAGCGTGGAATATTTTGGATTTTGTAGTATATGGACGGTCAAAAATCCGAGTTTAAAATGTTGTGGGATGTACATAATACATCCCCTCCCTGCTCATAAATGCATTAGATTTAGATTGAATTATGGTCACCGTCCGATCTTCAATAAGAAGTTTAAGATCGTTGTTCTGTGCACGTTCACCGGCATTTGCTTTCTTTCTGTAATCATTGTGGTTGGGCTGTGATGAACAACGATCATGGCGTCCAGATGGCAGGATTTGCTGTCGTTCTATTGGGCTAATTTGGGTGAGCTGGAAAATAAACGCACCATTGGTGGTTTCAGATTCAGAAGATGGGGAAAACTCAAAAAACTAAAAAATGCAACGAGGCCATGTGTGGGATCCACGACCGATGATAAGGTTTTATTTGTAATTTTATATTAGACATGCTTGCTTGATGCCTGTCTGTCGTACGTGTTGTATTCATGGAATGTCTCACTCAATTTTACTCCTGTATTAAGAACACAATTATTCCAAAAAAAAAAAAAAAAAAAAAAAAAAAAAAAAAAACCCATCAATTTAAGGTTTAACTAAGATAATTCAATTTGGCCATTGGACTTGCCGAATAATTATCCTAAAGAGTAGGGGTTGGTACAATGGTCCTCCTACCTGACACAATTATTTTTTCGGTTTTTCCTAATTAAAATAATTAAGGAAATGATACAATGGATCAAAACACCGAAAAATGAGTGGACTTTTGAACATCAGTCCTAAAACAAAAAATACATTATAAAATTATATATAAAATGTAAGAAATTGGACAAACAAGTTTCACGGACCTCTTAAGTAGGCCGCATAAAGCGGTTTCAGAAATAAAAGAGGAACAGATAGGGACAAACGACTCATTTGAACCCCTACTATGAACCTACAACAACCACCCAAAGGAAGTTGAAGCAGAAAAGACACTGTTGTAACATTAAACAATAATAGAAGGAGAGAGGCACCAACACCTTCTTTAAAGCAAAAGTCTCCGCTACTGAATATATCTAAAGAAAAATAGGGAGACATAAATTCAAACCTGCCGACTACATCAACAAAAAAAACAAAATAAAATACAAAAATACAACAAAAAGACTAGCTACAATAGCATCAACGGAGGCGTGGCAGCTTGAGCACCCTGATTGGTGCATGTGGAGCACGAGCTGGAGAGTAGGATCCATGCACAGGCACATGGAGGCCACGCGCCGGCGCGGTGGCAAGGTGGTGGAGAGGCTGGAGAAGGTGAAGGTGATTTGTATAGTATGATTTGTATATATACATAATGTATCTTTTTACACATCTTTGCTTTTGTACCGTTAATTAGTAGTTTTTAGTTGAAATTGGTGCAGGTATAAAAATAAGAATAATAATAATGAATGGGAAACTGAGCTGGCCACCACAACGTTCACTGCCCATAGGCCGTTCCCTTCCATTTTATTCGAATTTCCATGTGCGGATGAGACATATGAGTCTAATACAATTATGGGAATTTCAAACCTCAATGGTAGAGTGTTTGATTAACTTATTGGATGCTTAATTAAAATTAAGAATGCTGTTTTTTTTAAAGAACTAAGTTTAATTATCAAGTATATATATATATAATGCAAAATGGCCTCCACAAATTTGGAGGATGCCCATGCCTATATGTGTTGTATATAATGTTCTTAAGTTGATTTCGTATATGCTAAAGTTTCTCAGAAAGATATTCAACAATGAGGGGTTCTTGAAAAGGAGATTTTGTTGGATCTATATTATATTATATGTACGTAACATGCATAAACTACTTGTATAGTTGCATTTAATTTGATGATTAGTAGATATATTATCTTGTGAATCTGCTAAGCTGACAGCTAAATACAAGATAAATCAAGCTAGATGCCAAGATCGCCGAGAGAATCTTGCAGAGACAACTTAATTTGATGCTTTTGCATACCTCCAAAACCAATTAACCCAAATGATTCCTTCTCTGATAACACTAAATTTCCTCATTCCAGTGTAAATGAACTCCAAAATGGCATTTCTCTTCCTCTTTGTCCTCTGGATTTTCCACTATCAATGTGATATTCTTATATTAATAAGTCTAAGAGCTTGCTTTAATTAAAAGAAATGGTGAATATATATATATACTATGGTGCTTGAAAACACTTGCCAGTTGCCCTCCATAACTCTCTTTAATTATTAATTGATATTATCTATTAATTTGAATCTTAGATCTGTCCCATGTAACTTATTTCCATCGACTTACTTCTTGAATATAACGTTCACATTTTCCTCCGAATTCGCCTGGAGAAAATTTCTCAAACCCATTATATTAAATTGATATATATTCTTCAAACATGTAATTTTCGCATGCAATTTTTTATATATAAAAAGTATTGGTTCTCACGTGCATTTTTAACACGAGTAATATTAGAAACCACATTTTGATCCCATTATTATTTCACTATTTTGATGTGACAACACCATCATCAATTTCTAGCATACTTTAAGAATACATGTCACTTTAATGGTCCAGCTTAATTCTGAGCAAAGTTTTGTAACCACATAAATGTAGAAATAAAATAAAAGTTGTTATCGTGCACACCAATAATGAATAATATGAAATTGAAAAAGAAATAGTTGAGACACAGATTTACGTGGTTCGGCAATGTGCCTACGTTCACAAAAAGTGCGACTATATTTTACTATTAATGATTCAGGGTTACAATATAACATATATATTAGAAAACCCTAATTGTATGAACGTATTTTGAAAAATCTCAAAATACTCCGTACCTTACTGTACCGTACCCCAAAATATGTTAAGGTCCTGCTCCGTGAACATTGATTCACTCCGCTAGTCTACTTGACCAACCATTGGTATTCAAATATTACTCTCTATACTGTCACTAATTTCAATAAATTTATACTCGTATAAAGTATGCGTATGAGAGTGTGTACATATATATAAATAATGAATTGCTTTCACAAGATGATTGTGATTGGTTTGTCTGACTCTAGTGGCTTTTCCTCGTGCTTTTAGGTTGGAGGCCTTATTTATGACAGCAAGACTTCTTCGCCTTTTAGGTAAGAGGTCATGTTCATGATAGCGAGAATTCTGTGGCGTCCTCAATATACAATATCGCTGCATTGTGTACAAAACGCCAACATGATCATGCGGCTAACCTTGTTAATTCTTTTTTCCTGGTTACGTTCATCATCATCATGGACCCAATATCACATCATCATCCATCAATTTGTGATGGAATCTAACCGTGGTGAGTTCATATACATAAATGCAACCATATTAGGTTATTATAATTTCAAAGAATTCCAATCGCCTAAAAATAAGAGTTTGCAAGGTCTATTTGTTTAAGACAAATGGGTTTAACATCTTAAGCTATCCTAAACAAATAAGCCTTATAGCCTTCCACTCTAATGTCAAGAAGATCTTCATCTTTGATAATGGCTTGTAATGATATTAGAGATTTATCAACAGTAGGTTCTATCAACATTTTTTTCTTTTCTTTTTGTCAAACTACATGCTACTAGAACTATTTGCACATGGTCTCGTACGATAAGTCCAATGGGGATTCGAATTCCCCTTGGAGTAGGTGTACTACGAAAGGAAGTTAATTCTTATATGCTCTAGCCCCTTATCTACAACTACGTTCCAATTAATTTTAAACATACTTGTGGAAGGCTTTTACCAAAGCATTGGTGTGTCTACTTGAGGAGGACCCTACACTTCATGCTCCTTTTCGTTTACTCTCCTAAATTCATCAAGAGAGACAATAACTTCTCGAGATACTTGCTTAAGACGAGAGAATTCACCCCATGCGCTACATTGTTCCTCTGAATCCATATATTTTCAGGCTATCATCGCGGTAAACTCATCTTTTCTACACATGAAAACAAGTGAGCCCCTCATCAATGCATTTTTGCAATTTTGTTGGACCACAACTCCAAACATATTGTCTGATGGACAACTCCATAAGATGCACTTGACCATTTCTTCATCCCTCCCATAAATTGGACATTGTGCATCTTGGACGACCCCACTTCTCAATAAATTCATTTTGGTAGGTCGAAGTTTTTGACAAACTCTCCACATTAACATTTTAACCGCATTTGAATACTAAGTATATACTCGATAATAATGATAATGGATGTTCCATTTGTCATAATACAATATTGATAAGTTCAACAATGATAACAATTCCAAGTTCAACAGTAATTATAATTGTGCATTCATTAATAATGGTAAAAGCGCACAAATTAATGAGTTCTACAATGATAATTATGCCATGTTCAATAGTAATAGTAATTGCACATTCATCAGTAATGGTAGAAGCGAACTTATCAATAGTAATAGATGCACACCCTGTAATTATGGAAGATGTGCGCTATGCATCCAACAAAAATGATGAATGCACTTTGTACGTCTACCATGATGGTGGATGCGTGGATGCACGTTGTGTGTCCAACGATAATAGTAGTTGTGTGTTCAACAATACTAATAGATGGGTGATGTGCATCCAACAATCAAATCTATCGCAAATATATGATTAAATAAAATAATTAATTAAACAATTAAATCAATTATCTTATATTAGCTTTTTTTTTTTTTTTTTAAATAAATAGTAATTCAATAAAGTTTAATAATAATAATAACAATGATTTTGTGAGTGAGGATTGTGACAACTTCGCCAATGGTAATGACAATAAATAAGGACAGTGAAAAGAATAATAATAGAAAAACAATTGTAGCACTCCGCCATAGCCGCCCTATAATATCCCCCTTATTTGGGCAAGTGATTATAGGGATTTAAATAGAAAGACTTGAGAGTAATACGGAGGCTTGATACAACCGGCTCACCGACTTCCTATAATCTTAGATTAATCGGGATGTCCTTTGATGTCTACGAGCCACGAGGCGCTTTCTAATTGGATATTAGTACTCTGGCTTTTTCCTTTGGATGTTGATTACAAATTGACAGAAATAATTGGGGGTGATGGGGAGCACTAATTTGTATCTCAAAGACGATTTTGCCCTTGCAAAGCCGGAGTTACATGCTTTATGTCCCATCAACATATGGGTACTTTTGGGTTTCGACCTGCCCTTAATGGTGGCAACTAACCCCAGCCCCAGGTCCCCATTAATCAAACCGTATAGGGCGGCCATATACCTTGCCCACCACAAAAATAAAAAAATAAAAAATAAAAAAATAAAAAAAGAAGGGTTTTGCTAGAGTACCACATGTTGCTGTAACAGGCATCAACATCTAGAAAAAACAACAGTCAACGCCAAAGCTTTGGCTAAAATTACTGGACTCGATGTGACTTTACTGTGTCACGCACCACAAACAAAACGCAACCCCTCTCTCTCTCTCTCTCTCACTCCGCCAGCCCAAGAGAGAAAAAGTACTAATTTTTTTGGTGTCTTGCTCAGCCTTCTCACCTCTGAAACACTCCAGAAAACAGAGATAATTAAGGATAGAGAAAAAGCAGGAAGGAGGAGAAGAACACCAATGAAATCAATGGGTGTTGGGGCAGCAAGTCCTTTCAAAGACCAACTGCACTCCCTCACCAGGAAGCTCTTACCGTGGACCATCTATGCTATCTTCCCCTTAGCCATCTTTCGCCTTTACTTTTACCCTCTCCAACTCCCTCAATCTTCCACCGACCAGCTTCCAAGTACCTCCTCCATAGCCATCACCTCCTCCGCTTCTCCGACTCATATTTCTTCTTCTAAAGGTACACGCACGCACGCACTCTTTTTTTTTTTGGTTGAAAAACACTCAAATATTTGTTGGGTTTTGCGATTTATTACTGAAAAAGGCTCTATATGTTGTGCAGAACAGGAAAGAGCTGATGACACTCCATGTGACTACACCATCGGCAAATGGGTCCATGACAAGTCGGGCCCTTTATACAATGGAACAACATGCGGTGCCATCAAGGATGGCCAGAATTGCATCAGCCATGGCAGACCAGACCTGGACTACCTCCATTGGAGGTGGAAGCCCAAGAAATGCGGCCTACCAAGGTTTGAACCAAACACTTTTCTTCAACTCATTAGCAACAAGCATATAGCATTTGTGGGTGACTCCATGGCTAGGAACCAATTAGAATCCCTTCTCTGCATGCTAGCCACTGCCTCTGTGCCAAACCTTGTCTACCGTGACAGCGAGGAGAACAAATTTCGTAGGTGGAATTTCCCTTCTCATAATGCAAATCTATCAGTTTACTGGTCACCCTTTCTCGTAAAAGGTATTGAAAAATCGCAACAAGAGCCTAATTACAACAAATTGTATTTAGATCGAGTTGATGAAAGGTGGGCAAGTGAGTTGGATCATATAGACATGATTGTTTTTTCAATTGGGCATTGGTTTCTGCACCCGGCGGTGTACTTCGAGGGTGATTCAGTTTTAGGCTGCCATTACTGCCCTGGTCTCAATCACACAGAGATTGGGTTTTATGATGTTTTAAGGAAGAGTTTAAGGACTACCCTTAAGACCATAACTGAAAGGAGAGGCTCTAAATCTAATGGTAATGGAATCGATGTAATTGTGACCACATTTTCGCCTTCCCATTTCGAAGGTGATTGGGATAAGGCCGGAGCTTGTCCAAAGAAAGAGCCTTACAACGAGAGTGAGAAGCAGCTTGAAGGAATGAATGCAGAGATGAGAAAAATTGAGGTGGAAGAAGTGGAAGCGGCACAGGAGAATGCTAAGCAATTTGCAGGGTATAGAGTGGAGGCGCTGGACGTGACCAAGTTGTCGTTAATGCGGCCGGATGGTCACCCGGGGCCATACATGCATCCTTTTCCATTTGCTTATGGGGTGGCAGAACGTGTGCAGAACGATTGTGTGCATTGGTGCTTGCCGGGGCCCGTAGACACATGGAATGAAATTTTGCTGCAAGTGTTGAAGAAATGGGAGGGTCCATCAAAGAGAGGAGAATGAGTTATTGCTATTTGCTATATCAAATTGGCAAGGCTGTTTATCTTTGGTGCTGAGAGAAGAGGGGAGAAATCATTGGTTTCTCCTACAGAAGGATAGAAAATGAGAGATGAGGAGAGAGACAATTGGTGAAGTTAATTGAGAAGAGAGAGATATCATGTAATGGGACCAAAGATAACGATTTTTTTGGAAGATTGTTTATTCTGTCATTCTGTCATTCTGTGTAAATGTATAAATGTTTTTGAATGTGAAAGTTGTTGGGTAATTTATGAAGATCAGTGTTTCTGTATGGATCCAGAATGTGAAGTTTGGCCACATCCCCACCCAGCAACAAGCTAGGCTTGCTACTTGCTAGCCTTGAACCCTTCAGTTTTGTCTTCTGAGGAGTTTGTTTGCATGCAGATTTCTTCTATCTTGCTTCAACTTTCATCTTTTCCTAGCTGCTCTGCTTTTGAAATATGAAACCCTATCTTTTTTACTATTAGTTGCTATCAGAGGAAGTATTCAATTTTGGACAAAACCCAGCTATTAGGTGAGCTGAATTGATCAAATCAGGAGCAGGTAAGACCCTTCATTAACTATGATTTCTTCAAACAAGTTTCATGTAGATGTCAACACTGAATAAAATATTATACTATCATCATTTTTTTTTTTTTCCAAATATTACCATATAATCACAAATGAACGCTACTGTCCACATGATACTTTTCAACCCATGAATTTGTAAAGAGTTATACTCCGTACATTTTCCAAGTGATTTTCTATATCCAATTACAAGAGATTTGAGTTGATGATATTGAGATTCATTCTTTACATAACCTTTAATTCAAAGGAAGCTTGTAGGTAACAATCAGCATCGATCCTGCATAAAGTCAAAACAAAACCATCTTTTTTTCTATTTCAATCTTTGAGGGGCCCGGTCGTTAGTTCAGAAGTTGGTAGCTCTAGCCTCTAGGGATCCAAAGCTGCTTTATTTTACCTTTAGCGAGGAAGAGAGCAGCAGCCTGCAGACCACTTTTGAAATGGACAATAATAGCCTTCGCTATCACTACATGCCACATGCCACATGCCACATGCTCCTCATTGTGCCACCGATATTCCTCTCGAGAACAAAATCCTTTCAAAGCTAATTTCTTTTTTGATAAGTAAACAAAAAAAAAAAAAAAAAAATCTACGGGGTGTGTAGTTACATGGGAATTTTATTTTCCGTGCATGTCTGACACATGGACTTGTGTTCGGTTGGAGTCGTCGATTAATGTAAATAAACACAAAGTTACATATGCTAAAAGGTGCGGTCAAGTAAAGTATTGACAAAATGTACACATATATACGTCTGTTACGACCCGACACAAATACTGAAGTGTCAAATATGGGAGTTAGCATGGAAGAGTTATTGGTACTAAGTTAATCATATTTAACTAAGTTTATCACGTAATGTTATAGTGTGATCAAGTAGAAGATGATGTGTTTTAAGGGATGATCACACCATAACAAGTGTGATCATCTCTACACTTGGTTATCTTTATGGAAAGTAATAACTTTTATAGAGGTTAAAAAGAGAAACATAAAGAGTTGCATGACATTCTATAAATATAGGAGGTTAAAAATGCTAATGAATGGATGAAACTAGTTAATATAATTATATAATAGTAAGAGAAAAATGCTGATTTAACTTTTTTACGTTTGGGCCCTGCTAAGTTTCTATTTTTGGCTCATTCACATTCAATCCAAATATGTAAATGTTTTATCAATTTTTTATTTTTATTTTTTGTTATGAAATCCTTATAAAATTACAAATTTACGAGATAGTCCACAACCACCCTTTTTATGAGGGATGACTGCCTATGATCGTCCATTGACAACTGGGCAACTTTCGACGACCTCCATTAACAAGGGCATGACATAGAGTGGCTGCCCCACTACATGAGCTATTCATATGAGGTACTCCTATCATGAATTGGCCACAAGCCACCCCATTGTTAATTAAGGAGTAGCTCCGAGCCATTCTCATTCTTTTTTCTTTATTTTTCCTTTTTTTTAAAAAATAGTATGTTCATAATTTTATAGGAAGCTGACCTACAAATTATTGAAATTTGTACAAAAATATACAGAAGTATGGCTCTAATGATAAGAATGAATTCAAGGTTTTTATTTTGTGTTCTTTTGTTGCTCTTTGTTAAATCTGATCTGGTCTGGCTTCACCTCTTTTCTTGTTATATGTCTTATTCTTCACAGTTTTCTTGGAAGCTTGTGGAGTTTTATTGGGGTTTTTATACCTCCGATGGTTTTATCTATCACTTTGTGCCGCGGTTTAAAACTGCATTTGCAGGTTACGTTTTACTTCCAAATCTTTGAGGTGGATGTCTGTCTAAATCGGATTTTGCTATTATCTTGTTGTTTTCCTGTGGCTATCTGTAATTTTTCTGCTAATCTCTTTTGGTTTTAATGAGAGCAATTTCTTATAAAAAAAAAAAGAAAAAAAAAAGAATGAATTCAAGGAATTAAAAGATAAAAACAAAAACTAGAAGGAGCAATTTGGTAAAGACCGAAAAACTTAAGGAGTGATTCAATAATTTTTCTTAAATATAATCTTAATCCTATTTTTTATTTATTAAACGTGGTAAATCTGTAAAATGAATACAAAGTATTTCCGAAAGAAGAACAATGAACCATGATTGACAATCATTTTGTTATCTAAAATGACTATTTTCAATAATAAGAAACATGTTTAGAAATTAGAATTCAATCCTATGAAAATGTGAATATGTTGAAATAAAAGCCTACTGATTTTTTTAATCACTTGGCTAAAATTAAAAACAAAAAAGAAATTGATGACGATGGAGTTTATATCATCAACTCAAGACAAAGAGCCAAACGGGCTCGCTCCTCCCATATTCCATGGCTGCAACAGTATCACTCTCTTTCTCCTTAGATCCACAACACAACTACATCTCTCACAACCCCCACTTCAAACACCACAAAACGTTTCCTTTAACACCTTCTTTTCCTATCTCCCTGAAACACCCATATCTCCTTCCACACAGGTACAACCGTTACGCCTCCAAATCTTCGTCCTCTTCTTCCCACTCCACTCCTTCAGCGGCCACAAACTTATCTTATTCTGAAGACCCATTTCGAACAGGTCGGTTTCTGAGCAATGAAGAGCTTGAAAAGCTCAAACTCCTCGAGAATTTCAGGTATGGTCAGGAGCTGGAATCTGGGTCATTGTGGGTTCGGGTGATGAGGGCGGAGGAGATGGACGCTATCGTTGCTTTGCTCGCCGAGTCATTTGCGGAGTCCATGCTTTGGCCTTCTGGGTACCTGTCCTTGTTGAGGTACTTGGTGAAGCAGTACTTGATTGAGAGACGAGCTCTAATGCCCCACACCGCCACACTTATCGGGTTTTACAGAGGAAAAGAAAATGGAGTATTAGAAAAAGAAGAAGAAGAGGAACAGTTGGCGGGGACTGTGGAGGTTTGCTTTGATAAAAGGGGTGCAAATGCTTCTCCTCCCACGCCTACTGCTCCCAAGAATTCGCCTTACATTTCTAATATGACAGTGAAGAGTTCGCTTCGCCGGTATGTTTTGAATTTTTGGATTTTCACAATTAGCATTTTCTTTCCAGTTTGGTGCCTTTTGCTTTTATTTGAACTCCGTGTTTAGAAGACAAGAAATATTTTTTGGGCATAGACAATGGTTAATGTGGGTTCGCATGCTGTTTTGAAGTGAATATCTTGGTTTGATTAGAGACGGCCTTATTTTCTGTAGCAAGTAGTGATTTTTTTGTACATACTAGGCTCTTCCCCCACAACAATGCAAAAAGAACCGAAATTTTACCGTTATGAGAGGATATACTAAATAACTAGTCCATTCGATGAACTAGAATAACAGGTTACGTTGGGATAAATACATACTAGATAATTAATGGCAGTATTCCATTATATTTAGGTGCTTGCTGTCAAAATGATGCAGGACATTTAGGGAATCGGTCTAAATGTGCTTGTGGTGGCTTAGGATGGAGAATTTATGGTTCTGGAATTTAGAATCATAGAGGGTTTGAAGATTGTCTTGGGGGTTTTCAAATTTGATGGGGAGTGAGTGCCAGAGCACTGTTTCTTGAAGCAGACAGCTTGTTGGAAAATTGTGGACAATGGTTGTGTTTAGGAATTTATGGCTGGTTTGATTGGTTATTTGGTGGCTCCTTGGTATGAAAAAAAAATGTGGGATTTTAAGGTTTCAATAGGTGAGGAGAAGAGCTTGATTTTGGTTGCAAAGTAGAGAAGAAAAAAGATAAGTGTGTGACTGTTCAGGGGCTGCTAACAGTAAATGTAGTGTTAGCAGGAACACAATCTCTTGAGTGAATTATTGGTAATAGATTATCTACCCAAGTACTTGTCATCTTGGTATCTCTAAATTTTCATGTCTTTTGAGCTATTAAAATGTATGAAGAGAGTTGACCAGTACTATCAATATTGTTGTGATGCTAGTGTATGTGTTTTGTGTCAGCTGTTCTGATGTTTTATAGCCAGATAGTCAAGACTTCAGCTGTTAGATATTGTAGTCTTTTAAACTCTACAATTACCTTGTATGAGGTTTGCTTGGATTCTTCGTCCTTGTCTCAGTGCTGTAGACATCATACGGACACAATAATGTAGACATCATACGGACACAATAATGGATCTTCATGATAGCCGTATACATGTTGACTCCTTCTGTATAAAAGTGAACTCCCACTTAATTTCCTAGCTTCTTGTCGGGCATCAGAAACTTGACCTGTATGGCGCGTATGGGTAATTCCAATGACACCCAGAACGTGGTAGAATTCCTAAATTCTTTATGTAATAATACTTCATTCCTCAACATCTGGAGTTTATCATTTAAATTGGACATCAAGAGGCTGAAAAGTTGAAAAACACTAGAACATATGATTACTTCAGATGAGAAACATGGATTATCAAAATTTCTTTTATTTTTTACCCTGAATATGGGAAAATTCAGATACAAAATCACTTGGTGGATTTTACTGTGAAAGGCAGTAAAAATTGTACTTGCAATGTTATACACATGATAATGTTAGTCAAGGATTCTCTTTAAAAATAATTCAACCTTTATTTTATTGTTCTTCTATTTATTGTGAACTGTAATCTCAATTCAAAGTTCTCAGGGCCATAGTACTAGTTTAAATAGCCATATCATTTCTATAAGTAGCACATAATTTCAGGTTTCTAAGTTTATGTTTTTGTATCTTTCAGGAGGGGCATTGGCTGGCATCTCCTAAAGGCAAGTGAGGAACTAATTTCTCAGATGAGTTCCTCAGGAGAAGTGTACTTGCACTGCAGAATGATTGATGTTGCTCCATTCAATATGTATACAAAAGCAGGCTACAGCGTCGTCAAGACAGATAGCATTTTAATCCTGTTGATGTTGCAGAGACGTAAGCACTTGATGTGCAAGGAACTTCCAGCTATAAGAGTCCCTTCTGATATGTCAGATTCTGTTGAGGAATGAACATCTTGAATAGATATGTGGATCAGAAGATATATCTATGAGGTACATGCAGTTGCTGGCATGTGTTATCGCATCTTCCTGTGCAACTTTCACTATTCTCTTCTCTCTCTCAGACACCCACACACACATGCCCATGCATGTGAATTTATTTTGTACATTCTCGTCACCTTTTTCAATCTGATATATTGATTATTTTTGGTAAGATCTTTCTGTAAGTTGTGCTTGTGATGATTAGATATATGAATCATGTCCTGTTACATTGTTCTTATTCCCTTATGGTCCTTTTGCTGTTCTTGTTGTCCAGGATATAGGCCAATGAGGTTGCAGTGATCATCCAGCTGGGTTGAATATTGGCTAGGAGGTGAACCTGATGTTCCAGCTTCTCCTTGCTTGTATTGTATTAATGTGTATGGTAGACTCCCATTTTGTTGCAGGTAAATGAATTGCATCTGGCATCTCCTTTTCCATGTTATCCTAGGCCTTATTGTTATAAGATGAGAAGATCATATTATCTTTATCTCTCCAGTTTTGATACATGTGATTTATATTTGTATATGTATGATCTTGAAGTTTTAATATAACAAATCACTCTCCCAAGCTTCTGAAACTAATGCAGCATCAAGCATGAATTGTAGTAGTGATTTATCAATGCTACCCATCACTTTATAAAAGTTGATGAACGGTTAAATTATATCATGTAATGCTGAATAATTGGAACTTCATTTTCCTGTCTTTATCTCTCCAGTTGCCGACTTTCAAAAATACTTATAACCGAAACTAGAAAATGTTAACTGTCAAGAGTTTTTAGTTATATTTTTCTGTAAAATCCCTGTTTTCTGCCTTATGCTGTATTTTCTCTGAGGTATATGGCTCTGTATCAGAGACTTAATGAGGCTGTGAATCAAATCCATGAACACCAATAACGTTATAGCTTTATATGGATATATATCACATATTTTTTGAATTTAATTAGTGTATAGCGTGTAGCAGTAGGCCTAGAAACAGAACCAGTGTGGTAGCACAGGTCACCAAGTAGAACATTCCAAAACAAAGTGGTGATGGACAGATGGTACCAGGAGACTGGATATAGCTGGAAATGATGCCTTATTGTTGATTTACTTGCTAGGTTCTCTTGGTTGTACGCAGAAAAGCCATCTTCAACTTGATCTTTTTTGGATTGCTGCTGTTGTTTCTGATAATCTATTCAAGTGCTTTCTCTTTGTCATGGATCCTTACCAAATAAATTCATTGTTAGATTGTTGAGTTTGTAGGATCACAAGCTCCCTAGTTTCAATAAATCATTAACAAAAGAAGTAAGGATCTTTTTTATTCACACAGTTACATCCTGCCGTTTAAACATCTGGCTTTGTTAGACCATTCTCAAAGTGTGCATAGCTGTGCGCGAGCCTTTTGAATTTATATAAATAATCCCTTGGAGTTCTTTTACACAATCTGCCATTGAGGGTCTCTCGCTACTCTCTACACGGACACACCTTGATGCCAAGTTTGCAAACATGACTATAGACTCCATTGTGTATGAACTTCGGTTCAGCTCAGGATCTATCACCGTACGCAGTTTCTTCCTATCATTCAATATGTTCCTTACCTGGAATACAAAGGACCATACATTTACTGGCCTGTCATTTTCAGTAGCTAAAATTTTGGAACTTGAGAACCAGAGCCTGTTGAAACTAGAAGAAATTTTTCTTACCTGTAGTACAAGGTTTTGATCATTTGGTCCCTGGTTCAAGTCCACAGCTCGACGTCCAGTCAAAAGCTCAAGAAGAACCACTCCGAATGCATAAACATCACTTTGTAGAGTGAGTTTCCCTGTCTGTTGTCAAAGGATATAAATTCAATGCCCATAGCTCTCTTGTTAAACAAATGCACTGGAATTAGAGAAAATAAAAACATCTATGAGCGCAATATATATACAAGTGATATTTTTAGATTGCAAGGGAACAGAATATTGTTTTGTCTTCGAATATTGTGTATTGCTGAGAACAGTTCAAGGCTGTATGCGATTTTAGGGTTTATATGAGATGGGTTGTTCTGAGTAGGGATTGGAACCCCACCTCACTATATAAGAAATGTATTAAAACATTAAGCACACCAAGATATATATCGAAAGTATAAGTAATCACTGGATTTAGATTATTTGGATTGGCGGATTTAAGGAAACTCAAAATACTAGGGTATATTGGGATGTCAATTAGGGTGAGGTTCAATTTTGCTCGCCATATTTGGTGTTCGGAAAGTCCTGTACGGCTGTGTACTGGAACATTGTCACAACCCACCCCTATCAGACCATTTTTTTTCATCTCTTTTGATTTGGAGTTGGGAAATATCCATATTCTAGTTCAAGCATAGGTGAAACTCAAAATAAGATCTTCAAAATGGTGTGCCAAAATCGAGATAAGAACTATTCTAAAACCTATTTAAAATGTATGCTTAAGACTACCTTTATACCTACTGAATTGCATAAGTTTCATAGTATATGCTTAATTGCATGCAAAACAAAACTTTCTTCCAAACTAGATTGGAGGATGGTCTATTCAAGTGACGTGTCCATGCAAAATTTTGCCCAGTTTGGAGAAAACTTTTGTCTTTGCATGTGTAACATGCATTTGAGCACATTGTATCCATGATGCATGTACACACAAATATGTTTATATATTTATCTGTATTGTAATTTTCTTCAACTTTCACTGCAGACCTTTGAGGAATTAGTTCTTGGAGAAAACATGAAGATCAATGTAGTTTATATGCAAAAGAAAGAAAGAAAAATATAATGAAACTTTATTCAAAGTGTTAAAACATGTATTACAATGAAAATTTGCTCCACGTAACAAGGATGCATACCGATGTATACTCAGGATCAAAATAGCCAAATGTACCAAGCACTCTAACCGTCATATAGGTCTCCTGGCCCTCTGGCATTAACTTGGCAAGCCCAAAATCAGATATCTATGAAAATAATCAAGTCAAGCTTAGGCATTAGGCACTCTAATACATAATAATCATGAGAAAAGTTATCTAATAATCTTACTTTTGCTTCAAAGTCGGCATTTAGAAGGACATTGGTGGACTTAAAGTCTCGATGAACGATTGGAATCCCAACCGAAGAACTTGAATGGAGATAAGCAAGTCCCCTTGCAGCTCCAAGTGCCACTTTGAGCCTTCTAGGCCAATCCATTTTTGCTTCTCCAATTCCTAAAACAAAGTTGCAGATGACCAAAAGCTTAAGAATAGAGTTCTGCAGACATGAGAATTGGATTTTTGAATTGAAACCAACCATTTAAGTGATCTTGCAGGTTCCCATTGTGCATATATTCATAGACCAGAAATCTGTGCTTTCCATCAGCACAATAGCCTATCAAGGACACCAGATTTGGGTGGTTGAGTCTGCTCAAGATATCAACTTCGACCCGAAACTCATGCTCCCCTTCAGCTGCTTTAAATGGTGGCAGCTCCATTTTCTTGATTGCTACAACCTTCGGATGCCGAAAGAGAAGCAAATAAGTATTTTGTTCTCATCTACTTCCCTATGATTAAATTCTTTACATTCATTTACAAAAGAGAGAAAGGGTCTTTTTCTTTTGTTAAGAAACAAGTTTTCACCACCATACCTCTCCTGACCGCAAAGTGCCTCTATAAACTCGGCCGAATCCTCCTTTGCCAAGCAAATTCTCATCTCTGAATGCATTTGTTGCCTCTTCCATCTCCTTTAGTGTGAATACTGATGAACCATGGTGCCTTTTCGCGGGTTGGGGTGTTTGATCTTCAAGTTGCCAAAGTTCCACAGGTTTGTAAATCCCTGAAAAATCTCAGGAGGTAATGCTGTAAGTGCTAGAAGAACATGCTTAAAAAGCAGAAGCAGAAGTAGAAGGAGAACATACAAGGGTCTGCATTATCATGAGACTTGCTTCTCCGGCGCTTGTTCCACGCTGAAACCAATCCGAAAGGCATAATCACACTTTCTTGAATTGATCTGATTCTTTGTTTATAGACTAAAATGACAGATTATGTTGCATGAAACAGACAATTGGATGGAGAAACTTGCTTCAATGACACCCTCACGTAAATATTGGCAAAGGGCAAACCAGAAAATCTCTTATCCCCCACCAATTGGTAGTGAGTTCAGAAGTCCTGCTCAAACAAAAAAAAAATGGTGAAGATTATATGAGCAGAAAATGAGATTGGATGGTATGGGAATACTCTCAAGAGTACGTGTAGAGCAAGGGAAGTTAGATTAGGAGGGGAAGTTAGATTAGGAGGATACTCAACAAAATCAGCTCCCAACAACCTCTGGGAGAGAGCCTGAGATGTGCTTGAAGGAAAAGGAAAAAGCAAACAAGGAAAAAAAGTAGGTATTGCTTGCTTGCTTACCTTTGGATGAGAAGTGGTGGGGGTGTTGAGGTTGATAAGGAAACAGAACCTGCTGCAACTCTCCCTCCCATCTTTATTTCTTTGTTTTTAACATTTTATGAAGAGAACAAACAAAAAAGAATAAAAAAAAGGTGGGAGTTGTGATGGCGCTTTCTTTTGATTTCTCTAACCCCTACTTCGTACTATATTGTATAATAATTCTTTATTATTGTTACTGTTTGAATATGACAACGTAAGAAGATGGTCATTGGTGATTTTATCACCATTCTCGCGGGATAGACATTCCGCTAGCAAATTGAATAGCAAATATAAAAAACTCTTATAAAATTTATTTGTTTGAGCAAATTTCAGACATTTCAGTAATTTATTGCTAGCAAATTAGGCAGCAAATATAAAAGAACTCACACAAAACCTATATGTCCGAGCAAATTTCAAACAATTTGTCCATACTCGAGTAGTTAAGCCCTATAAAAGTTCTCTCATATTTACTGCAATCTAAACAACAAATTGGTGAAAATTAAAACCCATCATTGTGGGACGTAAGAATCCAATCTTGTACTCCGTACTCACCAAAAAGCATAAAAATATGAGATGGTAAAGAGCTTCTGAAATTGACAACCAAGTACTTGGTGCCAATGGATATCCTTTTATGAAACAAACGTATGGCGTGTCCTTTCGCTAGCGTAAAAAGGTTATATACGTTGCTTGAAACATTAGTTTGAGTGCCTGCTGTGAGCACAATACATTTGAGTACACTACTATTTTTATTAGGGACAAAGTTTTCCTATTTCCTCTAAATTGGATCGGTTAAAATTTCTTCAATATTTTAAATTAACATGTGTCCTAAAAACATGAGACTTTTATATGTATTTTGAATACAGCATGTGATTCTCACGTGCATTTTTAAAAATTAAATACTCTAAAAATACATAGGTTTAGAAGAACTTCTTAAAATTTTGTTCGACGAACTATACACTACATTAAGCTATCATGGGAACCGAAAATTATGTAGCTTTTTCTCTCGGTTCTTTTCTTTCCATATATATTATGTCTGATTTTTTTTTTTTCTCAGTTTAGTGTCATTCAAGCTTTTGCATTTTATATTGGTTGAAGTGATGTGTTTTTTTTTTTTTTTTCCTTTTTTCCTTTTTTTTTTTTTTTTTTTTAAGCAACTAATAATAAAAATGACTTAAAATATATTACGTCAACTGGTATGAAATAAATGTGATAAATAAATATGAAAAATAACATAATTCTTTGACCGGGCCCATACGGGCTTGTCAAGCTATACAAAGATCATAGGCCGTATTAAATTTGATACAAGTTCCTTTAAACATAGCCCAGTCCTTGGAAGGTCTGAGTGTTGGTCCAGAGAGGTCAATACCAAATTGGAGCTAGAAAATGCATGTAGCCGGAGACTTTTCATTATACATTTTGATGCAAAACTTGCTTACCAGAAACTGACAGGCTTGGTTCATGAAGAGAAAGGGCCCCGGTGGAACTGGAATGAGCCTTATACTTGCTATGCATCTTCCTATACTACGCGCAATGAGAAAAGTGAAGTAAGAGAGAGTAATGGTAGAAATTATTTTTTATAATTTTTGTTCTCATAATTTTTATTTCATAATTGTCTCATAATGTGATATGTTGGTCTTAATCAATCTTTGAATTAGTTCGTATTAACAATAAAAAAATAAAAATATAAAAGTTGGTTGAAACTGTCACGTCAGCATTATGTGATGACCAATTATATTATTAGTGTTCACTTTTCAGTAGTGGATCATAAACTTGCTTGTTGCTGTAGTAGGCATTTCTTCATACATTCCATCCTCTAGAGTCCGAGACTGCCTCAAAAATTGCCGTTTTAGGCAGCTCAATTTTTGTTTTGTGTGTCAAAAATCTAATAGGCTCGGCCTTTCTTTTGGCCAATTCTCTCAGTTGTTTTTAGGGTTTTTCTTGTACTGTAATGTTTGTATTGGGTCTTTGTTAGGCTGCCCTTTTTTTAAAAAAAAAAAATTATTTTTTTAATTCTCTTTCTCTGTCCCCTTGCAAAATGCATAGGAGAAGAAGAAAAAAAAAAAAAAAAAACCATATGTTGAATAGGAAAGAAAAAAAAAAAATCATTACAGGAAATGGGGTTAAAATTGTCATTCACGTGAAGAGAGTTTAAAATCGGTGAGCATTTGGCATTTTCCGGCATTCATCTACAACGCCGCTTTATCGGTTTAGCAATCAATTAAATTGTTACATCAAAGCGCAAAAGATATTGTGATGACATTCATCCACACATTCATTACATCTCTTTATGCAAACACCAAACATACAGAAATTTACATCCCTACCCTTTTTGCATCACCTTTAGAGAGTAGAGAAGCATAAAATCACATGTATCCCGTGAAAAGATACAAGGGACACATGTCTTCATCCTAATAGGAATTCACATTTCTTCACGGCTTTCGTGGGATACAAATCTCAAGTAGAATTCATACACCCTTAAAAATCGGTTTACAAGGCAAAAATGTTCAAAAGCTTATATATATATATATATATAGTTAAGATTGCAATTAAGTCATGTAGGACACTTAACAATATAATATATTAATATTTTAATCTATCCTATAGGTCACTCCCTCCATATTTTGATCCTATATACTCGATGTGGTGGCTGATTATGGTACTAAATGATACTAACTTTAAATATAACTTATCATTGAAAATCTGCTTACAAGGAGATCTAATTGATGTTCAAAAACTTATATATATATATATATATATATATATATATATATATATATAGTTAAAATTACACTTAAACCATGTTTGACACTTCAAATCCTAACATAACCGAAGAACTTATACAAGTTAATTGTTGCAATGCGGCTTATATAGGATTCAGCATAGGAGATCCATTGCTCCTTTAATACTGTTTTCTTGTAATTTCCCACCATAGGAAATCAAATTCCAGAGTTAAACTAGGCCTGTTAGCCCCCAACCATGCATTAAAATCTCACAGAAAAACATAAATGATTGGCCCCATTTATTCTGTGAGGCATGTGATGGTTGTAATATTCATATCACTTTGCAGACTGACAAATTGAAGTGGGCAGTTGAGTTTGTTCCTAATGAATTTAAAGCCATTGTCTGAAAACCACAATATATGCATGCTTATAATGCCAGTTTCTAATATGTATCAGTATCACTAGTCCTTCAACAAGTTTTCTCATTTCCCACTTGAAAATGGCTTCCAGTGGTAATCTTGAAGTAGAAGTTGAGGTGAAGTCTCATTCAGATAAGTTCTGGCCAACCATCAGGGACTCTCCCATTATCCTCCCTAAGGCCTTTCCTAATGATTACAAGAGCATTGAAATTCTTGAAGGCGATGGGAAGTCTGTTGGCACTATTCGCCTAATCACATACGGGGAAGGTAAATATTTGGGTGATTCCTAATTACAGTTTTATTGTTCTTTGGCATTTCACATTCATTTTGTGCTTCTTTTTTTTTTTTTTTTCCAGGTTCTCCTCTTGTGAAAGTATCAAAGGAGAAGATTGAGGCATTTGATGAAGGAAAAAAGACACTTTCTTATAGTGTGATCGAAGGGGATCTGCTGGCTTACTACAAAGTTTTCAAGTGCCACATTACAGTGACTCCAAAGGGAGCTGGGAGCCTGGCAAAATGGTCCTGTGAGTTTCAAAAGGCTAGCGAGGAGATTCCAGACCCACACATTATTAAGGACTTTGTAGTCAAAAACTTCAAGGAGCTGGATGACTATGTTCTCCATGCATAGAGGCCTGAGGCCCCTCTCTCTTGGAAAGATTCGGGGGATTTGCGGATGATATTTATATTATCATTATGGCCTACTAAACAATAAGTTATTTGCAATGCATGCACTCATCTTTGTTGTTCCTTTCCTTGTTTGTTGGCTAAGTAATGTACTGGATGTTCTTATTATCCCCATATTGGAAATCTCTTCTATCACTTATATCAGAACTTCTGCTACTATTAGAGATCTTAAGCTAGAAAAAGAACTTCTGCTACTATTTGTTTAACGGAAAGATCGGAGAACACTGCAAATTGGGTGATAGATTTAATATGAGTTGAGTGATTGAGAAAAGAAAAAATAGATTATGCCCATTATTTCTATGCCAATGATGATCAACTAGAAATATGAAAAAGGTGAAATCGAGGAATTTGAATATTTCGTTTCCAATTGGGAATATAACTGTGCATAAGTTTCATGATTTTTCCTAATAGATCAAGAATGAGAAAAGGGTTCCATAGCATTCTGATTACAACCTTTCAGGGGTTAAATTTGCACTCTTCTTGCATTAATTAGGTGGTTTAATTCTAGCTTCTCCACACAATAAAACCCCATTCACGATTAATGTCATTCTGGAATAGTACGTTGACTGCTTAAATATTGTCATTTTCGACAATCATTTTCTTAGCTTGTAAGTAAAGAAGTTATTGGGTTGGATCATTAATGTTTTAGCTCATTAATTAATTCTCAGTTTTAATGATTTTTAGGATGCTGTTTCAACTGAACAAGGGTGATTGTTGGGATTCCCACCCACCTCCCCTTCATTATCTCTTTGTCACTTCGTTTGTTTTAAGAAATCTTCTCCTTAAAAATAATAATAATAATAATAATAATTTTTAGTCTCACTTTGCATTGATTTTAGTAGATAGTCGGTGTATTATTTGTTTCTCCTTGTTGGTTGGCTAGATACTCTAGTGGATCATCTAATTAAATATCCCATGTTGGATTGCCCACATATTGGGCATGCATGTCTACCCACAAACCATTATATATATATATATAAGTCTTTGATGTAATATAAAGTTTAGAACTATTAAATTGGAAGTGATGATAGAGAGAACACGGGCGTGCATCACACCCGTGTTCTCTCTATCATCACTCTTAAATTGGTTGGTAAACTTTTTGAAAAGTATTTTGTGTAAATATATTAACATACTTATTTTGAGAAAACACAAACAAGTATGATGCTGACTTCTTACCCAAAAAAAAAATCTGGCATATTGTTATAATTCTTTATGCAGCCACAACATGAGTTATTTCCCCTCAATAAGCTTTTTGATTGAGCAACATTTTAGACTTGCGTCTCTTCTTGCAAGAGAGGTATCTTCTTTTTTAAGGAATCCACAGTTTCAGCATCATTGTCTTCAGGAACTTCATCTTCTGTAATTTGTCCCCACATCACACCATAATTCCCAATTCCAATTATAATTGCCCCTATCACACTGCACACAATACATCAACATATTAAATTGAACAAGTTGACTTTTGGTGGATCGAGATTTCTTACAATTAGGATGTTTGAATTGCAGTGTAATCCAAAGAGAAGGTTGCAGAGCTCACATATCTCAAACATGTAGGATTTGTACTCTAGGCTGTCTGAGACAGGTGGACTTTGCAGCCCCTTTTCTGTGAACACCCCAATTGTAGGAAATCCTAATTCCCAATAAGAATCATAATGTCATACACCCTAATTACATCAAAATGTGAATATATATATATATATATATATATATATATATATATATATATATATATATATATATATATAAAACTTTTTCTATACCTTCCATAGTGAATACTATTTGTAAAGAAGCTAATACCAAAGATGGTTGCAAAAAGAATCCTAAATGGCTTGAACATTGGCACATAAAAAGGACCCTTTATTTGCATGCACCATATATGAACACCGGTACGGACTAAACCCCCGAGGACTGCCTACACCAAAGTACACGAATGTTTAGTGAAGTACTCCTAACTCTAGGCTATTTTATTTTTGAAATGACATGGGACTACTTCGAGACAGAGTCACTTTATGACTCATCCTTAATGGGTAAATCCCATATACAAAATCTTGTCTGCAAGAATCATGTATTGGTTGAGTGAGGGCTCAAACATCCGATGTCATGATATTAACTAAATGAGTTGACCACTCGAGGTGACCCTCACGGGCAAAGTCCTAGACATGTTGATGGAACATGTAAACATAATTCAACTATTTTCATTTGCTTACTGTTAAAACAATGAGGAGGAGCTCCATGTTGAGTTTTAGTTTCCAAGCACTTAGGTTTTTCTCTACCAGTAAAGAGACTATTGCACATTGAACCGACCCCAGTAGGCTATAGAAAGAGACCACCTCCATCATTCTACTTCTGGATATTGTTTCACGGTTTCAAACTGAGCAAATTATATTCAAAAAGTAAGTTAATTTGAGAGCTCAGAAAAGAAAAAAAGAAGATATGTTTTTTTTAACCTGAATAACATTCCATACTGAAACAGACAAGGAAGTAGCTGCAAGCAAAATGCCACCAAGAGCCCAATGTTCCAGCGCTGAGGAGAAGATCAGCAGCTGTTGCTTCGATTGAAGAAAATATGAAGAAGAAACAGAAGTTTTAAGTATTACTGGGCCTTTGTAAAGTTCCACCATTAATGCCCCCATGATTGATATCAAGGTGCCAATTATTTTAGCTTGGAAGCTCGAACTTCTCCAATCTAATTTTGTTCTCCTGAAATGGTTAAAAAGTTTTTCAGTTCTATGATTTGTTTTTTAAACTTCTTTCATGTATATATATATAGAAGATGAAGTTGAGGAGAAAACCTGAGCATGAGAGAGAGGATGAAGGAAAAAGCAGGGAGCAAAAGGCCCATTGCGCAGACTAGAATTGGAGAACTGTAACTTAGGCCGAGGAATGCAAGGTTCTGACCTATTGTTATCCTACAAAACACATCAAGTACCACTCAAAATGTAATTTTCCTTCATCTTAGCCAAAAGGCCGAGGAAGGTATACTTATTATCCAAATGCAACCCAATTTGACCCATCTAATTCAACACAAATAAAAATTAAAAGACTACAAGAGGTTCACCAAATTTCTTCTCCATTTTAACTAAAAAAAATAACATTTTTTTTCTTCCTATAATTTTTCCAAAGTATTTAAATATTCTTTTTCAAAGCACCTACATTCTAAAGTTATATGTATGTCTTATCAAGAGTCAAAAGGTTTTTGTGTTTTTTTTCTTTCTTTTAAATGTTTGGAGCACTTGGCAGTACACCAATTTTTAGACTAAAGTAGACATTTTTACCCAAATTTGCAGCACACCAATAGTTTTAACTAGGCAAGACATGGGCCAAATCATAAGATCCCAATAGTAACACCCAAGCCCAAGCCTGTGTCTCGAAATGGAATTCCATCGCAGGCTTGGCCCACAGAATGCATCGTCAAAAGTAGAAAGGCCGATCTTCTTAAAAGGCTCGTAAGTCCCAGCAAGCCCACGAAAGAAATTCATGCACTAAGTAGGCCCATCAGGCATCAACTCCTTTGGGCTGCATGGTGTCACGCGTGCGCGCATTCTTGTAAAAGAGAGAGAGAGAGAGAGAGAGAGAGAGAGGGAAAGAATACAAACCCTGTTAAACCCAAGAAGAAGAATCGCAAGAGGTGAGGAAAGGTGAAGAATGGTCGTTCGGTTCTGCAAAGAGAAAGAAGATTAAAAGCATGCCATGATGTTATGTGAAGAAAGGAAGAAGAAGAAGAACCTGTCTCTGCAGCGAAATATGAAGGTAAACGGGAGGAGGAGGAGGGAGGCAAGAGCATTGGTATAGACGACGAATACGAAAGGGCTCATCCCATTTGTGATGGCTGTTTTAGCGAAGATAGTCAATCCTATGGTGCAGCCTTCCATAGCAACCATCACCATGAAAGGCACTACTTCCCCCATCTCCTGCACTATTTGTTTCTGCGTCCACGTTTCTTGTAATTAGCTCATCGTGGAATACTGCTTCTATTTGTGGGGGAGAGGGAGAGTCGGAGAGACCATCCCAAGGGTGGTGGGGTTAGCTCTTCACAAAGTGAAGTGGTGAAGCTACTTGTTGAGGTGACGAAGCGACTCGAATGCATCAAACTCGGGAAGGTGACGTGGTAATTGGCCGGATAAATGTTTTTGTACAAATTTGTTCCGTTTTGGAAATAAATAAAAATAAAAATTAGAGTACATGGTCTTCTTTCACTTTTTTTTTTTTTTTTTTTTTTTTTTTAATTTTTATTATTATTATTAAAAATGCATATTTGAATCCTTCATATTTTGAACACGTACGTGTCAGTTTAATTTTTTTTTTAGAATGGCTTGTGTAGCCGACATTAGGAGTGTCAATGCGGGCGATTTTTAACTGCTATAACCACTAACCGTTTAACCGTATTAACCGCTATAACCGTCTAGTGGTTAGCGGTTATTAGGTTTACTAACCGTAACCGCTAACCGCTTTTTTATATAATATATTTTTATAATTATAATTATAAAAATATTTATACATATAACATAATCACTTGATCCTTAAATCACAATTTTTTTAAAAAATAATTAAATCACAATTTGAGTATTAATATATTATCATTATAATTTATATGATTATATCATATAATCACTTGATCATTAAATCACCATTTTAAAAAAAATAATAATTAAATTACAATTTGAGTATTAATATATTATCACTATAATTTATATGATTATATCACATGATCAATTGATCATTAAATCATTTGATTATATAATAACAAATTATACATATATAATATGACATAACTCATAAGTATACCAATTCATACTAATACAACAATTAAATATCTAGAGACTTATTTTCAATGTATGTTATAAACTTATAAGTCTATATATACTTATAAGTCTATATAAGTCTACATATGCATATGAATAATATAAATATATAATATCAATACTTAATCATATGATTCAATGACAATTCAAATATTTTATTCAAGACTTCAAGTGAATCATATTATTAATGTATAATGATGATATAATTCGTATAATATCAAATTAAGTAATTGACATTGAATTAAACAATGACCAATGTGTTACTTATAAACACAATTTAAGTATTAATGTATTATTATTATATGTTGTGATAGTTGTCCAAATTCTGAACTTTTTTTTAGATGTTGTGTTAAATTTTTTTTTTTTAAAAAAAAAGTTAACCGGTTATAATTTAATATTTAAGGAAATTTTTTTAAAGTACAAGTAAATGTAAAGAGGATAAAAAAATATTTCAAAAAGCCCAAAAAAAAAGCCCAAAAAAGCTCAAGAAGCCCAAAACAAAGCTCAATTTTGAAAAAGCGGTTAGCGAGCGGTTATCGATTTCACTAACCGCTAACCGGCGGTTAACCGTTAACCGTTAGGCGGTTAGCGGTTAGTGAAATCTACTAACTGCTAAGGCGGTTACGGTTAGCGATTATTGCCAATAACCGCTAACCGTAACCGCCTTGACACCTCTAGGCAGAGGCCCTACATGATAGTTTTATTTTAGCTTCTCTAGTCCATGCCTTGTTTTCAAAGAATAATGTTATTTAATATACTATTATACAACTGTCATACAATGTACTGAATAATTCGACAACAAAAATTAGCCCTTAAATCATTATTTGTTAAAAGAAAGAAAGAAAGCCAAGGCTTGACTTTTATTGTCTAATCATCTCAATCCTATTCACTAAATAACATTACTATTTTTTGAACTTTGGCTTGTTGATACTTGGATGCCAGCAAGCTTGGATTTGGCTGAACTCATATTCACCGAAAATTGTGTCGACTTGCACCATCACACTTCTAAGCCTTTTCTACTTCATTTTCCCTGAAATTGACATTATAATATATAATGTATATATATCAGAAAGAAATGCTGGCAGTTTGTCCTATAATTTTACTGTCGTAGCAGGGGAAGAAAATAAAGATGTGTTTTATTCGGTATAGATGTCATTGGCTGAGTGATTAACCAGAGCTGAGAGTCTGAGACTAATTTAATTTCTACAACTGCTGCCAAAAGCTGAAACATTCAACAAGAAATATATAGATAAGGCCTCTGTCTATTAAATTGAAGTGTCTAAAATGCATGTAATTCTCACGTGGTTTTACATGTTTCCAGATAATTTCTAAATGGGAAGAAGAAGCAAGCACATCAACCGTTGGCATTGTAAGGTGAGTAGCAGTTATCATAAGATGTGGAAATAGAAATGGTTTTGACTCTACAAACTCAACTTTCAGATCATGATGCTGAGGTCTACAGTCGTGCCTCCCATGTATTTGACCCCACATTGCATTGAAAACAAACTGTTACTGGCCATTACATAGGTTCCATATATAGACTTCTTCCTCCCTTCAGGTTTGGGCTAAACGATATTTATGGAAATAATAATAGATCTTATATAATATTTTACACAAACTATCAAACAAAACATCAATGTAATGACTTTAGGGAACTCATTAAAAAAATAAAAGCTAAGCATCGTGTTAGGTTGTTGGCAAATTCAATGTCAAAACTTCTTGTGGTGTAAGTTTAGGTTTACAGTATAAGTCAATCTTAAGATGAAATTCAAAAATTGGTTGAAATTGTAGATCATAAGAGCTCTATTGCAAGCCCATTCGAAAGGCGTTCGAACGAGAACATGAAAGGCACTTCAAGCACAAGTTCCAAAATACCTCGATCGCAATCATGATCGCAAGCCGTTTGAACCAAGATTTCAAGACATTCATTTTCAAGTTCCAAAAAGGCTTGATCGCTAGTCGCACTAGCGATCGCATCTAGTTCGAATGAGGCTAAGTTAGAAGACTCACAAAATGCCCCAAACGCAATGGTGATCGCAGTCAAGGCACAACGTTCGATCGGAATGTGCATCAAGTCAGATCCAAGAGACTTGATCGCACCCCATTCAAATACCGCTACATGAAAATTGTGAAACTCTAGCTTGTGTTCGAATGAGATTGTGGCAGACTGTTTTAAACCTTATAGCCTAAAAACCACAAAAGTTCTGGATTGAAGTAGACAAGGTTCGTTCATGAAGGATATTAATTCATGTAGAAGAAGACTGAGATTCTAAAGCCACTATAGTGGAAGGTGAATATGTCATTTTAGGGGGTTACATATTGAGTCTTTGAAGTTAGAAAAGTTTTGTATGTACAATTTATAACACGAGTCTTCTACAGTGGATGCCTTTGGGATCGGCTGGGCCTTAGACTGGTTTTACTTTTGAAGAATTCTACGAAAAATTTCAACTTCATTACTGAAATCTTTCTGTTGTTTTTCTTTTAAGCTTCTTGTGATTTTAGTATTGATAACTGTAGTAATTGGCTTAACAATTGGTTTGGTAATCTTGTGTTTAACAACTTGGGGTCTAAATCAGAATTTTTCATCAATGCATTGACATGGGAAAAATAATTAGTAGAATACGACTAATTATACCATAAAAAATATCAGTAGGTCTTTTCTTTTTCCTTTTTTGGTCTAAATTTCAGTAGTTTGAAAAGATAAAAGTCAAGTATTTAAGTGGCCTCCTCATTCACAGAGAAGCCGGATAATGCGAGACATATTGTCTCTAGGCCACTATTTGAAGTTAAATTAAATAAATAAATGAAGCATTGGCTTGTAGTGGTTGCAAGGGGCAACAATATGCTTCCCCAGAGATGCACTTCTACACTTTAAGTATGCAGCTATGTGCATTTAAACCATATATTTGCATCTGACTGTATTTAGAATTATTATCTTGTATCAGAAATAGAAGCAACATGCCGGTCATCTAAATCGAACCACAGTTATCACTCCTCCATAGTTGATGGTTGAAAGCAGTTTTAAGTTTTCTGGTATTAAACTGTCAAAAAGGTGGCTGTTCATAGGCCCCAGGGTTTCCTGCATAACTAAGGGCGACGTAAACTCCAGTGAACCTAACCTGGAGCAAAATGATGTCCATATTAACCTATAATACCAAATTTCTAAAATTAAGGCAAGGGTGGGTTGAGGGAACAAAGAAATTTACAAAATAGCAGTTTCCAACATAACTTTTTAGCTATATTTTCATCCATTTCCAAGACCATAGCATTAGAGATTACCCATTTTGGTTGGCAAGAGAGACCTTTTGCTTTTATTTGATGTACAAAGCGTCTACATTTCTTCAGTACTGTTTTGCAAGAGGGGGACCTTGTCTCCGCTTGACTCCAAGCTCCTTACCCCAGCTTTCTCACCCATCTTCTTTTCTTTGGCTTTTCCCCACATGACTGAATAAAATCCAATGATAATCACAATTGCTCCAATCAAACTGCATCAGATTCAAAATATGATGATGACTGATATGTCCTTTAGCATTCTATTATAAATAAGGATTTAAAAGAAGGTCATAATGAAGAAAGATACTCAATAGCATGATCACTCAAAAGATAGTAAAAAGAAAAAAGAAAAAGGAAATGATATATACTATACCTTCCAAGATAGAAAGTATCTCTCAATAAGATCACACCCACAACAACTGAAATAACGATCCCCAGAGGCTTGAACATAGAAACAAAAACAGGCCCTGTCTTGTGCAGGCACCATGCTGAAATGCCAACTTGGAATGCAGAACCAAACACTGCCTGCAGTTTCACAAATCAAACTGACTTAGGATTATATTTAAGAAAGCATGTAGATTCAATAGGCAAATCATGGTGGGATTGTTAATTACCGAATATAGAACAGCAATCAACCTCTCATTAGATTGTAAGCTCCAAGAACTTAAATCTCTTTCCACTACCAAACAGACCACTGCAGATTGAATGGCCACAAAGAAGCAGTAGTAAAAGACTACAACAAGCTCTGCTGGGTATTTCTTCAGCATCAGTGCCTGTAAATAGAATAAGAAACATAGTAACTTGTTCTAATTTTTCTAACTGGTTTCCACATATCGTGGGGGCTTTTAGCATTTCACCTGCACAAAAAGCCATGCTGAACTCAGAACAGAATTAACTGCAAGGAGCAATCCTCCAATGACCCAGTTCGACATTTGCCCGAAAAGTTGATGAGATGAGTTTGTAGGTGACGGTGGCATTAAAAGTGGAAGACCCTTGTATAAAGTCACAATCAATGCCCCTGCAATTGACACCATGGTTCCCATGGATTTAGCTAGGCTACTGGAGCTTTTCCAATCTAGTTTCTCCATCCTGAATACACCCAGCTGAATCAATAATAAGAAGCGTATAACAGTAGATATCTTGTTCCAAGCAGCATTTGCAGTCTGCTGGCGTTTCAAAATTGCAATTTTCAGCCTTAAACTGCTCATGATCTACGATTCAAATACAAATTAAGTAAAGATGTTTTTAAGTGAAATAAATCTGCCCAAAATAGAAAAAAAAAAAATCTACAACAAATCTACAGAGCACACCTTTATTAAAGAAAAAGGCTGGATTAAGAGAAATCCCCTCTTTCTTTGTAAACAAGATTGAGCTACCCAATTTATAAAAATGGCTCCTAAACGGAAAATCTCTAAATATATGTCACCTGAATCTCAAGAGCATACGCTAAAGTGTCTTGGGTATAGAGAACAAGGCAAACTAGATACTAAATTGCCATCGATGTCATTAGAAACTTGGGGTGAAGAACCATAACAAAATAAGCAAATCGTGAAAGTCTAGAAACAGAATAGTCAAAATACATAACTAGAAACACCCTGAAAGTCTGCAACCTTCAACTGGAGTTTGCTCCAATATTCATGTCAATACCATCAATAAGACAGTAACAATGGTTTATAACAACAACTCCCTTTATATCAATCCTCGGTCTAAGAGAATTTGGGAAATGGGGGTTGAGGAGTGGGCACCATCAGCAGATTGAGGTTTCAAAGATTAATACTATAAGAAGGGTTGGATACCCACTTTACTCTGATAATAATGATCCTTGAAAGTGGTCTCAGTTCAAATGATTAAGTTACCGAATAGAATTAGATTGCAGAACTGAATACTTAATCTAATACGTTCTTATCGATTTTCATGGCAGGTGTCATACATAAACAGCCAAGGCCACAATTTGGCTTACAAAACTTAAACATGCAGAAGCATGTCCTGGCCCTGTAAGTTTTGAGCAGAGATTTACAGGTAAATCTAATTGAAGATATCAAATACTAGCCCTAACCAAAAATAACAATAATAACCTGCAGAAACAAAATTCAACTACTACATTTTATCCTCTCACAATGAATTATCACTTTCAAAAATAAACTATCCTCCCTCAATTATCAATCTGGAGAAGAAAATTTAAAACCAACAATATTGTTAAACCACACAAACAGACTTAAAATCACTAGAATATCCATTACCACTATAGTTGCTATACTCAACCTAATATTTACTAGGTTCAATCTCCTTAATTGAATATTATATCTTCAAGTATAGACCTGCTTTCTCATGTCAGAGCTTATGGCATCACTTTCATGAATTATCTAAAATTATTTTCATCGGCACAAGAGAAATGGAAGTGGGATTTTACGTCACTATAGAGCACACAAAGAATTCAAGGTGCGCAATATGATTGACAAGTATTAACAAGTGGGAGGAGAGCATGACCCAAAAATAACGGCCAGGATAAAGGTAAAACCCGGGATAAGGTTGAGCATGGCCGTTCCAAGCGTAGGCGAGCTGTACAAAATCCCAAGATACCCTAGAATCTGCACAACAAAACTGTAAAAACGGTAAAACCAATGAAATCCAAAATAACAGAACCTGATGAAAAAAAAATTTTAAAAAAAAACAAAAATTAAAAAAGCAATAGGAATTCATGCAAACAGAAACAAACCCAGCATATTGTTTTCTCATAGAAGTGTGAAAAGCTGGAATTATAACTCACCCAAGTAGGCCGAGCACGAAGAATCCAGAGAGAATGGAGAAAGAGAGCGGAGGGCGCTCTGTTGATCTGCCAATATTGTATAACCAAAGAAAGTCATGATTTTGTTTTCTTTATCATACACAGTGAGAGAGAGAGAGAGAGAGAGAGAGGGAGAGAGTACCTGTGGAAGAGAAAGGAAGTGGGGAGGAGGATGAGGGAGGCAAAGGCGTTGGAGTAGAAGATGAAGACCAGGTTGCTCATTCCCCTTGTCATGGCTTCTTTGCCCACTATCATAAGCCCAACCTGTGCACACTGTGCCATCATCATGCCCACAAATGGAAGCGCAACACTCCCCATCCCCGCTCTCTTCTCTCTGTGTTTGTGTGACTGCGAAAGGTTCAGAGTGTGAGTCAGAGTTCCAAAGTCCAAAAGCCACCCCGCGCCAACGAATCACAGTAGAAGAGAATTTGGCTACTTTTCGCAATCATCTCGCCTCCTTTTCCTAAACCAAAAACAAAAAAAATGTTAAAAAAAAAAAAATCAAAAAACCAAAAATCAAAACTTAGTTTACCTTTTATCATCAATCATTTCCTCCCACTTTCTCCTCAATTTGTTGTTTGTCGTCTTCCCCACTTGGCCTGCTATTGGATTTGGAACAAGAAAGTGCTATAATTATTTTTATTATTATTATTATTATTTTAAGTTAGTTTCTAATTAACTTGTCATAATCCCATAATATTTATTATTTTAACAAATGTGTCACTAATTCATAGAACAGTAATATATTATTTCATAACCAACTTTTAAAACAAAGCAAAAATTAGGAAGCGTAATATTTTTTTATAGAATAATTTGTAGCATTTATATCGTTCTTGCCACCACGTTTGATACAGTGTTTCATACAAAAATAAAAAATAAAGAAGGCAGTATATATAATCACGTCATGTAAAAATTTTAAATGGTGTAATAATATATTTGCTTTGTAGTACCATATACATTAATATGGAATTTAATATGAATCATGAAATGAAATGAGTCATCATGTGAGGCTCGTAGAAATGGATGGACAATTATCAATAGTCCACCTTTTACCTGTTTGTCACATGTAGGACATCCAACTCGAGCTAGATACTCTTAAGGTTGTCTACCCAGATAAAGGATTACTCCTTTTTATCTTCTTCCATTTTTCTCTGTTGGTGAAACATATATTTCAACCTGATTCCATCCTCCTTTCACTCATTTTCTAGTTTTCACATTTATAGATGTATAGTTTAGTCTTAGGCTTATGAACATGAGAATAGTCTATAGTTCTCAATTCAAGTCACTGAAGCGAATGATCTGGGTCAAATGGAAGAAAACAAGCCGTGTATAATCGTTTATTTTCCATGAAGTATAATACATATAAATCACTATACAGGGCATTTACATTTCTTCTACTATGTTTTGCAACAAAGGGTCCTTTTTGCTGGATGATCCAAAACTCTCTACCCCAATGTCTTTGTACACCTTTTCTTCATTGGCTTTCCCCCACATTACAGCATAAAATCCAACTACAGTTATTGCTGCTCCAATCACACTGCAACAAGTTAAGAGGATTAATAACAATCAATTTTCAAGATAAAAAATAAAAAATAAAAAAAGTGTGCTGTTATAAATATTATTGCTTTTATAATAAGTTTATTATAAATTATCTCAAAGTTCATATGATGCTTACCACGTCAAACACAAACAATTAAATTTGATTGTGGATAACATGACAATACTGCATGGACTGCTCCGTTAGTTTGTAAGGAGTGATAGTACAAGTTGTAGTACCACCCTAAACATTTTTCTAAATGATATAACCAGTTGTAATGAAGTAAATAGTGATGAGTGACCAGCTTGTAAGTGAGCAAAGCATAAACGAAAAAGAATTGAAAAGACTTTTAACTTTAATCAGTGTTACCTTCCAATACAGAGAACATCTCCTAAAAAGACATCCATGACAACAGAAAAGATAATCGCCACAGGCTTGAACATAGAACAAAAGAATGGTCCAGTCCTCGACAGGCACCATGTAGACAAGCTACCACGCAACACAGAGGAAACAACTCCCTTCATTTGACAAATTGAAGTTCATGTCACTTAAAAGTAGCTTGATTAAGAGATAAAATCTTGAGCAATGTTAGCCCCAGTGAAGTTTTTTCTCCAGGAAATTGGTATAAAAGATCATAATACATGTATCCTCAATGTGCAATTGTGCTGTTTCGTTTGGATTTCTCACTGCCACAACAGATTTGATTTGGTTTAAGGTAAATGATGAAGCTCACCATTCTAAAAGGTTCCAACTTTATAACAATTTTGGAGTTTTGGAATTAAAATAAAAGATAAGGTTTGCTAATCTGCTTACTGTGTATAATATAGCAACCAAACCCATGTCAAGCCTTAACCTCCAAGCATCTGGGTCTCTGACAAAAATCAGAGTGAATACTGCAGACAAAATGGTGTAGTACAAGAACATGTGAAATAATATGACAAGCACTGCTGGGTAGATTTTAAGGATTGTTGCCTGCAAACATCCCACAAAAATGATAAATACTCATAACTTGCAAATTAATGTCATTTTCCAACTTTATACAAGGACAATTAATCTACCTGCACTATATACCATGCAGAGTAGCTGAAAGCATCAGCTGTGAGCAAAATGCCTCCAAGGATCCAGCTTGATTGTGGTGACAGAAGAAGTTGACTAGAAGAAGGTGTCATCAGAATTGGTGGGCCCTTGTAGAATGTCACAACAGATGCTCCTGTGATTGATACTATGGTACCCAGAAGTTTAGCCTGACTGCTTGAGCTACTCCACTCTAGTTTTTCCATCCTAAAAAGCCAACCAATTGAAATAACGCAGGAATTTCAGTAGCAGTCAAAAGAATGTACCTAATTCTTACATAGCCAATTAAGGCTCGCTATTTTGCAATCAAGAAGCACACTACTTGCTTATCTAAAGATTAAAGTGCATCGATCTGATTTTAGCCCCATTTAAAAGCTTGATTGTGCACAACTTCAGCATCTGCAGATGGATCCAGTTGAAAATTGAACTTGGCCAATTTGACAGCAAAGAACAAGCTTGGTTTCAGAAATGATCAAATCCATTCATCCTGTGCATTTTTCCACTTACTTTTCATATATGAGGCCATTAGTGACATATGGATTCAACAATCTAAAGAACCAAAATGGTAATTCAATTGTGTATTTCCCTTCCGTTTTTTCTATTTGGACAAATAAGGCAGTTCTTATTCATTCATTTTGAGAATCAGAAATAAGAAGAGGGGACCTGAAAATAATGGCAAGCATGAAGGTAAAAGCTGGAATAAGGTTGAGCATGGCTGTACAAAGCGTGGGAGAGCTGTACTGTATACCAGCATACTCTAATATCTGTCCGGAACATCTGTTATAAAATTTAACAAAAATCAAAACTCCCTCTCTCTCTCTCTCTCTCTCTCTCTCTCTCTTTGTAAAACTATAATCAACATAATCCAAATGAAATCTAAAACAGGTAACCTTTTTGCTGCTCAATTTTTTGAGACAAAATATAAGCAAAACTAACAAATTAATCAATATGATTGCATATGTATGGATAATGGATGTTACCAACCCAATCAGGGAAAGCAAGAAAATCCGGCAAAGAACAGAAAAAGTTACTGGAGGAGGACGCTGTGACCTGGTCAGAAGTCAAAAGAACATTATGAAAAAAAAAAAAAAAAAAAAAAAAGGAGGAAAAATTAAATTTACTTCAATACAGGAAGGAAAACGGTGTGGACGTGTATGGAGAGAGAAGAAGATAGAGAGAAAACGACCTGCAGCAGATGCAGGAAAGTGGGAGAAAGATGAGGGTCGAGAGGGCATTGGAATATACAGCAAGGGTATATTTGTTCATCCCGGCGGACATGGCTGCTTTGCTTACTTCCAGATTGCCAACTTGAATCAAAATCACCATTAACATCCCCAAAAAAGGCAGTGAATCCTCGAACCCCATACTACACCACCTCACTCTTTTCGCCCTTCCCTCCTATGATTCATTCCCATGAGACTCTTTTTTCTTTTTGTGGGTCAGAAACTTCAGCTGTCAGTCACTGTAGTGGGGTGGAAGGATGGTGACTTTTGATCATCTTTTGTATTATGGTTTTTGTTTTTTGTTTTTTCTAATGAGAAATACAAAACAAACACCAAAAGCACGACACGCCAAACTTTATTTTTTTTTTAAAACATACCATACTCATTCATTAATAAAAGTCGTAAGCCTAAAACTCTTAAAAATAGAGCAAAAAGTTCTGAAGTAAATCATAGCCGAAACTAAAAATACAATCATCAACAACAGACCAAATCAACCATAACACAGCATCTGCTAACCTATGACTAATCATCAGGTTTAAAAATCAGATCTGCATCAAACAGACACCATCTAATGCATAGGTAACGCTTATTCCTCGGCCTTGAGAGCAAAACCCCCAAACCGATACTCATCCTCCTCGACCCGAAAGCCAGGATAAAGTTCACATCCACAACCCAAGGGTTTGGACCAGTAATAACGGGCAACAACCAGGTGCAACGAAGCAGGAGGAAAGAGCCTTATTACAAGCAAAAAGAAAAAACTATACAGAGAAATAAGGGGAACAGTAAAACAAATGCAGGAAAAGAAATTACATAAAAACAAAAAAGTAGGGAAATAAATGCGAAAAAACACACAAAGCGGGTCGCGACAGCCGGAGGAGGCCGATCGCGAGCTGGCCGAAAACCGCCGCGGAAGGTGGCACAAAAAGCTTGGCATGGGAGGAGCGCGTGAAAAGACCCGACAGCGAGCGGTGAGAGGCGAAACGGGCGCGGAGGAGATTAGTGGCACACACAAACAAACAGGGAGTGAGAGAGTTTGAGTGAAAACCCCCAAAAGTAATACCCACAGAGAGGATGGAGGATCGGTCGAAGGCAAGCTGATTCAGCACCCAACTCGTTTCAACCCAAGCAGGGAACGCTGCAGATGGAGATGGCGGGGAAGAAAGCGGCTGGGGGAACGGCAAGACAAAAGGCAAAAAACGGAGAAAAAGCAGAAGGGGAAAGGAGAGGCGGGGAGGGGGAAGAGAGGGGACACCGGAACTAGGACATCAAGTAAAATACTAGCACCCGGAGCGGAGAGGTCGAGGGGAGAAGGGATGCAGGTAATAGGCATCCCTCCTCCCCTGACACGCCTACCTTTATACCTGCAATGAGGAGATCCAGTAAAAGGCAATCCAAATTTGTAGGAAAGTTGGTAAATTTAATTATTTAATAAATATTTTAATAGGTAAGGTATAACACGTAAAATGTTTAATTTAAATGAGAATAAATTATAGAGTTAAGGTTTGAATTTGCGACATCTTGTTCTGACACTATATTAAATTATCATTTATTTTAAAAGTTTAAATTGATAAAAATATGTAAATTTAATCATTTAATCAATACTTTAACATAATCAAAAACACCTAATAAGTCTGTTTGGAATAGGCTGCAATTTGCTAATTGAATTGTAATCAATTTAAACAACACCACAAAGAAGGGGATTCAGATCCCCACCAATTACTCAAAATTAGAAATTCTCATGTTATAAAATTGTGATCATTTATTAAATCTGATGGTCTATAAAATGTCAACTACTTTTGTATAATCATGGCAATTAATTTTGATTTTAAACTGCTTTTGTTTTACCAAATAGTATAGTAAATTTACAAGCTATCTATTTTAATTACCGATGTAGTATAGACCATCAGATTTAATAAAAGGCCACAATTTCTTAATATAAAAATCTCAAATTTTAAGTATTATGAGGAGATTTAGTAGGGAGCCCTGTCCCCTACCATGGATTGCAATTTGGTCAATGAATTGGATGACCCAATTGTAGCCAATCCTTATCCTAATAGGTTAGGGCTTGTGGGCCATGGCCCACCAAAATTTTTGGAAATCTTTTTAAGCCCTATAGCCAATTAGGACTCATGTAAACAAGTAGGTAACTCACCCTCTTAGATCAAAAATTTCTTTTAAGAAAAAACTTCACCCAAATTCTTGAATTTTTATCACTTTTGTAATTATCCCTCTAAAGTTAAAAAAAAAAAATTATCAATTGAGTATATCAAACTTTAAAAAAAAGGTTTATAATGTCACACTTCCCATTTGGATTTGAGATTCAAAAGCTCTTGATTTAGGTCATGCTTGTATGGCAGTTCTACAAACCCTTCAAGGAAAAATGATTCCATGATCATGAAACAGAATATGGGTGAAATAGGCTCTAAGTAAAAGGGATTTTAGTTTCTATAAGAAAATAATGATAAAATAAAGGAATATGAAATTATTTATAAATAATTTTTTCTTTTAAAAAAAAAAAAAAAAAAAAAAATCCAAAATGACGGAATAATAATTATCTACATCTTGATAGATTTCAGCGAGCAAAATGTTTTTAGTTACAAAAATGCAGTTTCTTAAGCTAATGTTGTTCAACAGCAATAAGAAGGCTTTAAGCTAGTTTGGAATTCTATACTTGCGTGCTTTTGTTCTGCAGAAGAGGGACTCTAGGAGAAGATGACTCATGGCTACTAGTTGGACAGTCTTCAACCAGGTCCATCTTCTTTTCTTGGGCTTGCCCCCATACCGCAGCATAAAACCCAACAACTATGGTAGCCGCTCCAATCGCACTGCACACCATTCAAGTTGAACCACAATTAGTAGTTCCTCGTATTCAACAGACACAAAAGATGTTGTGTGAACTTTTTACTCCATGGCAGAGAAGGATAAGGATTCCGACAATTTGGTTTGTGGTTAGAATTGCATACAATTCAAATAGCTCTATAGAAATGAGGGTTGACAAAGATGAAAGACACAGAAAAACATACCTTCCAAGATAAAGTGTATCCCCAAGAAAAGTAACTCCCATGATAACGGCAATGACTATACCAATTAAGTGGCTTAAACATGGCAACAAAAACAGGCCCATTCTTTCTTATTGCCCATAAATGAACACCGAGTCGAATTGTATTTCCAAACAGTGCCTGCAGATTAAGCCGTATGTGGGAAGTTAATTAACAATGAGCTACTGTGATGGTCAGGATAAGAAATCCATCCTAGCCTTTTGCATACCGAATAGCCTATAGCCATTAATTCCATATTGAGGCTCAATTTCCAAGCATTTGGGTCTTTCTCTGCAATGAGGGAGATGATGGCAGATAGGATGGTCACAAAGATATTGCGAAGGAGTGCGACTGCGACCACCTCTCCAGGGTAGTCCCTTACAACCCGTGACTTCAAATTTTTTTTTTTAGAAAAAAAAATAAAAAAATCAAAGATTAATGCTAATATATGAGAGAAAGACAACAAATATGTAGCTGCTATGGATGTTTTATCATGTTTGCATATGATTTACCTGTACAAGTAACATAACTGCAAGGCAAAAGGTATAAGACGCCAGGAGAAGGCCCCCAGGACCCAATTTGATTGCATCGGTGAAAGAAGTTGAGCAGCGCTGACTTTCTTAGGTAATGAAACAAGTGTAATTGGTAGGCCTTTGTATAGAGTAACAATGAATACCCCTGTGACTGATACAATGATGCCACCACATCTCACCTGACTGCTTCGAACTCTCAAGTCTAGTTTTTCAAACCTAAAACCCATTTGAATAAGCCTCATAAATAAATCCCCATTTTCAGAGAGAGACAGAGACAGAGAGACAGAGAAGACAGGGGAATTAATTAAGAAGCGCACCCGAAGATGATTGCAAGAATAGAAGTATAAGCTGGAAGAAGATCAGACATAACAGAGGCCAAAGTGGGAGAGCTGTAACCAATACCAAAAGCTTTAAGCATTTGTACACTACAACTGCAACACATAAACAGATAAGCAGGCAATTAGACCCAGAAAGGCATGCAATATTTGCCAACAAAATAACTAAATTCAAGAGGAGAAGTATATATGTATTAAAGTATATGTACTGTCTTACGTACCTGAGCAGGGCAATAACAAACACTCCGCCGATCATGCCGCATGTAAGAGCAGGACGAGGCTTGTTTCTGTCAATCAGTAAGATAATTAAGGAGAAAATACGAGAGAGAGAGAGAGAAGAAAAGCGTGGTGAAATATTGTTGGAGTAAATTAATTAACCTGTAAACGATGAAGGAATAAAGGAGAAGAAAGAAGGCGGCGAGGGCATTGGAGTAGGTAACAAACACGAAGTCACTCATCCCTCTCGTCATAGCAGCTTTGCCAAGAGTGTTCAAGCCTACATCCAAGCACTCCATCGTCACCATGGCCGCTGTTACGCCGGAACCCCACATTCTGTTCTCTACGAACGCCCTTCGATCTGGCTCTCAACCGCTAAACACAATTCTGATGGGCCGGCGCGTGGACTTGCATATATAAGAGAACGGACTTTTAGAGGGCGGCAAGGAGGCTGACAAGGCTACAAAGGAGGGTGACAAGCTCTTTATCTGATGTAAAGCCATTATTATCATTGTTTAATTATCCTCCATTTTATTAAAAAAAACGTATCCTCCATGTATTTGCAATTTTCTTTTCAATCTCAATTCAAGTTGTAAGGACTAAGGAACGTAAGGCCCTTACCGTACGAGTGTTCGCCGTTAGGTGACAGAGAATTCGTCCGTCGGGGAAGACGAACCCACCGCCCTGAATCACTCATAAGTCTCCGATCCTTTGCAGGTTTTAAGACATGACATCGAATGAGACACGGCATCAATTCGGACATGACCTCAATAAGTGATTTATCACCAGAATGACTATATTACCCATGTTTTAATAGTTGTTGACCGCAGAATAAAAGATATTTTTGTGATCGTCAAAAATAAAATAAAAAAAGAAAAGATATTTTTGTGGCAAAGTTGTCATAATTATTTATCCTATGATAACACTCTAATGCCACTTGTTTGATGGGGGATTTTGTTTAGGATTGGTCCTTTTCTTTCTTTTCCCTATGCTAGTAGAATTGGTCCTACTTGTACAATATTGCTAAAAAAGAAACAAACAAAAGTGAGGACTCTTACCTCAAAAAAAAAAAAACAAAAAACTAAAGTGAGTTTGTGGAGACCCATTTCACATCTCATTCAAGAGAGAGTCCATCTCTTCAATCTTTTCTCAAACTATGAACCTCTTTATGAAGAATAAAATTTTGGGAAAATTTTACTTATTTTCCTCAAATTTTCACCTAGCTTTTAATTTCTTTCTTAAAATTTAAAATTTTACAATTTAGGATTCTAATCTAGTAAACGGTTTTATTTATCCCTTCTCTACTAACGGTCTATTCGGGATTGCGTTTGAGGGATCTAAAAGTACTTTTAACACTCAAAAAGTCCGTTTTAAAAAAAATAGTGCTCGTTTAGTAAAAAAATTAAAAGTATTTTTAAGGAGTCCAAAAAGCCTAAAATGACCAAAACGCACTTTTGATAAAAGCTTAAAAATAACGCTTTTGCCCAAAGACCTTTTTTTGACTTAAAATCTTTATTTTACAAACGCAATCCCAAATAGACTCTAAGATTTAATAGAAAATCTTAACTAAGAAAGAAAATCGACCAAAATGCTTCATTTATAAAATTAAAATTTAAAAAAGAAAAAAAGAAATTAAAAAACCCCACAGTTTGATTGAATTAATTGATTCCTTTGACTTAATTGATTACAATCAGTGAACTTTATCCAAAAAAAAAAAAAATTGCAATCAGCTATCAGGCCATTCATTAATCAAAACCCCAATACACCTCTCTAAAAGTTAAAATTGGTGAGATCAGGAGCAACGTCAGTAGATTTTGTTTTTTTTTTTTCTTTCCTGTTTTTTTAAAAAAGTATTCAATAATGGGACATGGATTAGACGGATAAATACAAATGAAACATGGTGGACTCCCAACAACAAAACTCAAACGAAAAAAGCAATACAAATATAGTAATGAAAACAAATGGTAGACAATAGATTCAAAAATGATTCGGGCCTCTCTAAGGGCCGCACGAAGTGGTATACAAATGCAAAAGGGCTTCGTTAGAAGCTTCATGCGGTAAAAGAAACCACCATTGTTAAGTGGTTGTTGCAGGGGAAGCATTGCCAAGAACCGAGCAAGATTTATTGCCAAGAAAAACACACTGATTACAAAAGTCTAGACTTTCAAATCAGTTTACAAAAAGGCTAGGAGATGGTAACCCAAACAACACAAAAAAGGCAGCAAAACGTAAAAGGAGCTGTGGAAAAGCAACAGAAAAACATCAAAACACCAAAAAACAGATGCAGAAGTGGCAGAGGATGGTGCAACCATGATCCGAAGAGGCCACGCGCCAGTGAGGAGCGTCCACACATTAGTCGATTTTGTTTAATATTATTACGATTGACATTGATAACCTCTTAAAAGCCAACTTGGATGAGAAGAGGTCGTTTCATTTGATTTAATGTTGCCAAGGAAAATTCACTTGGTTTGATCATTCTCTAAAAGTAATTCGCTCAATCCCATTTGTGCTTATTTATAAGAACTAGTTTTTATTGAGACTAATTCCCTATCCCCACAAATCCCGAGACTAGGGGTGTGAGTTGTCCATGGATGTGACTAGGTACCACGCATTGGCAAAAAAACGTTCTTCGTACCTCTTGTGTAAGACTATGGGTGGAACTCGAAGATGAATCGGTATGATACGACATATGCTTTCATTGAAGTTTAAGGACTCGAGAAGCGATGAATTAATTGCATTGTAGACATTTAGCTGACACAGATAAATATCTAACAATTGATATGGGTAATGAGGAAAAGACTTGATCCTTAGTCAGTCACGTTCTGGGATCATTAACCTTCTGGAGGGGGCGACCTCCGATCATGAATTTATTGGTTTGATTATCTCAAGGCTTGGCATTAAATCTCGAACACTTGCTCAAAAAAAAAAAAAAAAAAAAAAAAATCTCGAACACTAAATAAGCCTTGGGCTTGAGAGTTGACATATTGAAATTGGGCCTTTGGGCCATTGTCCCACATCCCAACATTAACAAACTCAGAATACTTATAATTATTTTTACCATTATATTATATCAAAACGCTACGCAGAGGAAAACTCACCAAATATATAGAGCAATTGCATGTGATAGTGGTAACGTATTGGATAATGAGAACTTCTTTATAATATACATAAACATGCAGGAAGTTTAAGCTACCTCTAGGCTCTAGCAGTTTTAGGGTTGAACTCATGCTGAAGAGTAATATCAACTAGCAGGGTGCGCTAATGTATCTATACATTCAGGGTTTATCATTCTTACTGTCACTGTTCTTGTGCAAAAGAGTCCTAGATGTCCAAGCCTTTGTTTTGCAAAAGAGGAACTTTAGAAGAAGATGACTCAGAGTCAGAGCAACAAACTCCCCTGTTTCCAATCGTCTTCTCTTCTTGGGCTTGCCCCCATATCACAGCATAAAACCCAAGAGCTATTACAGCTGCTCCTATTATACTGCACATGAATGAAATTGAACCATAATAATTAGGAATATCCCTTAATAATTCACAGAATCAATACATTGAGTTTTGAAAAAATATACCTTCCAAGATAAAGAGTCTCCCCAAGAAAAGGGATCCCCATGGCAACTGCAATGACAATCCCCAGTGGGCTAAACAATGCAACAAAGACAGGGCCCTTCTTGCGACATGCCCATGTAACAGCAACACTTCGTGCAGCTACCACCAAAACAGCCTGGAGAAAAAAGCAAACCATAATGAGTGATAGAATTATGATCCTATAATATATAGAGCATATCATCTTCTCTATGCTTACCGAGTACCCTACGGCTATCAACTCCATATTAGACCCTAGTCTCCAAGCGTTTGGATTATCTATCTCTGCAATTAGAGCAATCGCGGTAGATTGGAGGGTCACAAAAGTGCAACAAATGAGTGTTACAATCAACTCTGCAGGACACTCCCTTATAATCAGGGTCTGGATATGGTAAAAAAAAAATGAAGTTAATTTTCTGAGATATATTGCCTGCAAGAAAAGCATTAAGAGGTGACTTGAATGTTTAAACAAGGTTTACCTGGACAATAAACAATGTTGAAAGACATAAGCTACCAATTGTTAGGAGAATGCCTCCAAGGACCCAATTTGTTTGCGCTGATAAAAGGACCTCATTGGGTTGACTATTGGGTGATGCGGCAACACTTGCCAGAGGCAGACCTCTGTATAAAGTCACAATCAATGCGCCTGAGATAGATACTATGGTTCCAATACACTTGGCCAGACTGCTTTGGACTCTCAAGTCCAGCTTTTCCATCCTACAACCACCATTAGATTAAAGCCTTGTTTTCCACATATTTTGGAAGAATCTTGGTGAATCATGTCTACAGAAAAGATAATGTCTTCAAAAGTTTGCACTGGTTGATCTAATTGGAACCTCAAGAGGATTCGCATTAGTGTTTTATCCCCATGTTAAAGCTACTTGTGACTTCAAATGATGTTTTCTATAATTCATTCCTTAATACTAAATGTAGAATCTAATAACTAAAGCTAGTATTGATTAGTGTTTACAAGAGGCAACACACCAATTGTCTCAAAAGCTTAAACTAATAGGAAATGTTGAATTTAATCATTTAATTAATACTTTAACATTCTCCGATTATACAACATATTAACTATCGTAATTGAAATGAGGGATAAATGGTTAAGACAAGGTTTGAACACATGTCCTTTGTTCCAATATCAGGTTAGCTTAAACCGATAGAAAATGGTGAATTTAGTAGCAACATTGTTCTACAAGATTATTTTAGCACTGAAAAGTATTAGGGAAACCCCAATAATATATATGCACCCTTCACATTTGAGAGGGTGAAAATGGGAGAAAAGAAAGCTAAGTCTATGATTGCTAAATTCTGAATTATAACCCCCATGTTTGGGTTAAAAACAGAAATGGAACCAGCACAAATGTGGCACATTCTGATAGGTGACTGGTTCGAGTAGTTTTGGCTCTTAGCACTTGGAACAGAGGGAAAGAGACGTACCTGGAGATGATGGCAAGCATGAAGGTAAAAGCCGGGGTCAAATCGACTATTGCTGAGGATAAAGTTGGAGAGCTGTACCCTATGCCAGCGTACATGAAGGTCTGCACACAGCAACTATAAAGCCCCCCAAAAATCATGATATATCATAAATTAGTGTGAGCATACCCTCAGACCAAAGATTAGAAACCCATTTGGGATTTATTTCTTGCTAATTATAATCCCAATTATACAGGAAAAGTACCTTAGCAGGCCAAGAAGAAAGATTTTACACAATACTAAAGAAGTTACTGGAGGAAGACTTCTTTTTCTGCAAATCAAATTACCCAGAGAAAAAATGTTGATGATCAGTACAGTAAAGTAATAGTTGTGGAGTTAGAAAAGTAGGATCAGATGATTATGTGAACCTGTAAACGATGACGGAAGCTGCAAAAAGGACGAGGACGGCGAGGGCGTTTGAGTAAACAACAAAAACAAAGTTACTCATCCCTTCTCTACTCATGGCAGCTTTTAATATGGTGTTCAAGCCCACGTCGGCGAACTGTGTCGCCACCATGGCTGCTGTTACTCCTAAGCCCCTCATCTCTCTCTCTATCTCTCCCTCTCTGCAACGCTGCTTGTTGAGTCATGAACAGGACAAACGCTCCTGCAATATCTACTACTCCACTGCGCTGTAAAAATAAAACGAATGTAAAGAGTTAAAAAGTCTAAATACGACGACGATCGATAGGGACCAAGAGTGGTCCAAATGTTCCTGCAATTATTCGCCTTTCCACCAAGCATGCATGGGATTTTAATTATTCTATTTAATTATTGAATATTGAAATGCGTGGGGAGAATATAAGTCACGAAATGGAGAGAATGTTACAGTACGGTTAAATTTATAGATTTAACGGTGGAATATGTTATTTAAAATTTTTAAATAATGTAATATTATGTATATTGTTAAAGATTAAAAAAAAAAAAAAAGTGAACCGAAGAATAAATCCAGGCGAGCCGATTAACCCAAAAGCCCAATAATTGTAGGAGAGAGTTTATAAACGTGACACGTGTGACTCAAAGCCTATTTAATATTTATTATCGGCCAACAAAGGCCCATCCAATCCCATCGCTGGATTGGAGATTTGGAGTAGCCTATCAGGGAAGTCGTTATCAAAACCCCAAAACACCTCTCACAAGGGTCAAAATTGGTGAGATCAGGAGCTACGTCACTTTTTTTTTTTTTTTTTTTTTTTTTTTTAAATTACCTTTTTTTTTCTTCCTGAAAATGACTTGTAATTTTTTTCTTTGTGAGGGAATGTGAAGAAGACATGAGATTTTTAACGAAATTAAGAAAGAACAAAAAAAATATTGATTGTTGGCGCCTGGCGGTGTCAAACATGAAACAACCTTTAACATTGGATAAATTTTTAGATTTTTTTTTAGGGAATTGGATTCTCTTCGGTCGATTTTGGATGGGAGAGTATCTAGTTTATAATTAGGATTTTTTTAAAATCTTATAATCATAAATGGGACATATATTTTATTAATAAAAAATAATAGTAAAATATCATTTAATATTAAAAAAATAAAAAATAAATTAATAAACGTCTTTGATGGGGTGGCCGAAACCACCTCATGACTCTTGAGGGTGGTACAGCCACCCCAATGGCCAAACAAAAAAAAATATATATAATGGGTTGACTATTAAGGGTGGTTCAGCAACCTTTGGCAAGCCATTAGTAATTTAGTGGTGACTCCTAGGCCCTAGCTAAAATGGGAGTAGTCGGCTACCTCCTATGGTTAAGATAAAGTGACCAACTACTTTTTATTTTTTTATTAATTTTTTTTAATATTAAATAATATTTTATTATTATTTTTTATTAATGGAACACATGTCCCATTTTGTAAGCTTTCAAAATCATATCCTGAACCGGATACTCCCTTGTCTAAAATCCGGTTCCTTTTTTTTAGGGAGCAAGAGTGTAAAAGAGAGGAGATGAAAGTAATCTCATCTTGATGTTTGCCGTTTTTTATAACAAATTTGCGGTAACTATTGCCCACGTGGCCCACTTTCGTTGAAGACTCTCCTGTTGCAACGACTCTTGTAGGCAATTATGAATTACCTCGTGCGGTGCGGGGATTACAAAAACAATTATTGGGCCTGCCTAAGAAAGGGATCCGGATTTCGGGTCAAGTGATCAATGGACCAATTACGGGGTCCGCAAGCCCAATAAAATCCAATTTAACAGTCCGAAGTTCATGTAGATACGTTTCAGAAGAGAACTGAGGCGTTGTTGATGAAAGCCAAATCCATGGGCTTACTGGACAGCGAAGAAATATACCCATCCTCGGTCTAACTTTCTCTTGCATTGCGCTTAGGACCCGAACCAAAAACCAAGCCCACATGCACCTGAGCCTCGTGGCAAGCCCAGGGCCAGTGATAGGTATAAGTAGCATGAAATAGAAATTTGAAAAAAATGACGCTAAATACTAGTTATTTATATTGGTTGGATGGTCATCTGCTCAGTTTGCGTGCAAACTCAATAAATTCTTGTTAGGCCTTGAACAAGAGTCAAGGTAATGAAATAGATTCTCTTCAGTTCATTCGAAGAGTATTATTATCGTTTTTACTTTGAGGAGATAAAAATACTCTTCAAATATAGCTAATTGGATATTTTTTAGTTCAAATGAACTATAGATGATCCTAATTCCAAGGCAATGGTATGCAAAACTATATTCACTCTCATTAAAGCATGTTATAAATTCATCTAATCTCATGAGAGACAACAATTCATGTGTATGTAACTAATATTAATTATATTGGCAGTACTTTTTGGGTATTGAAGTGGGTTGCTCGACAAAAGGATATTCTTATCACAAATGGTAGTATGCTTAGAGATACTTGAAGATATATACATTGTTGGTGCCAAACTAGGATGAATCCCTTGTTATATCGGTGATTAGTTGGTAAGTTCCAAATTTAGCCTATGCAATATGTGTTAAGTCGGTTTATGGAAAGCAACACACATCTTACTTACATGTGTTTGTTATGATGCATCAAGCTCTCACTAGGTCAAGGGATTTTTTTGTTGGCCACAAACAATATTCAATTACATTCATTTTGTGATACAAATAGAGTATAATGCAAAAACACTTGAATATCGGGGTTTTGTATTCTCCTTAGAGACTTTGAAGCAAACACCAATGTTATAGTCTTTGGCTGAAGTAGAATATAGAGTTATGGCCTCTACTTGTTGTGAGATTACTCGCTAAAACTTTGATTGGTAAATCTTAATGTGTCACATCCATAATAGGCCTAGCTATATTGTGATAACAAGGTAGCCACCCAAATAGTCGCGAACCAATTATTTCATTCTCGAACAAAATATATAAAGATTGATTGACACATGATCTAAGAAAACCTTCAAGCCAAAGCATTTCATGTGCCTACAGATCTGCAACTTGCCGATATTTATCAAAGCACTTGGTGTAGCACTCTTTGGTCACCTCCATGGCAAGTTAGGCATCTTCAACATCCACTTCAATTTGATTGGGAGTGATAAGAAGGAAATTGATAATCGCCGAAATCCTTATGCACACTATGATGATCTTTACAATTATAGAAAATACTCACAAACTACTTTCACCTTTTTATTACACCATAAAAAACACCCTTTGATTTATTTATTTATTTTTTTTTAAAAAAAAAAAACAAAAGAGCCCATAGCTTTTGGACACTATGATCTTCTGGAAGGCACTCATTAGGTGATTCCAGTCATTTCTTTGATGTTGATTTGGGCACACATCAATATGAAAAATCATTTGAGGACAGGTTAGTACTTGAAAGAGCAGAACCACATGGATTATGCCCCCATTTTACTTCAATAAGTAGAAGATGACGTACTTGTCCTTCATCTGTACACTATCATTAGGGTAGCCACCGACCCCTCTTCCATCAATTAGGTCGTCCTTATGCACCTTGTGATCAATGGGTAGGCAGAGAAAATGAAGATAACCCAATTGCTCTATAATTCCTTCACTTCTTGTCTGCCAGCAAAATGGTAAAGTGAGTGGACACGATAATTAGTGGCGCCTGATGAAACAAGCAGGTGAAATTGAGGGCAATAATTGAAATACACATTTATTTATTTTTATATGTTCACATAAAAGAAGAAAAATAAAAATTTAAATTAGTCACTTACGTTTCATGAATCATGATCCCTAATTGATTGAACTACCATTTGAAAACAAAGTTTATTAGAATATAACTAATCGTTAAAAAAAAAAAAAAAAAAAAACCTTTTACCCCAAGTTTGTACAAATTATTATTATTATTTAAAGTACATTCTAAACCGAAACCAAGCAAACAACAAATAGACTAAACAAAGAAAAGGACGTTACAAACAGAAGGGATTTTTTTTTCCTCGGGAAGAACATAAAATAAGTGAGAAAGCAGTTGGAATTGGATCAAACCCAATAAACCACACAACAGACACACATTTGTGTTATTGTCTTAAAAGAACTAGTTAATTTAAAACTTTTCTAGGCCTAATTTCATCTAATAAGTAATTAGCACTTATAAGTATTCTTTATGTGAGCTACTCATAATTTCAACACGGGATCGGAGTGTTACGTTTTGAATGCGAACATTACTCTACCATCTATCCTAATTTCAATTAAAATTTCACATGTGAAAAAAAATTAAAGTATTAACTAAACTATTAAATTTACTATTTTCCATATGGTTTGGACATTCTTTGTCCTCTAATGCGTTGTATACCTGTATGGAACAGATTTTCGATTTGCTAAAAAACAAAACGTGCATATAATTTTAAAACTATAGTCGTAGTACTATAACATCATTCATCCAGGATCGACAATATTCTTCTTCCACATAATGATAGATTGCCAATTTGGAAATTTCTTATCATTATGAAGATTTGGAAAGATATGGGAGTAGAGTAATCATTTCAGATGCATTAAAACTAGCATTCTTCTTCCATCTAAATCTTCTCTGATGGACTATTTATCAGAACAAATATAATTTTATTAAAGTAGAAGGGTGTGAGTCAAAATTCGAAAAAGTTGAAGGGCTACTTTGAATAATCTGCCTAACAATGTCAATAAAAAAAAAAAAAAAAAAAAAAAAGATTGTTAGTGTTGTGTAGTTGAAAGGTCTTTGCCAACCAGGGCGTGCCACGTATGGGAGATGTCACTCTCAAACCCGTGGAAATAACATGCCAGGAGAGGTGGAAGAAGATGCACTTGTCCCTCCAGAGGGGGACTGCTTTAAAAAGTACATGGTGATGAAGCCATTACCCTCCTTTCACTTCACTTCTCCCCCTCTGCATTTTTGGACTCGTACGTAGCAGAGCCATGGAGAGGGACTACACAACACCAACCCATTGGCTGCTACTCCTACTACAAAATAAATTAAGTAAGAAAAGCTTAGCCAACTGCCGTACTTGTTAGCCAGGCCCCGGCCCCCCCCCCCCCCTCTCTGCTCTGCTCTCATCATGGTTCATTTACTGTTTCTTTGATAGTGCCCTAACGCTGGGTTCCAATCAACCATATTCTGCCCTTTTGTATCTTTGTTCCGTTCGGGACGGAAACTCCTTGGAAATTCAATTTATTAAATTATGAATAAATATAATATAATATACGGTCGAAAAAAAAAAAAAAAAAAAGGACCCATAAATTGGATGATGATGCAGGGGAATCGATTGCCCTTGGGCCATGGCCCACCAACGTGAAAGAGAGTACTAGTTCTTCTGTAGCATGTACCACGTTTGTAAATTGTAATGTAAAAATCTGAAAAAGAAAAAAACAAACCACGTTGATATCATCTCTCTTTGAGAAATCGTAGGCCCAAGACGTTGGGCCTGATGATCCCTTTGACGACGGAAGATAAAAAAATCTAACCCGGCCACCGTCATTAAGTTCAAGAAAGGAAAAAAATAATGTTATTGTTGGAGAGAATTTGAGGAGTGAGAAAAATGAAGGCAATAATATATATATATATATATATATATATATATATATATTAATTTTATCTCTTAATCTAAATGAAAGAGAGAAAGAGAAATCGGTCGGGAATGCTTCTGAACACTAGATTGAAAGCAGCACATTGAGCTAAACAATATGCACGATAATTTGAAGGCAATAATTATAAAGTGTTAGAGACATACCGTGGTTGGTAGTTAGGGGAAAGAAAAGGGGTGTGTGTGATGTGTGTGATTAGATCAAATGTCCCTATCTCTTGGTACCCTGCATATCTCACTCATGTTGTCTTCTTGCAACCACACATACAGCGGTAGATGCATATTCCCTCTCTCTATGATTAAATGTGAGTCCCTTTCTTTACTCTGTTGGCAAAAGAAGCTAGCATCATCAAAAGCTGCTCCCCACCCCACCCCAACCCATCTCCTGATTAAACATATATTACATATATTGCTTATCATCTAATTATGATTTTGTTGTCCAAATGAGAGACAATTAGCAACCCTTTTTGCTTGCTTGTTTCCATTAACCTCTGCATATATATGTTTTGTCATTCAAAACATATATATATTACACGTACGAGCTAGGATAATGAAAGTAAACCAAGGTAGCTTAGGTGGTTTAATTAAGCATGCGATTACAGCAAGAAAGTGGACCAACATGAAGTAGCTAGTTGTGTCGTTGTTGGTCACAGGTCTGCTTTTTTATGATGTTGACGGATGATGATAGTGAATGGCATGGGGGTGGTGTTGACGTAGAGATGGGCAAAATTCTTGTAAGCTTTAGTGGAGAATGGAGATTGTGTTGAACATCTGTATTCACAATAAGGGTAATTGGGTGGATCCCGTACATCATCTCCCACAACACATTGGATGGTTGTGATGTGCAAGGTGTTAAAACAGTTATTCTAAAAGTTTAAGACTAATGTGGAATATTGAATTTAAATAGGGTGAATTGATGGAGTTAAAGTTCGATCCTAGTGCTTTTGGCTCTGATACCATGTTAAATTACCAGTTATCTTAAAAGCTTATGCTGATAAGAAAATGTAAATTTAATCACTTAGAGCTTGTTTGGAATTGCGTTTGAGGGCTTTAAAAGTGCTTTTTAACTCTAAAAAAGCATGTTTGAAGAAAAAAATACTCGTTTGGTAAAAAAATTAAAAAGCTTTTAAGGGTTCAAAAAGCCTAAAAATGGACAAAACACACTTTTGACAAAAGCTTAAAAATGAAGTTTTTGTCTAAAAGCTATTTTTAACTTAAAACCTCTATTTCTCAAATATAATCTCAAACAAGCTCTTAATCATTAGTTTAACACAAGAAAACCCTATGCAGACCTCAATAAAGGGTAATCCTAGTTATGCCTAGTGCCATGTTGAGCAAATGTGGGGGCCTTTTTGCTACATAGATATGACTTGGAAAAGCTGGTGTGGGTGGGAGTCGAGGACTACTGAAGTTTTTGAGAAAAAGAAAAAAAAAAAACTCTGTTTTACAGCAACCAAAAGGTTAGCCAAAAGTGAATAAAAAGGACTTTCTTTCTTTCTTTTTTTTTCTGCTTTTTACTTTTGTTTCTTGGATGGGCACACAAGCTTTTTTGGGCTAAAATTGTGACCAGCAATATTGCCTTCACTTGATGCCTTGTAGATTTGAAAGGCATTTGACCAACCTCTTGCATCCACCCTACACCCTGATCGATCTCCTTGTGGCCATCTGTCTCTCTAGCTAGGGTATCCCAATCATGGCCAATTTGTGTGATAAGTTTCAAAAATCTATCATAAATCTCTTTCTTTTCTCAGCTTACCCTACTGGCCTACACTTTGTTCTTGGTGAGAGCTAGCTAGCTAGAGCCATGGAAAGTCGTGGCATCCAGCTCTTTCATGAATCATAATGGTGGCTTTTTTTACTTTTAAATCTGAACCCCTTTCATATCTGGAATCAGCAAAAATGATGCCACCATCAGCGTATAACTAAGCCAAAGGAAGATATATGCACAGCATAACTAGGGCCTGACATAAAAGCAAATCCATATATATATATATATATATATATATATATATATATATATATTCCTTTTTTGAAGATATAGCTCTATTGATAATCTAGGAGATGACTGTTGAGAAAAATCTTTTCGTCATTATCTTTTCCTTTCTAGACATTTAATCCAAATTTACCTTACTAGTCACCATTTATATTACTTACAATATATGGTAAAACAATTTTTCATTATATATTTTAAAATTTTTTACTTTTTTTTTTTTTTTTTTAAGAGAAATTTTATTCAGCAAAATGTTATACAACTATCTAATATAATATGACAATGAAAATTAGCCATTTATTTTTTTCTTCTTTTTATAAGCTCTTGCTGATCTAAAAATTAATTTTCATTATCACATCTTCCTAATTGTATAACGACATACTAAATAGCATTATTATTTTTAAAATATTGAGCATTAAAAAAAAAAAAAAAAAGCTATGTTTTTTTTTTTTTTTGAAAGAAAAGCTATGTTGAACCATGCATGTAAGATTAATCTCTTGATTTATTTATTGCTTTAATACCTTACTTCTTTTGACTTTTGAGTCATGTCAAGCATGGAAGGAATAGTTGCATCCCCCCATGCATGCATGATTCCATGACAGCATACAGATGCATGCATGCAAATATATATATATATATAAACAAAATACGTTGGTAGATATATATCCACACGTACCCAAGAAAATTAAAAATTAAAAAAAAGCCCTACCAAGACATAGGTTGCCGTTTGGGAAAATGTGTGAAAACATATGTTTGTTAAGTGGGAAAAGACATTTCATCACTCCAAGAAACACTGAAATTTAGATCTTCGGACATCACAGATTCCTACCTAATCGCCAACTGTGGTTTCTAACAAAACCCAAGTAAACTGAGCTGTTGTTTTTGTTTGTGTTTGTGTTTCTTTAATTAAGACAAAAAAAAAAAAAAAAAAGGCAATCTAACCCTACCTCTCATATGAATATAACACAATTTCAAACATTCCAAAACAATATTAAATTACACTCTTCTACCATTCTTTGCCCCCGTACCAACCTTTTTTTCCATAAAATACTATGCTTAATTTATGGGGGTGGGGAATGAGATTTGCTGGTCTGCCTTCCAACAAACCATCATCACTACATATAATAATGTTTCTCTTTACATTCATCTTATATCAATTAATTTAATGTTTTTCAAGTAACGACCGATATGAGAAGCTAACCACTTAAAGTACACTACATCAGCCAATAGAAAATGAATGCGAAGAATAGGCATCAACCACTTCAAATACGCCAAGGAAATTATTTAATGATAGGAGATGATATTTTGCTTGCTGTGAATTTATAATTTTAAGGCACCATATCATTATAGATGCATGCTTTTGAAAACCAATAATTTTTGGATGTTTGTTGGATTGGAGAATTTAGAAAATGAAAAGGGACATTGGGAAGGGATGGGAAGAGCAGAGATTCCACTTCCTTTATTGCTAGAAAGGGATGGGGCATTAGCCAGCAGCTGTTGTCTTGACCAAGACTCTTCTTGTGCCATTCTTTCCTCCCATACCATTTCCTCCAATTCCATCACAAATATTATAAAAGTCTTGGAAGCGTTATTAAAAAGAAGAAAAAACCAAAATAAATATGTCCATTTCCACCGTCAATAAAATCCAAACCTCATCAAATTGCACCTCCAACACCCTCATTCTGTTTACATCACCACCATCAGATTCTGTCGCCAACTCTTTTATTAATTATCAAATAACAGAACCCACTTAATATTTATTTATAATTCTTTCTCTCTCTCTTCCTCACACACACACAGAGATCTAGACAGAAGAAGCCAAGTAGAAAATAATGTCTGTCACTATCAAAAATTTAAGGTCGCAAAAGCTGGTGTACAAACAAAGAAAATAAATTCATTTATTACATCTTGCAATTGAGAGGACTGTCTTTTTAACAGACGGTCAAAGGGAGTGCATGATGATCTGTCAAACTTCTTGATGTCAGGGTGGAGAAATGAGAGCTCTAAACTTTCTTTTTACTCATCATGAACTCAGGCAGAGAGACAGAGAACCTTAAAACTATATATAAAACATAATATATACATATACTATTCATGAAAACCCAGTAACATATTTCAGGTTAGAAAGAAAAAAAAAACCCTTGTTGGATTGGTTGGTTAAATTGGGGTTTCCATATATATGATCAAACTCGAGAGTCAAATTGAAAGATGAATGAGAGCCACAACATTGGTTCAGAATGCCTGCAGGCAAAAATGTTAGGCATTTTCATGATATGCACAAAGTCAGTGATATGGTATTATGGTGATTCCAGCTCCTGGGCCCATAACATTACAAGCACGTTATAAACAAAATGTGTTACAGTTGGACACTTAAAGGTATCCAGATAAGTGATAGGAAACTCTTTGGTTTTGGTGTTGATGTTGATGTTGATATTATAGCTTTTGGATGTTGATGTTGATATAATGCATGCTCAAATTTTTAGAATTAATTTGGCTAATTAATTAATACAGTGTCATATTATAGCTTTTGGGCATCGGGATCCTGGGAAACTCTGCCACGTACGAATTTATCAGTGGTAAAATGTTTTACTCAAGTATGTTGGTGCAGGCTAATAATTTAACATGCTCCTGTTAAAACCGGAGGCTGTGCAGTTTGTTCTTTTATATTGCCAGAATAAATGAAGGTGGTGGGTAATTAAAGCTCTTCTCCTGGGACTGAAATAATGAGAGGTGTAATTAATATATACCTTAGTGTGTCAGGAAAAAATGAAAAGGAAAAAGGAAAAGAATAAATTGGGGCCTGGGGAGATAGATACGGATCATCAAAGAAATAGAGCTGGCTACTCAATACTCATGATGTAGGCTCAGAATAATAAGGTTTTAATTGGTCCTCTCTCTCTCTCTTTCGATAATTCATAATTGGGATGATGAGGTTGGGAGAGAAAAAAATGTATTGAATGGAGGATTGAAAAAGAAACCGTTGGGAATCGGGAAGAGGGAAAAGTGTGGGGCCTAAATGCAATCAATTTGGTAAAATTTAAAGCAGGATATAATTCACTTCTCTTCCAAACACATACACACACGCACAGAGAGAGAGAGAGAGAGAGAAATGTGAGATTTCCTAGCTAGTTGATAGGCTTATTATATTAAAAAAATATCAATATATAATTATAATGACGTGTCAGCAAAGGAGGAGAGTTTCTTTCTCCTAAAAAAATATATATAGATATATACATAAAGAGAGAGAGAGGGAGGAGCAAATAAAGGAGAGGAAATTAAGAGAGGTCGATGGAAGAACATCTCAGCCCATTAGCTGTTACTCATCTCCTTCAACACACCCTGAGAAGTTTGTGCATTCATGAAAATTCTCAGTGGGTTTATGCAGTCTTCTGGAGGATCCTACCCAGAAATTACCCCCCACCCAAGTGAGGAGAATATATATATATATATATATGTTTGCATACATGCAATCACCCCCATATTGTATATATATGCATCCGTTAATGATTTGATATGTTTTTTACAACAGATGGGATGGTCAAGGAGCATATGACAGGTCAAGAGGAAACAGGAGAAACTGGTATTTTTCCTTAATTAGCTTCCAAGCAAAAAGTGTGTTTGAATATTGAATCTTGGGTATCAATATATATAATATGCTAACCTGTCAGGATATTGGTCTGGGAAGACGGTTTCTGCAACTTCGCTGCGTCATCAGCAGCTGAGATAAATTCGGGGGATTGTCCACCTGCTGCCTCTTCTTCAGTCTACGGCAACTGTGAGTTCCAACACTACCAAGGACTGCAACCAGAGCTCTTTTTCAAGATGTCCCATGAGATCTACAACTATGGAGAAGGGTAACAACTATATATATTTCTCATTTTCTTTTACAGTTGGAATATTCAAGTAGCCCTAAACACCATTTAAAAAAAAAAAAAAAAAAAAATGCAAGTTGATTTTGTCCCATGGAACAGTTTGATAGGAAAAGTGGCTGCAGATCATAGTCATAAGTGGATATACAAAGAACCAAATGACCAAGAAATCAACTTCTTGTCAGCATGGCACAACTCCGCGGATTCAGTAAGCTTTTTTCTTTTTTCTTTTTTCTTTTTTATAACCGGAACTAGCTAGATTCTCGGGACATCATGCAAAACGCCTCCTCCACATGATTCGGATAAAGTTTGGACCTTTGCCGGGGAGCGTGACTCTAAAAAATTATTTGGACTCAAAGGGTATTAATCCTTGAGACACGAGGACAAGTACTTGTTACAACAGGAGACAACCGTGTTACTTAAGTTTGTAGTTTCACGTTTACGTTTTTACTTCGATCCAGTAAAATCAGTCATTTCCAACCATATATGTTTGTTCTATTTTCCTGTGTTTTTTACAGCACCCTAGGACATGGGAAGCTCAGTTCCAGTCTGGTATAAAGGTACTAGTGCATTTTAAAACCAAACAGACATGAAATTTTAAGGTTGACCTACACCTACTCTCTTGGGGTTTGATTCAAATAATCTTGCAGACCATAGCCCTGATTGCAGTTAGAGAAGGTGTTGTTCAGTTAGGAAGCATTCACAAGGTGATTGAAGACCTGAGCTACGTGGTTCTACTAAGAAAGAAATTCAGCTACATTGAAAGCATCCCAGGCGTGCTTTTACCCCACCCATCCTCCTCCGCATACCCGTGTAGCCCAGACGCGTGGCATTTCCAAGGCACCCTTGCACCCGGCGCCCCACCTGAATTCTATGAGCAATACAACCAACCTCTGAGAGTCACGCCTTCCATGAGCAGCCTTGAAGCTCTTCTCTCAAAGCTTCCCTCTGTTGTGCCGCCCACTACGCCACCACAATCACAGTTTATGTCGTCGCAGAGGGCATTGGAATTTATGGGAATGGAGAAAGTTGCCAAGGAGGAAACTGATGATCATCAGGAGGTATATAGGCCTGTGCTCGATGTGGGTGAGAGCAGCACTTCCATGTCGGCGTATCGTCATCATCATCAACATCATTTCCATCAGAACCAAGAATGATTATTAGGTGTTACTAGCTAGCTACTTGATTTTAGTAGATTGATTTCTAACGTTGTTAGCAAACCTTAATTAGTTTGGATCAGCATTAATTGTCTTCTTCATATGGGTGTATCTTTTTCTACTACTACTACTACCCTAAGCTTAGCTTTCCTAAGAATCCTCCCCTTCTTTGTATACGAGCATTGCCTTGTTTGTTTTTATGTCTGCCTATATATGTGCGGCTGCAAGCGTGCGTGAGAGAGAGAGGAACGGGAGGATTTACTATTTTATGGATTTGCTAAACGGTTAATTGAGTTTTTAATAATTTTATTTTTATTAATTGTATTTTCTCAGCCAACTCAAACTCAAACTTGAGTTGGCTGCACACATCAGCAACTCTTGCTTTGCTTTTTGTATTTTCATTGGTGATTCTCTGATTTCTTGGAAGTCGAAGAAGTAACAAACGGTTTCAAGATCTTTGCTGAGGAAGAATATAGAGCAATCGCTTCCACTTGTTGTGAGTTAATATGGCTTTTTTCATTGCTCAAAGACTTTCATATTTCTCATCCTAAGGCTGCCTTGTTGGTACTGCTCTCGAGATTGCACGCATTCTCCTGCACTCTTGTTGATGTGCGCAGCCAAATACCACTATTTTGGGTTTTGAATCTTCCAAATCATTCCCGCAGGAGGTCCGGACCCATTTTTTTCTGATCCTTTGACAAAAGAATTCATTCTCTTCATAAAAAATAGGAGGTAGAACCAATAAATCTTTCTTTTTCAATTCATCCCTAGAGTTGAATACCTCAATCAAGAATTGTTTTTGATTCAATCTGTAGGAATCAATAGAAAAATCCCTTATGATACGCCAGATCTGGCTCGGTTATTGATAGAGTGAATCTATCCGTAATTTCTTGAAATCTCTCTTCTGATTCAAAATCGTGGTGTAACGTGTATTCCCCCCTGTTCCGGTCACGAAATAAAAGTCGGAATAGGGGTAATTCCTCTGTTGACTTAGGAAAGCGGGTCAGTTGATTGGCAAGCCAATTGACAGGGCCTCGAAGCAAGGTATGATGGGTGCCAGCAACTTTCACTTGTTAGGAGTAGGGGCTGAAAAGAGCTCTTGGTATAGGTTGGATTTGCTGGGTTTTGATGCTTACCCTATTATTAGAGAAAGGGGAAGGTTTGATAAAGGAGCTTTTAAGCCCTTTTGCTGAATTGTTGGTCTACAGCCCCGCCCTATAGAATGAATAAGGAGAGGCCTATTGATGACCGAGCCATTCTTATACTACTCCTTACCTCAACCCCCCTTGTCACTTAAAGGGCGAAGTCGCTGAAGCGAGTCTAAAGGCCAAAGAGTGATCTTTGAACGCTACTACGCATCCTTACTAATAGTATAGTGTAAGGTAGGTTTGGGTATAGTAGGACTTGAACCTGTGACCATTAGGTTAAAAGCCCAATGCTCTACCAACTGGCTAAGATATTTTAAAATTAGCTTTTTCTTAAATTATACGTTTTAAAATCGCTAAACTAAAACCAAAACCAAACACTAACCAAAGTAATTGCAAATTTGTGAAGCTTAAAAAAAAAAAAAAATTGGATATTATTAGGCTATAGTCTGGCACAAGATTATCGTCATTGAAGAATTATTAGTTATGGTTAAATACTAAATAATCCCTTGGAGTTTCACTTAATTTTTTTTCTCCCTTAAGATTTATTTTTTATCACAAAAGGTCCTTCTGGTTTTGATAATTGATGACGTGGCCACTTATGCCAAATGACAGCTTCTAATTGGTCCACGTGAAGTTTCGTTAGGTCAACTAACGATCAATGGACGGAAGAATGAATTTGGTCTTTTATTAAAATCAGAAGGACCTCCTGTGATAGAAAATAAACCCTAAGAAAAAAAAAAATTAAGTGAAACCCCTGAGAGTTATTTAGTATTTAACCCTATTAGTTATTACTGATTCCTTGTACATGGTAACCTACTTTATGACTAGTGCACTAGTACGTGTCTTACCCTGAAGGAGTGAAGGTAGAGTCGATCGGAAACTATCATTATGACATTATCCTTTTTAGCTCGCCCAAAGAGAATTGTCCAATTCTCAATGGACACACGTTCTTACATGTTCATGCTGCATAAATTTCATTAACTAGCAAACCCTTTATGTAGGTTTCCGAGGAAAGCAAGTTGCTTCAATGTGCAAATTAACACTAAGGCCTCGTTTTGTTCGCAAATTGAGTATTCTGTTAAAAAAAATAATAGTTATTATTAGGAATAGAGGAAAGTGGAATAGAATAATTATTCATATTTCTTAGTTTAATAATAACATATGTATTGTAATTGGAGTTAAACCAAAATTACCAAAAACCTCACTCTTCTTTAAAAAAAAAAAAAAAAAAAGAGAGGGGGAAGGGAGGGGGGAAACCTGGAATTGCTGGAGTGGCCAGCAACCAAATTGGAGTGACCGACCACCCCTGGCATGACCTGGGGGTGGTGACCACCCCCGGTGGATTTGGGGGTGGCCGAGGCTCATTGAGGGTGGCCTGGCCACCCCCTAAATGCTGTGGGGGAGGCCTTGGCCACCCCCAAATCCACCGGGGGTGGTCGCGTCACCCTCGGGGGTCCACTTCAAGGTGTTTTGGACGTGGTATGACCATCACCAGGTCCAGCCAGTGGCCGGGTGGCCCGCCACCCCTTAAATTTTAGGTTTTCCCCTTTTTTTAATAATAAAAAAAATTAGGGTTAAAATAAAATAAAAAATAATGAGGAGTTTTTTTGAAAAACTATTCTATTCCTTAAAGAATAGCTATTCCACTCATTTTTTAGAAGAATAGTTATTCTTGTGTGTATGACATTAATTATTCCCATGAGAACAACTATTCCTAGAAATAAACCTCTATCAAACAAAAGAATGACTATTTCATAGTAATAACCATTCTATTCCAATGGTCTATTCCACAAACCAAACGGCCCCTAAAAAACATATATATTCAATGGTGAACTGGGAATGCCACCGCTCGAGCAAAGTAATATAGCATTACTTTAATTATTACGGAGAAATAAAAAGTAGGTAAAATATCCCATAAAGCCAATTTGGGGAAAAAGAAGAGTCGGGCATGTTCTAGTTTTACTCTACGTGACCTTTACGAGTGCAGTCTTGAAAAATCTTTTTGAATGAAAAATAGCTGATGGAATGACATGCGTTTTATGCAAGCTGGACTAGGGTAAAGATTGAGGTAGATTTGGGTTTGAATATTATCCAGTAAAGCAAAACATGAAATTCTTTGGATATCAATAGGGCCTCAACTCATGGCATCTCCACACTTGGGGCGATGACTCCAACTTCTAGAATCAACTTACACAACTTCTCTCCACTCGTATGAAGCGAATATACAGCACAACTATTCACAGTATGTGACATCCACTGCAATAAACGGATGCGACATTGCCTTCGCTGCATAACTCCTCTGCTTTGAGAATGTTGTTATTGTCGGCTAGCTTGCCTTAGAAAGAAGAAAAAAGAGCTGGACAAATTGTTAGCACAGCTACCAAGACACGAGAAACAATTAGAACACAGACATTAAACAGAGAAGGACACCATCTTTTCTTCTTTTTTGGGAATAAATAATAGAAAATCAAGAATTAAATAAACTCCAGTCCTTTTAACGGAGAGACAAAAGCCCAAAGGAAGAATGATACTAATCAACAGGATGTAAATCAAAGCACAAGGGCACCGGTATTGTTCTGATAAGAATGAGTGAAATGTAACTGTTAATATCACAAGTAAACAAAAGCCTAGTGGAATGCTGCAATTTCTTCCTCAAAAAGCTTCAGTAGGCTCTCAATGCTCTGTACTGAATGATCTGCCAAGTCTCTCACTCGTACACTCACCTGGAACAATAAGCACTCGAGGATTAAATTTCAACCCGTGGAAAGCATCATCAATAAAAATAGATTGAGAGAGAGAGAGAGAGAGAGCATGTTAGTAACCCATGTCAGTATTGGTAAAATTTGAGCTACCTATTGGGCATAGTAGCCTATGCATTTGCAGACCTAGAAAAAAAAAAAAAAAAACAACAACAACAACATAACAAAACAACAGTTCTCTACAAAGTGAGAACTCATCCCCCCCCATTTCGTTTTGCATATCTTGTCTTTGAGTTGAAAATTAAATCAATCTCTATCACATAAACAAGGTGCTCACATAATAGAATTCTGACAACTTCCTTTTGCTCTACTTGTATTAATCAAAATTAATATAAAATTCTTGAATGCTTTCAAACGTAACTTTTTTCTTTCAAGTTCATCAAAACATATCCATATCAGCATACAAGTCATCATTGGCATGCCAATTTAGGTGAGAAGTACTTTACATATCGATTTATTTGGAACACATTAAGGTCAGCTTTCAAAAAACTTTGGAAGATCATATATGACAGACACTTCATATTCACAGCATTTATTACGTTAACAAGTCTTAAAACCCAAACAGACAACACTTGAGGGACAATTCACATGAGAAGCTGGTTTCCATCCACGCATATGCATGCACCAACATGGTACATGGACCTAATTTTCATAGCCAAACCTTTTATAATCAACTGTCTATTGAGCACATGAACAAACAAGAATTTTATAAAATTAGCGTATAGGTAGAACCTCTCCAGTTTTGGCTTCTTCCTCCCCAACAACCAATATATAGTTGTACTGCGCCAACTGGGCTTCCCTCACCTGCAGGAAGCTAAAACTATCAGTAAATGATTCTTACTTTTACCATCATTCCAAAGTAGAAGCAAATTATGAACGGGAGGGGAGGGGAGGAGAGGGGGCAGGGGACTCAAAACCACAATAGAGAATCTACGAAGAGGGAAAGAGAGGGAGTTAAAAATGGATATTATCTCTCTTTTTTTAATTATAAAAAAAAAAAAAAAAAAAAAAGCTACGATGCACCAGAATAATTTGAGCATGGGGCATCTTATATCTCCTTTATAACTACGCAAACACCATTACAAGCAAATCAGTTATTGGATATATACAATAAATAAAACATGCAAGATAGGAATTATGAATGCACCTTTTTCTGGATCTTTCTATCAGTAGTATCCACGTCAACATAATAACCAGCTTTAAATATCTGATCTTGCACCTACAAGAATGCAAAAAAAAAAAAAAAAAGCATTGAGAAAAAAGAAAAGAGCCTCAATTAGTTTATACATAAGAGCATATCTTACTAGAGCATGTGAACAGGTCACAACTATAAATGGTCAATCATTACTGCCCCAACTATTGAAGTAGCAAGTGTTTCTGACAGTTATTCCCCTATGGCGTGTGGATGCATCACGGTACACTAATAAGCAATAAATAATCAACAACACTGCTAAAAGACCGAGGAAATCTATAACAAATGCCTATTTAAAGATCTCCAAAAAACAGAAAACAAAGCCTAGACATTCACTAATCCATATAATCCAGCAACGTACTGCTTGTCTTTATTATATATGAGCCAATTCTCAAGCAATGTACTGCTTGACTCAACAGGACCTTTAACCTTGAAGTTCGAGCAACTCAAGTTTGACATGAGATAAGCCCATTCAAATCCATAAAATATCAACCTAAGATTACAAGTCGAGCTTGAACTACCAACTACTACGCACAACTCGGATAGCTTGCAGCTGTATATTTAAGCACAAGACAAAAATAATGACTGCTGAAAAGCACACAGCAAAACTACCATTAGTGCATATGGCTGAGATTTCTCCGACACTGGGCAAACAATTGCTTGGCGTGGACTAAGCCAGAAGGGCCATTTCCCTTTATAGTGCTCCAACAGAATAGCAAACATTCGCTCAACAGACCCTAGAATGGCTCTGTGTATCATAACAGGTGTCTCCCTCTTTGCTTCATCCTCTGCTGAGTAATATAATTCAAAACGAGCAGGAAGCTGGAAATCAAGCTGCAACCACAAGCATTGATCTATTAAGTGCTAATTCGGCATTCCAACATAGTAGCAGAAAGGCATAACCCATATAAAAGTGAACACTGCAAACCTGTAATGTTGCACACTGGAATTTCCTATTTAATGCATCAGATACACTGATATCTATCTTTGGTCCATAAAATGCACCATCCCCTTCATTTATCTGTACATCATAAGCATTGATTGAGAGAACAGGGAGATGCATAGAATACTGCTCAAAACAAGGATCAACTTAATATAACCAACATCTACTAGTAACAGATTAGATATTCTACCAAACATGGAAGTTTTTATCTTCTATTCTTAAACAGAGAAGGCAATATACAATGGGAAAATTAAAATAACTCTAATAGCCCCCTTTTCTCTAATGGATCAAACCCAATAGGTTCAAGCAGTCCAATTGATAGAGGACCCTCTGAAATCACTACACTTTTTTTAGAATTTTGATTGTCACAGTATCGCATCATAACTTTTATTAAAAAGGTTAGAGGAATGTTAAAAACATAAAATTGATCAACATTTTCCAGCTACACATTCTTTTACTTAGGGCTGACTCAAGCATGACCAAAAGTTTCAAATCCATTTTGGGGCAAAGCTTTTTCAAACACAAACACAAACAGAAGCTAAAGCCTGGCTCAAGCAGAATGAGAATTGTATATATTTCTTCAATGCCAGACTCGTGTAGTCTATTGAAAGCATAAAAAATAAGAGCCGCTACATGTTTAGCTGCAGTTAAAGCTAAGGAGGATTATTACCTGCCAGGGCTTCCTAGACTCGTCCAATGCTTCTGCAAGAGCAGCCTCGGCTTTCTCCCACGTAGCCAACTCGCCTAAGTATTTCTCAGGCCTCTACAATATCAATACAGATAGAGATATTGTGTAACATGATATAAAACGTCAAAACTTCACTATACACACACACATGCACACTCGTAGGAAAAGAGTGTTGAAGGAGTATATGGAACAAAGTACACAGATGCCATATCCAACACCCAACACATAAAGCATCATATACAATTAAACCAAGAGATGCTGTATTCCACACCAATGAACAATACATATCCAACTTTACAGGTGAAACCAAGAACTTGTAATGATCAATTGAAAAAAAAAAATCATGGGCATAGAAACTTTTAAAAATAACAAATGGAGAAGAGGTATTCAACAAAAAGGTCAAATTAATGGCGCTGCTCCACAGAAACACAAGAACCATCCTTGATACACAATCTCCATCTAGTTCCTTAATAATTCAGTGCAAGTAGTAAATAGTATAAAGCTCCTCCTAAAATAATGCCCTTTAAATTTTTAAGTCTCCATGTGTGGAAGAAATTAGCTGTAACTCAACAAGCAATATTATGCTTCTGCTTTAAATAAATTTGTGTTGATTTACAAGTTTATGAGAGTAATTTTGATCATGTAAAGAAAATTGTTCTCTTTAATTAGGAATAAATCATTTTTAATATTATAAGCTTTGCAAAATCAATAAGATCGTTGCATCCACCAGGAACTTGGTTATTGAGAAAAGATTCATTAACAAGCACAAAAATGCCCACATGGTCCATGACAACCACGCGACAAGACATGGCCTGCATGTTAGGACACGGACAAGTTTTTAAGGTCTTGCCAGCACCCAATGGAGGCTGGCAAAGAAAAGGGTCAACAAAAGGGATGAATTACATTGAAACAGGTACGCAACACAAGAAACCCCAAACCGCCCAAGGTGTGGACCATGCTTGGAGCAACAATGAGGGGAAGCACACCCAACAGTTCAATGCACAAGCACAGATCCTGCCAAGCATACAACCCCACCACCACTCACATGCCATAACATAAACTAGCCTACAGCATCACCAAACGAACCACAATCCCACTAGCTGTGATGGCTAGCCAAGCATGCAGAAGCATCGTGTGACGCTGATCCCGGACAAGCAACTCCAACTTCCATTTTGAAAACCACAACAGAAACTACATAGGATCTTGTAACTTCACAAGTTTATGTTATAAAAATCGGTACTGCAATTCAAACCACAACTAATAAGAGACCAAGCTGCTAATCAAGTGGTTATTAGCAGCAGCAAATTAAATTCTAGTTCATAGCATTGTCAATCAATAGGTTCAATATCTTAAGCAGAATTAAGAAGCAAAGAACATACCGTTGATAGCTTCAAGTCAAAAGTGAATCCAAATATATTATACACATATGTGATGAATTCTAAGACACCGCGTACTTCATCTTTTATCTGTGAAATGAAGCACATTAAAATAACAGGCATAGGCGGCAAAAAGAGATTTGACAGGTCTACCAAAGTCAATTAAATTCAAGTCACCTGGGACTCCCTGCAGAAGATATGAGCATCATCCTGTACCAAGATTGAACTAAAATTTGTAAAGAGAAGGTAACTTTTACCAGTCAACTCAAGCAGTGATCAAAAATATAAATTACTAATAAAAAAGATTCCACAAGAGTAATTGACTATGTCCACTAAACGTTAAGTTCTGGTTGGGCTATGTCACTTCAAGCCCATAGAAGAAAAAAGTTATATGTTTGGCATGGGAACCCTAGTTAACAAAAATTAAAAAGAACAAGAGAGATGGTACAAAAAGCCCAACCAGTCCTTATGTATTTATAACCAAAAATACAATTATTAGTAACAACCACATCTAAGATGGTACCTGCTGAAATCTCCTGACACGAGTCAATCCAGTGAGTGCACCACTTGCTTCATTGCGGTGCAAAACTCCAAAATCGGCAAGTCGAAGAGGAAGTTCTGCAAAACAAATCAAAAACACTCAGGATGATTAATGTGCAAAGAAGATATCACTGCCAAATGGATGGGGCTTATAAAGAGAAGAAAATAAGATAATATTTTCAAGGAACAACTGGTACCTATGCTTTTTCACAGAGGCTATATACTTAAAAAAATAATAATATAATGTAATTTATGTTAAAGAAATCTCATTACCAACCAAAATTCATAAGGCTAATCATATGCAAGAAACTTAAGTACCAACCACATACAGTACCATAATCCCTTCACACATAGTAACATGACATAAAACAGAAGGATCATAGATTCACAATACATAGTAACATGACATAAAACAGAAGGATCATAGATTCATAATTCTAGTAGCTTTAAGGCTCACCTTAAGGTAAGCTGGTTCTAAAATCAGTCTTTACGACTAAACTCATCATGCATATATAGTACACCACACATAACAAAATTGAACTTGTTTAAAGTTTATAGAGTGATCAGCAATATTCTCAAGTACTGATATACTCGTACTTAGTCTTTCTACAACTCAAGATGACCGAATTATATGTCATTGGCCATGACTGTTTCAATGACAAAATTTAAACTCGAAGCTCAACAGAATCTATAATGGGATGGTACTCTGTTTTAGACAAAGTGTCCAAGTGCAAAAATAAATATAAGATGCTATTCTAGAGAATAATATCTGTGCCAATGAACTCACCTCTATATGAACGAACTCTATGTTGAAACATTAAACAGTGCCCAGGGCAATTCATTGGTTTCAGTCCAAACTCTTGTTTTTCTACCTGTGAGAGTAACAAAATATCATGATGTCAAAGAACACGGGATATGATCACCTATAATATCCTTTCTCAATCAAGCACTCTACCAGAATGTGTTAAATAAGAAAAAAATTGTGAACACAACCGTGTCTTATGAAAACAATCGTTCATACTCTTTCCAATTAGTAAATTTTCAATCAACTCCAACAAATACGATGTATGATATTTTCAATATCAATGTCACATCTTTTAGTTCCAATGTCACCACATATATCCGCTCTTTCAAAAGACGATACTACTTGACAAGAACATATGTTTATCACTATAGCCAAAATACTTCTCAAAAATGTTATTGGTTCAGACAACTTTAGGTGGCCAGACTACTTTATATATGTGGGTGAGTGTGTGTGCATATATAAATATTCATAACCAAATTGCTATTCATCATCATTGTGCATTGTGCCTGCATAAATCCTTAATATTCAATTGAGCCCACTAGTTTTTGCTTCCCTATTCTTGATCCTCCATACTTGGTTTCCTTCATAATAAAACAGAGATATGAAGGTTTTATTATCAAAACTATTGCTGCACAACATAATACAAACCACACCTCAAATACAAACATATTCTCCTTGTAATTTGCAGCGTGACCAGATGTTTCCCAAAGTTGCATATTGTACATATTTGGCGACAAAACCTGCCAAAGTCAAGTAAGTTAGGTGCACATTTACAATTCTTAAATATCATGACAACACAACACCCTAATCATTGACTATCAACCTCTTGGTAACCTCGCTCCCTATATTGACTACGTATAAAGTCCATTAATTTGTTGTATATCCTAGCCCCATGCGGAAGGAAGAACCAACTCCCTGGACTGACATTCACAAAAGATTATCATGAGCAATCATGACCACGAAACACAAAACTAAGAATAGTAAGCCGTAGTGTACCTTAGTGGGTGACAAAAGAAAAGCTCTTGTTTTGTACCCACCAATCTATGGTCATATTTCTTTGCTTCTTCCAGATGGTTGATGTATTCCTGCACAGAAGATTAATGTTTAGAAAAAAAACTTGCATTATTCGGAACAATAAGCACATCATATCTCGTTAATGCCACTTCTACCATCTTGATACAAAAACTCATCCTAAATATATTAATTACCCTACTAGCCTTCTGACTTATTATCCATGGTAGCGTAGAACAGTATATTGATTTAAAAACAGGCTACTTTATTTTAAGAAAGATGTGGAAGTCTCCACGCTTCACAATATTCCTTCACACAATACTATGCCAAATGAGGTGTATCACCAGATGCAATTGAATTTTGTTTAGTTCATCAGGTTTCAGTCCACATAGCTTGATAACACATCCCATACTACCGGAAACCTAGCCAACCACTCATTTTCATGAGCAAACAGCTCTAGATTTTTTTCATTAAAAAAAAAAAAAAAGGTTTTTTTTTGGCTTTTAATTACCTTTATTAATTATCCACGGGGGAGGGGGTGTGGAGCTTTTCAAAGAAAAATTCTCGCCTGAGATATTTGAGCCATCAAAGTCAATCTTGGAGAATTAAAAAAAAAAGAAAAAAAAAAGAGGGGGTAGCATAAACAATGGAGTTTCAGTTTAAAGAAAAAGAGGAACTTTTTTTACCATGAATGCAAATCTTTGTTGGTTCAGTAAAGTATTCACTTTTTTCATATATCCAACATGGTGCAACAAAGGAATTCCTATTTCTTGATTACATTGACTTCTCAAACATGTGCACAATGTACATGATGCGATCATCTAATGCAGGGGTGTCTATAAGGAACTTTTAATCCTTTGCATATGTGAAGGTACATCTGCTTGCCTGCATACACTCCAGGGGCCACCAAGTGATGGTAATACTATCAAACAAAAGCATGTACAAATAGAAGCTTTCATATTAAATTGACAACATAATAGATATAAAATGTTAGACATCCAAACTGTGAACATCATTTCTTGAATACCTTCAACTTGAAAACTGAAAGGCCTTTAACATATCATACAATTTCAAATTGAACAAAAGCAAAAGACAAAAACACACTCAGCAGCCTAGCCAAAGCCAGCTTATATGACTCACAGGACAATGGGAAAAAAATAAACATTTTATTAGGGGGCTGAAAAAAGAAATCCACCTGAAGACGTTTTTTATCAGGATAAGATATTCCATAAACTCTTTGTAAACTCTCGCGGTCTTTATTCCCCCTCCAGTAAGCTGATGAAGCCTGGAATCACAAAATAATAGGTTTAAGTATGCATAATAAATAAAGCCTGTATATATCTATAAGCTAAGCAGTTACACATCATAAAACACATCACCTTCAAACAAGCAAATGCTTTGACAAAGGATGTGTTTGGTATATGGGGTCCACGACACAAGTCAACCAAGGGGCCACATCTGTAAACTGTGATTGTCTTGTCGGCAGGCAAATCATTGATGATTTCGATCTGAAAAAAGTAGTTGGAAAAACAATGCATGTTAGAACTGTATAATTATGCAATGAAAATATGAACAGTACTTGAGAATCATATGGTTTTTTAAGAGGCAAAATTAGACAGTTTTACTCACCTTGAAATTATTGTCAGAAAACATTTCAAGTGCCTCGTCCTTTGATACTTCAATGCGCTCAAAAGGCTGTTTTTCCTGAAAAATTAAAAAGACCACATGATTTACTGTCATCAATGAAATGCTTCTTAACAAGCAGAGAGAGAAAGGTCCTATGGCATGTGTGTGAGGCACTGGTGAGAGGAGACAGGTCTACAGTTCATCAATGATGGAAAAAGTCTAACTAAACCAAGAGGCAACCCACCTGCGATGTAGATTACTTACGTATTTCATTATACAAAAATACAGCCAGATTATTGTTTTTGAAAGGTGTTTGGCATTTCTAACATTTTTTTTTCTGATAAGCAGCATTTGCAATGAAATTACAACATTTAGTAATGTATACAGATAAACCCATATTAAAAGCATTGTCATAACTAAGGCCAAAAGGTGTGGCCTAAGCATGCACAGCGAACCACACCTAATTCCATCCAACACTTTTCCTCTCGCTCCACTAGATGATAATTTGAAGCCCTTTACTTTAAACCGACTTTCTTCACTTGTACCAGTAGGTTTATCAAGAATAGAATAGGTAAGGTATTTTCGTCATTCAAGAGCAGGAGCAACAGTTCACATTAACATTGATGAAAAAAAAAGAAGCAAAAGAACAATATAGTATACATCATATTTTGGACAACATAATGAACACTACCGTAACAGCCTTCATTGCCGCTGACTGAATTTGCTTGAAGTGATCATCGTTCAAGCCCAAATCACCATAAAATGCATCGTAATAGAATCCCTGTTGGTACCATTTCACCATTCATAAGGAAGCTTAATTCGCACTTCATACATGTAACATAGCTACAGAAAGAAACAAGAGAAACAAAACCTATACAATTCTTTTCAATGTTAAGATCTCAAATATAAAATAATAAGATTTTTTTTTTTTTTTTTTTGATAAGTAATATATATATATAATAAGATATATATTATAATAAGAACAAAATTGAGCAATAAAAAGAGTATTGGAAATTTTAGAAGAAACATTAGATGTTTGTTACTCAACAAGTACCTCGGTGCTGCATCTAGTACTCAACTATCATATGTAGCTATCTAATGTAGTATGTTTATATGTTAAAAAAAATACCAAAAGTGCAACATGGGCAAAAGCTCATTCACAATATCATCACTTATGGTAAGAACAAGCCGAAATGAAGGCACATTCACCAAGTATACACCACAGAAACAACTATAGGTGAGCGTATGACCATGGCTGACAACCTTTTTTTAATAAGTAATCAAAATATCATAAAAAGCGTAAGGCACCCCACGTACACAAGAAGTATATAAAAGAAGCTACCTACTTAAAAGGGGCAAAATGAATAACAAAATCATGATAACTAATCATCAAGAAAGAAACAAAGAATACTAATAAAAATAACATGGCAATGATTAACCTCCTTTAACTCTATTCTGATTGCAAGTACTTAAAAGTATCACTCCCTTAGTCATGTTGATCTGAAAGTCCACACCATCAGTTCTAGTCAAATAAGAAACTCTAAAATCTCTCAGTTTTGTAGATGATTCAATTCGATGAATAAAAGTAGTCCACCAATGAAAATATCAATAAAACTGCGTAATCTAACAACAATTAGAATGGGGAAGCCCCATTAAACTGAATTACATAAAATACCTCACCAACCAGAAACAAACCGATGACATAAACCAACATGATAAAATTCGTACAATTGCAAAATATAACATCACTGATAATATCACATAGAAAAGAGTTAAAGCTAGAGCTATGGTAGCAATTAACAATGACCAAATTGTCTAATATAACAAGTTAATTCACACCAACTCTGGGAAATTTACCTCTCCCCTTGTGGTACATGGCCCAATGCAGAGCTTGCAACCATACTCCTGCTCGAGCGACTGCGCCATCAAAACAATACACTTACTATTCCCACTGAGCCAAATATTTAAACTATGTCTTTTTTTTCGCTAAGCTAAAACGAATCAAATGCACGAGACAATACAAAAAAGCTAGCTACCTCGCCGAGAATGTGCGCGCTGGAATGCCAGAAGGTGTCGCGGCCTTCGTCGCTGTCGAATGTGAATAGCTTCAGCTCACAGTCGGCCTCCAAGGGCCTCGCCATGTCCCACAGAACCCCATTCACCTGAGAAATCAACGCGTTCGCGGCCAGGCTCTTCGAAATCTCTCTCGCCACGTCAAACGGCGATGTCACCCACTTCTTTCCCTCCTTCACAGTCCCATCCGGCAACGTAATCCTAACAAAAGCACACAAAACATAAACGAAGTCCATGAATGAATCGTCAGTCACCGAGAGAAGGAACTAGGGTCTGGTTTGCTCCTTACTTGATGGGATCGGCGGAGAGCGACTGGAGGTGAGCTAGTTGACGCGCCTTCATGGACTCGAAGAGCTGGATGCGCTTGGGGATGACCTTGTTGAGGTAGGCCTCGTCCTTGGGATGGTTGGAGGCCATGGCAGCGAGTGGTAGAGGCGCCGAAGATAAATGGCGGAGGAGAGAGAGATTATGAGCGAAAGGAAGAGAAGCTGGGGAAGAGGAGCGGCGGAATTGGAAGGAAAGGGCACGCCTGAGGCTAGCGCATAGCATATGGGCTGCGTTTGGGGTTTTTTTCGTTATAGAGGGAGGTTTTAGCCGTGGCGTGGGATTTAAGCTATGGGCCAATGGGCCTGTGTTTTGACTCCTTTAGGTTTGGAGGCTTTCTTATTAGTGATGTTGGACCTGTACCTAAGCCATTGTGCATCCATACAATTTGGAGTGTAGTTTGGCTTTTTGCACTGACCATCAGGACTAGGAGAATCATTGAGCCTAAATTGGCTTTACCCATTTGATATCCAACGATTTGTTGAGCTCTTTTTTAACTAGAGAATCATCTTGTAAAGAGTGTGTTATAATCTTAGTGTTCCACATGAGTTAAGTTTAATATTGACTATGTGTATATAAACTCTTTGACATTCTTCCTTTGTAAGCTAGTTTTTAAGGGTGGATTCTACCCAAGGCTTGTATCATTTGATATCAAAGCTAGCCACCATGTCGAGGGGTTCGAGTCACAAAGGGGGCGACCTATGGGTTAAATTAAAATATTGATAGATGAGTAGAGCCGCCCAAAGAAAAAGGACTACCATCGGGTTAGTGTCAAAAGAGTGAGCTGCCGTGGACTTCAGCCACAAAAGCATGGTGGTATGTTACGATCCTAGTATCTCACATGGGTTAAGTCTAATCTTGACCATGTGTATATAAATTCTTGGGCACCCTTCCCTTGTAAGTCGATTTTCAATTGTGAGTTTTACCCGATATTTGTAATAGAGTGCTACAACTACAACTAGTGCTCCAAGCATCTTCTGGATGCATCTACAAGGGGTTGAGAAAGTGATTGTACCTCTAAACACATAGCCCTTAGGTATTAATTACCCACCCTCTTTCACCCCAAAGTTAGAGAATAAAGATTGTTGTTTGAATTACTTACAATTCGAATAATCCTAAAGAGATGGGAATTGCAAGTGGGGTGCAAGACCCACTTGTCTCGACAAGTAGACTCCACAACCCTACTTATAGGGAATTCCGACCAAAAGTTTGAAGGGTAATGTTATGTTGTAGAGTCTTATACGATTGGCATACAACTGAGATAGCATGGCAATCAAAATAAATTTTTAAGTTTTTTTTGTTTTTCCTTACAAGTATTGATCCAAAGACTCATTGTCATTACCACATCATCCTAATTGTATAACAATATATAGCAATATAGTAAATAACATTATTTAAATTTAAACATTTTGATGTGTTGAAGAAAAATCGGCCACTTAATGTTGGTCTGCATTTTAATGGGCTACCATTGAAGGTTAGCCAATTGGCCCAATTGAAGGAAAATCACGGGCTCCTTTCTTCCGGTCGAGAAAACCCGAACCACGACTTCCTTTCTTTAGGCCAAGAAAGCCCAAATCACGGGGATACCCTCAAATGTTGCTACATTTTGAACTAGCTCTATGTGAAAAAGAAGCTTAATCTTTTTTTCATTTCCTTCTTCTTCTTTTTTCTGGGCAGAAACAGGTGCCCTAATAATTGTGTAGGAAAGGGTAGAGATCGAATTAAAATCCAATAGATTAAACTAGAATTTTTTTACCTGCCCCACTACTTTTCTTGTCTTGATTTTTACTGAAAATGCCGTAAAATGTTTTCTCGTATATAGTTGTGCTACATATAATACTAAATTTTCATTCGATAAAATCATACTAATAAATCACAAAACAGCCTAAGAAAAGGATCGAGTTCTTCTTCTTCTTCTTTTTGTTTTTTAATTTTTATTTTTAAAGATAAGGAAATATTGATCTCAAGAGAAAGAGAGAAAATGAGAGGAGAGAAGAAATTCTATTCAATTACCTCAATTGCATGAGCTATAATTGTCACAAGTGTTACTAGGACTACTGTACAACCTCACAAATTGGCATGATAGTTTAATTAACACTTACCACATCAGTCACCAAAATATAAACCATTACTTTATCGTCCATATAACACTGCTTTATCATGTTTACAAATTGACGTGATAGTTATTACGCCAGGTGACCTCGTGAGGAGTTATAATACGCCAAAGATTATAAGTGAGGAGACAAAAGAATGAATCAGAAGAACATTTGATGAGAAAATGGTAGGGCAAAGTGGGGACGTGTTAATTACTTTGCAGTTAGGGCATCACAAGTACTGGAAACCAAACAGGGTGTGGGACTGTGGGTGCATGGGGGTGGTGGTTTAAAACTAAACGCTATGGACATGTGCAACCATGTGCGTTCCGTTCCCACCACACGGTCCAGCTAATTAAAGAAGCAAACGCCACCACGTCATGACGCCCGTTACACCACATATTCTGATATCACACACACCCACACACGTACGTACACTACTCCTCCATGCCATCCGGCCATTGATCTCTACATACCAAAGTTTATATATATATATATACATTCTATAAAGGCCATCCTATCTATTTCTTTCTCCCTTTTGTTCGCAAAACATGGGGTTTTAATTTCATTTTTGGTGTCAAAGGGACAACAGAATGTGCATAGTGATTACGTGGCTGTACACTATTAATCATGTCAAAAAAAAATTTAAAGAAGCGGGTGTCTTGTCACGTAGCAGTTCATATTTTAGAGGCCGGTGGAAATTAACACATCAGTTTATAAAAAATTTGTAATAAAACTGTAATACCCTTCATAATAACAACTTGGCTTGCTCAATTAATTATGTAATTCTTGGACACAGTAACCCTACCCAATAGATATATCCAAATATTGATCGATGTGCAAGAATTTAAGAAACTGTAGAGAAAATCAAACAACCATAAAAGGAGAGTGCACAGTATATTCTTTCATTATCATGCTTTTTTTGTTCTTCGTCTCTTGTTTACTATCAAGCTTGGAAATTCCATTAATATCTACCCAAACCCTAGAACACTTCTCAACCAATTAAGATCGAGCTAGCTCTTTGGGTTTTGGCATGAATTACTATACCAAGAAAAGGGACAGTGCCTATTGGCATGGGAAAGCTACCGTACTATATATCTATTGGATTTTCTAACTTCGGATATATATATATATATATATATATATATATATATATATATATATATATATATGGCTGACTTTTGGGCACTTAATAATTATAATGGTAAAGTAACTGAACCTAATAAAGGAGAAAAAAATAAGAAGGAAAAGGGAGGAGGAAAAAAAAAAGGGCAAAGAAACAGAAACTTGGAATAATATTGGATTATCCTACAATTGAATTTCAGATGGCTACAACCATATACGACTACGTCAACCAAATGAATGGTCAAGATCAATGAGTTGGCAAACCACATGCACAGTATGGGGTGTAGGGTGCAACCGACCATAGTGGGCTAATATTGAAGCATAGGGCCCTCATATCATCAAGCTAGCAGGCTACAAACAAGTTGATCATAATCTTTATGCATAATGCACCTATGAAAAAGTCATCTACCTTTCTTCTTGCATGCTTTTGATTCATGCTTAAAGTAGTTTATGTGACAGCCACGAAGGAGACAATGCATATAACCCCGCCGGCACTTGAAACTACCTAAGAAATTGACCCAACATCACCACGCAATATCCAACGGGCCACATCCACGAGCTAGGCCAGCCTCTGGCAGACATATATGCCTGCCCAAGCCATCCCTCAGAGATTATCGCCTACCTAGCTAGTGTCCTCATTTGGACCGATTTAAGATTGAGAAATGCTATATATTGGACAATGATTTGTATTCCATCCGTTAAAACTTATAATTTAGAGAAGAGAAATGAGAAAAAAGATGGTTCGGCCTATGGCCTAGCTACGTTCACACATTAAAACTTTTTTATAACTACATTTTTCATTTATATTTTTTATTGTATACAATACTCTTATTTATAGAGAAAGAGTATGAACGTTACAAGTATTTTCTATTTTTATATTAACAACAATATTAAAGTTAATTTATCATTTATAACTCATATGTCTTGAGTTCTTGTAATTCTTTAACTCTTAAGTTATTGTAACTTATCTCAATACCATCCATCAAAACTTGTGGCGTGATTATCCAATCATGCATGTATACATACTAATAGATACTAACGGTGGAAGTTCTAATTTACTTTGTGGTGTAGCTTTAAACGGCCAAACAAAAGCCTAAATAAGCTTAAAAGGGATTGAAATCTTGTCGACAGTGGAGTTGCTATCTTGTTCGATGAGCCTTTGTGTGGGCATTAACTGAGGCCACGATCATGCACATGTAGATGTACGTACATATATGATTAGCTAACACCACGCTGTGAACGATAAACTCTGCGCATTAATTCATGTTCATGTACGTGTATACGTCGTTTTATGTTTGTGTGATATACACATCTATCAGAGTCATTATCATCCCTCACATGGCATGGGTGCTTAAATGCCCTCGTGAACCCCTGGATCTTTCTAAGCCATCAACTAGGGGACCGCCTGCTTCAACCAGTACTTTATCAAGTTTCTGCCGATATATATATATCCATGTGCCCACTTGTGCTTCTATGTAATTCTTCATTAGGGTTTCCATCCTTTCCACTTTTGGATTTCTTTTTTTATTCTTGAACTTGGCTTCAATATTGCCTGGTTTACCTAGCTTTGACAAGTTCTTGCTTTTTCGTTTATATATACACATATATATGTGGAGTAATATTTGTGTCTTGGATCTTCCTTCATTTAAAGGCGAGTGATGCAAACTGTATCTTACGCTGACAAATCGTACCGTGATTAAGAATTAATTAGCAAGTTAGCATGTCTTTATTGAGAGCCGTGGACTTGATATGATCGATCAACCAGTCATTATTATTTAATTATTGACAAACTGTATGTTCTTGAGTCTGAGTTTTATACCCATTTTTCACAGCCAGTAAAGATTTGGTACGTTTGACCGATCCTTCAATTGAAAATAAATTTGAAATCAACGACGAGTCTCAACGAGCCATGACTCTAGATTAAGCAAACATCATTGTATATATATATATATACACGCACCAACTCATGGAGGTATATACTATATATATGATTTTTTTTTTTTTTCTCCCTAGGGCCTATTAAGTATATGGATGATTTATATATAGTATATATTGGAAAACATAATAAATTTCAATGTGAAACTCATCTTGAACCATCACGATATATAAAAGCTCTCTCTCTCTGTCTCTCCCTAATTAGACCCATTTCAACAATCAGCATGGAACGTGCGTGCGACTCAAGATATGAATAAAAATTAGGATCACCATAGCAATTGTTTGACTACTCTACTTATATCCAAAAAAAAAAAAAAAAATCCTAACAATAAGTGTGGTATATACAATAATTGTCTCATAATTTAGAGCATAGGACTAATGGCAAAATACTGCCCATACCGTACTTCAATTCCTTTGCTATTAATTATTTTAGTCTTACTCCCATTCATCTGTGATATCCATTGCTACTAATTAACCAATATATTTTTATTGATACATCGCGCGCACTATATGTTTCTTCAATCATCACCAACTAAAAATAATAACATAAACAATACTGACAAATTGTTCTCACGAAAACTTTATTGTCGCTTGTGACTTTTTGGCATACTAAAGTTTTACAAACGCATCACTTTTATCATCTCAAGCCCCATTTATACAAATGTAGCAGTCCCAATTAATCAAACTTTGATTTTTTTTTTTAATAATAATATAAGAATTAGTTGATATTGTCATGTTAACATTATAGGTTAACTGTAGAATAAAAATATAATTTTAGTATTATATATTCAACTAATTAACATACGTACTTTGCCTTATTCTAAAAACCTAAACTAATGAATTTTGTTGGAGAGAAAATCTCCACGTGAGAATATTGGAACATTACTTAGCTTAGCCAATAGCCCAACATGTTTTTTTTTTTTTGGTAAATATTGCACTTTCATAACATAATAAACAGATTATAACATAACACCAAACTAAGAGGTGGGCGCCTCAACAACAAACCCAATCGTAAAAGATAGTGCTAATAGAAAAAGTGAAACCGAAACAATTAACCGAACAGGCAATTGACGCATAAATGGTCTCAAGGAACCATAAATTATCCGAACCTCTATAACTTGGGTAAAAGCCAAGAAATCGGCTGCATAATGCAGCAATAACACCCAAATAGAAGACAAACAAGAGAATGACTCTCAAAAGAGCTATGCATCTAACCTAAACCTTTGTTAGGATAAGACAACAATCACTGGAGAGTGATTGAGGGGGTAACAACATTGTCAAAAATATAACATGATTTATCAACAAAGAGCAACATAAATACGACCAAAATATAAAGATAGAAATAGAAAACAAAAATAGCCCAACATGTTAGTTTAGCTAAAAAAAGTAAGCTTTTAACATGTTAACATCATAACAACTCTAGAGACTTCTCAATAAGCTGGTGGTATAGATAACAACACAAGTGATGTGTGCAAGGGAAAAAAAAAAGAAAAAAAGAAAAAGACAATTCTCTGACAAGATAGTTGAATAGGGAGTGTAACTGATGTGATCATAATACATTCACACGTGAGGGAAACATTATTATTAGAATACATACTTGTGAGTGAGTTTGACTGGTTAACTATATCCCACCTTGGATAATAATCACAAAAGCCAGTGATTAGTACAATAAAGTTCAACCTAAAATCCCCAAGTTTAACGATTGAGCTGTTAATGTTGTTTTCCAATATATTATGTTAAACCCTTATCCAAATATTTTGAAGGGTATTTGCAATCCACTAATTTCTAATTAATGGCTTAGCCGCTTAGAGCATTCTCAATGGAGGAGTCAAATTTTTATGCAAATTAGCTTCTCAAAACTCACTTTTATCTAGTTTAGCTAATGAATTTTTAAATGCATCCACATCCGATTAGCTATATTTTTATCTATATTATTTAAATATTATTAAAAGTTAGAAAAGTTTTGGAAAAAAGAGAACATGTGAGAAAAAATGGAAAAAGTTTAGGGAAAAAGAGAACATTCAGAGAAAAAGTAGGAAAAGATTTGGAAAAAAGAGAAAACAGGTGAGAGAAACAATAAAAAATAAAATGGTTCCCTTAAAAGTGCTGCTACATTTAGCTTTTTTTTTTTTAACTCCTCCAATTAAATATCTATTTTACATTTTCTTTTGACTAATCTACTAATCTAATGTAGGAGGTTTTTTAAACATTTGAAGAACCATTTTAGATAAAAGTAATATTTGGCTCTTCCATTGGGAATGCTCAAGCATTCCCAATGGAAGAGCCATATTTTTATGTAAAATGGCTCTTCAAAACTCACTTTTATCTAGTTTAGCTAAGCCATTTTTAAGTGTCTACACATCCGATTAGCTATATTTCTAAAAAATAGGTGGGAAAAGATTTGGGAAAAAGATAAAGCAGGAGAGAGAAACACTAAAAAATAAAATGGCTCCCTTAAAAAGTGCTGCTACATTTAACTTTTTTTTTAGCTATTCTAATCAAATATCTATTTTACATATATTTTTGGCTCATCCAATGTGAGAGGTTTTTTGAACATTTGAAGAGTTATTCTAGATAAAAGTAACATTTGGCTCTTCCATTGAGAATGCTCTTAGCTCAATTAATTAGTTGCCAAACAGTAAAAATATAATAATAAGAATAAAAGTAATTGATGGAGTTTTGAAGGCTCCAAAGGAACAAATCATGAATCAAACGGTCAAAACCATTCCCAACTTGTTAGTGGGCCATGCTCTAGGATTTGATCACATCACCCACGAAGTTGCAGCTAAGCTGTCTCTCCTGGAACCTGGTTGGACATCACCAGAACCACACATGTAAACCCCAACTGTCGCGCACGTAAACGGTAAATTACTAGTGGGGTCCCATCAACAGATGAATGATTATGCACCGCGAGATCCGGGGTTCGATAGAACGTGAAGCAGATGATCAGATCTTGACCGTGTAGGAGCGGAAACTGTCGGGATTCGGGGATTACGAGGAGAGATACTGTAAAGTGTAAAATGTTACAGAAGTGGTAGTGGCCGGCGTGAGCATGCGAGCGAGCTGTCAGACACGTGCATGGGGTTATTGAAAGAATGGGCCCCCACCAACCTCACAAAACGACAACCCAAAATTGTGCGTGTGAGTAAAATTTCAAAGCTTTTCTCATAGCTCGGCTCACATGGCCCCGTCCTATAACTTCAACCCCCACACCCTTTGTCTTCTCTCATGATTTATATCCCTCCCATTGCCCATCTGCTCTTTACAAAAAGTTATCGCCAATATTGTTGTTAGCTACCCTTCTTCTTCTTCTTCTTCTTCTTCTTGCTTCAATGGGTTCTAATGGCTGCAAAGAATTCTCTAAGGTGAAAAGGAGGAGAACGAAGAGGCGGGCGGGTCGTGGGGAGGTGGAAATGAAGGTGAGGAAGCTCCAGAGGCTCATTCCGGGCGGGCAGGGTTTGAATCCGGATCGGCTTTTTCTTCGGACCGCCGATTACATTCTGCATTTGAGGTTGCAAGTAAACGTTTTGCAAGCTCTTTCCAAGATTCACAAACCATGAGTTTATGTCATAATCTTATATTTATATATATATATGTTACAAGTTATAGTTGCTTTATATATATGGCTTCTTCTGTATTGATTAAAATGTAATTTTTTTTCCTTTCGTTATGCGTAAGGCCTAAAGAGGCCGTTTGATTGATAAGTTTCCTTCTTTGCTCTGTTGGGTATATCACTTTTCTATGCTTTTACCATATATATATATATATATATAAAGCCTTGAGAATTTAGAAACTTTTCATATTTCTCGTGAGCCTATCTTTTCTTCTTTTTGTTTTCCATTGGTCTTAAACTGCAAGAGAGCTAGTGTTTTCTTCTAGCTAGGGTTTTTAAAGTTTGATCCTTGGTTCTTTTTAAGTGCACATTTTTTGGCTAAAAGGTGACACTCTTTTGAGATTTTCCTTGGTTAAAGAGGAGCTTCTAATCTTCTTAAGGTATATCTTTTGATTTACCAAAGAATATTCAACACAAATCCAGAATGAATTCCCTGGATGCAAAGTCAAGATATATACGACATGTGTGAGCCATAATTACACCAACCATATAACAGATCTGCTTTTGAAAAATGATCCATTGATCATCTTTTCCTCCACTTCTTCAAAACTTCTTAACCACTTGATTCTTTTTCATTTTCCTTTTGCTAATGCTAGCTAAAAATAATTAATTAACACAGCTGACATGTTTAATTCTAAAATGAAATCACATTAGAGGCATGCACCACTACTACTACTGCACTGGCTTAATTATAAATATCAACTTGGCAAATTATGAGTGGTTTAATTTATAATTAGTGTTTCTAATGCCTTCATCATTTCTTAAACCTATATTTTTCTTGGTATCTAAAAACGAATGCAGACTCAAAAATCAGTTTCCACTCCCGAGAGTTTCATCGATCTAATTTCTTTCTGACAAAATTAAAACGTCATTAATAAAAAAAGAAAACAACCTGAGTACGGCTTATGTTCTTGTCCAAGGGGCCAAACAAAGTAAAACAAAGGTGAAAAGAGAAGAAGAAAATTTGAGGCTAATTTTTGTTCACGGGTCAACACACATCATTTAGAATAAAGAACGTAGAACAGACCGGTATATAATTTATTGTGCATCTTGCGAGAGAAACTTCCAAAGCAGTTGGGAAGTTGGTCTCTCGATCTCTCTTTCTCCTTGGTTGTAATTCCGCTGAAAACCGTCGTACCCCACTTAATTGGTTTTTGTTAAATCACTATTTGTACCCAATAGCTAAGTGTTTATTCAATTATTTAATTAATAATATAAGAGCCTGTTTGGCAATCTATTATATGATATCCATCCCTTCTTATTTTTCTCTCAATAAAAAGTCTTTTCTTTTAAAAAAAATTCAAAACTTTTTTCACCTTTATATCAAATCAATCAATTCTTATTATTATTTTAAAAGAAAAAAACAAAAAATGAGAATTATTTGCCAAGCACATCCATAACAACCCTTCCATGTGTAGACTCAATGAAAATAGAGTTTTTGTTGTGATACCATGATAATCATCAATTAAGGTAATAAAAAAAATTATATTTAATTATTCAATTAATATTCATTAATTCTATATAACATATTTCCATGAAGTTATGTACTCTTGCATAGTAAGATAATCCTGTTGAGTCCAATTAATCTAATTTTTTATTTCAAATGGAAATGGGGTGCTACGTACATACGTCTCTCTAATTAGTAACGTGGCATCCCAATTTGTGTCCAACTCTTAAAGATTAAGGGCCTATTTGGGATTGCGTTTGAGGGGTCTAAAAGTGTTTTTAACACTCAAAAAGTTCGTTTGAAAAAAAAAATACTCGTTTGGTAAAAAAAATTAAAAGTGCTTTTAAGGGTCCAAAAAGCCTAAAATTTATCAAAACGCACTTTTGGCAAAAGCTTAAAAATAAAGCTTTTGCGCAACTAGCTTTTTTTTTTTTAATTAAAAGCTCTATCTCTCAAATGCAATCTTGAACATATTCTAAATGTACATGCTCTAATTAGATTGAAGTATTAATTAGGGAGTACAACATTTTCTGCACACCTGTTGGTGCTAGGACTGTCGGTTGAATAAATTCACTCCTATATCCAGTCGGGCAGTGGACCATATTTTCTTGGGAAAATTCCATTGGAAAATTGGACACACTTGAAGTTAAAGGCCCCAGCGAACGCATAGTGAGGAGGGCACTCGTTTAATGAAAACGACACATACTTTGTCTTCCAAATGTTTTGGTTTATATGAAATTGGAAGTATTCATCAACATTATCATGAGCCACTACTTCAATTCACACTTATTTTCTACGTCTTGTTTTAATGAGTTCGACCCCCCTTCAATTTGGTAATGATTAATTCCTCTTTCTAGCTAGCTTGTTCCATTTATTGTTTCAATTGGCTAAATTCATATTATTTTTTTAAAAAAATAATAATTGTATAGCTAGAGTGGGAAAATAATAATAATAATAAGCATGATATTTTAAGGAGTGCGTCCACATTTAAAACTAGGCAGACCACTGGAAAAAAAAATGTCTAATCAACATTAAACGAGAGCAGCTATAGACGTATAAAAGAACAAGCAGTGACTCAAAGGGAAGAGGGGAATGGGATGAAGCCAAGAATATTAGGACGCTTGGAGTTTTGGCGTAAATCATATTCTTCGGACTGAAGAACGTGACCGCATGGCCTACCATATATCCTCGATCGCCAGCTTCATTAACAACTAATGCTTTCCCAGTATCTCATGATCAAATCAAACACGCCAAATTTTTCCTCAGCTATATATATATATATATATCATCTTTTTTCTTCTTTTTTTCTTTTAATTTGATCTTCAAATTACATGGTAATTAATTAAGAGTTGTCTGAAGAAATTCTGTCTTTCTAGCCTTGATTAATGCAGTTAATTGGATATGCTTATATATGGTCCACATGCATTATAAGTAAATCCAATTAACTGCATGCCATTTAATGAGTTTAATCCTATATATATATATGCCAATATTGCTTGTGTAATGATAATATAAACCTTAAGTACTCCTGATATGGAAAAGCTTTGTACTGGATATGGGCCCAATCTTTACTGACGCTGCACCACAGCACATGATCATATATACCTTTTTTTTCTTCTAAATCCCAATATATATATATTTTTTTTCTTAGGTCGGAATATTTCACATCATCAAGTGGGTTCTACACAAATTTAATGGTAAATTCATATATTTACTATACGGAGATTAGTGAAAGATGATATTTTTGTGGAATATATGTGAAATATTTTTATTATTTCTATGGAATATTTTTGAATTTGTTTTTGTTTAACAAGGGAATGGTGTTAGTCACGACGTAATCCGTGCATGCATGTACGTAGCTGTTTCAAAGGGAAGTAATTAATTTTTGTTTTTATTGTAAGAGTTCAAAAACATCGATCAAGTACTTATGCATTTGCATTATGGCATGCGTGCTTTAATAAGAATAAAATAAAAATAGTGATTACTAAGGCTTAAGGCCTATTTGGGATTGCGTTTAAGGAGCCTAAAAGTGCTTTTAATACTTAAAAAAGTTGTTTGAAAAAAAAAAGTACTCGTTTGATAAAAAAAATTAAAAGCGTTTTTAAGGGTCCAAAAAATTTAAAAATAGCTCAAACGCACTTTTGGTAAAAGTTTAAAAATGAAGCTTTTACTAAAAAATTTTTTTTGACTTAAAAACTTTATTTCTCAAATGCAATTCCAAATATGCTCTTAATTAAGTTTGATCTAGAAATGGCTTGTTAGGGATTATCATAGTTTTTTTGCTACAAATCTAGCTAAATTAGACAATTTTTTTTATTTTTTATTGTGAAATGTAAATGCTCTTAAGTCTTACCCTGGTTGCCAAAGGTCACCGCGAGAGAAAATTATTTATTAACACATTGATTTCTTCGTGCCTACTGCCTACCAAACACTTAACTGGAAATATTATAATAAGAAATTTGTTTTTTTCACCAGACAAATTATTTTCAAAACCAAGTCAAATTCGAATTCTTATAAATTAATTTATAACTGAATTTTCTTTTTTATTTTTTGTTTTTTTTAAAAAAATCTGCAAATCAAAACTCTAAAGGGCTTTGTGCCTCCTGGCTGGTGTTCCATAAAAGAAGATGCACCATGGCACGATGTTCTTAATTGGACCACCAAGGATCGAGGGACCAATAACTTTTGGGCCAAGGGACATGAGGTCCGCCAAGTAGCCCAATATTAAGTTAGATTTTGTTTTCATTACTTTATTTGAAACTTTTTTCTCAAAAAAAAAAAAATAATAATAATAAGAAAAATAAAAATCAATGTACATAGAATTATGTATATATCTATATTTTATTTGACAATATTAATTTCCTAATTTATTTTAATTATTTTGGTTTTCACTATAATTTATGTATTAATTATTATTATTATGGTGTAGGTGCTTGTAAGACAAGAACTGTGTGCACGTGGCACGCCCAATCTACCAATGAATAAGGGTGCCGTGACACGTTTAAAGGGTCAAATGCCCTTAAGTGCATTGTCAATTGTCAGATTAAATGACAATTTTGCCCCTAGAGTGCTTTTTGGTTCTCTAGCCTTCCCTTCGCTTTTTGGAAGCTCCTACGCTACGTTCGTCATTCCCTGTAGTCTCTTTTTTATTTTTTATTTTTTTTCTCTTCCATTATAAAAGAATTAAAAATCCCTCGAAGGGTATACCATTTTTGTTTACTGGGGTTCTTGTGTATTTTTTATTTGTTTTTTCTTTTCCCACCGCAACAAACACTGACCAAGACAAGACTCATCAAGTACATGAAAAAATTGTCTCCATTAATGGCGGATTTTCTCAGGGTTGAGGTAGGTAAACTGCAACCTTGACATCTCTAAAGTGTGTTCCTTTTCAATGTTTTTACACTCCAATATGTTGGGCTTCATGTCAATGCAAAGATAAAAAAGAGGTGGTATTTTTGGTATCAAGTAAATATTTTTCCTTCCAAACGCCTACCTGTTTGCTTGAAATCTGAGTCAAAATGCGTGGATGTTGTGTGCATATTATTTGACTAAACTATTATGGGTTTCTCGTGAGTGCAAGAAATAATGTGCCTATTGCTTGTTTACCGGAATATATGAGTTGGGTTTGATCTCAATTCTCAAAGAAATCAAGAAAAATTGTGTCTTGAGGTATCATATGGGTGACTCTGTGTGTGTTTGATTCAAGATAGCTGAGAGAAGTGGCGGAATTTAGCATGTCTATATCCTAAAATGTCTTATGGTCAATCTCAAATCAGGCTCAGGCTGGAAGATGGTTTTCTCACCAGCCCTCCTCTCTCTCAACCGCTCTCTTCTTCTGCTTCATTGCCATATAATGGTGATTACCAGAAACAGTCAACCCCACCATCATCATCATCATCTGGGAGTAAAATAAGTCCTGCAATTCTTTTTATCATTGTTATTCTAGCTGTTATCTTTTTCATATCTGGTCTCCTTCACTTGCTGATCAGATTTCTTACAAAGCATAGAACTTCATCATCAATTACTGAATCCGACAGGTACCCAGAAATGTCTGGGTCCGATGCTTTTCAAAGACAGTTGCAACAGCTCTTTCACCTTCACGATTCTGGCCTAGATCAAGCTTTCATAGATGCTCTCCCTGTCTTCCTTTACAAAGAAATAATGGGTCTGAAAGAACCATTTGATTGTCCAGTTTGCCTTTGTGAATTTTCAGAACAAGACAAGTTGAGGTTGCTTCCCATGTGTAGTCATGCTTTTCATATTGGTTGTATAGACACATGGTTGCTATCTAATTCAACTTGCCCTCTTTGTAGAGGGAACCTTTACACACCTGGGTTTGACATCGAAAACCCAGTTTTTTATTTTGAAGATTCAAGGGAAGAAGATGGGATTTCAAGCATTGGGGGAAGTGGGGTTATTTCTGGTCAAAAACCTTCAGAGAATGAGATTGTTAGTGAAAAGAGGGTATTTTCTATAAGACTTGGCAAATTTAGAAGCTCAAACGATGGAGGAGGAGGAGGAGGAGGAGTAGAGAGAGGAGAGGAAGAGACCAGTAGTAGTAATTTGGATGCAAGAAGATGTTACTCCATGGGATCCTATCAATATGTGGTTGCTGATTCAGAGCTGCAAGTTGCTCTATGTCCCAATGGAATTGGTGGTAGTATGAGGATTGTGAAAGGGAGAGCCGGACAAAATGGGAATTCCACAATTGATGGGGATGGTGAGGAGAAGAAGATTAACTTCGGAAGTAAAGGAGAAAGCTTTTCTGTTTCTAAGATCTGGCAATGGTCCAAGAAGAGTAAATTCACGAGTTCCTCAGAAACCGGTTCATCTTCTGCCACTGTGAGTTTGCCATGGCCTGATAGATCTCAGTGTGCATGAAGGTATTCAATGTGCTTTGTTCTTTTGGCATTACTTCAATGAAGAAACTATATCTCATAAGTATTCTCTCAGCTTTTGCTTTTTCTTTGAAGGGTTCATTCCTTACCCATATGCTAATTTCTGTGAATTATGCTCTCATGTTTATTGAACTTTATTGCAAATTACTCTTTTTTCCTTTATGTCCATATCTTTGGAATATAAGAAATGCTTCTTTTTTTTTCCCTTTCAAAAACTGCAAATTAAACTACGGCCATGAAAGGATTGTGCTCACCTTAATCAATCCCTCAAACAAAATGAGCAGCTTATTTTGCCCCCATTTAAACTCCCCATATTTCATTAGACTGATGAAGCATTGCATATCATCACACCATACCATGTGATGTTTTATTCAAAAGACAAAGGGGTCTTTTTAGATGCAAACTTGTTGTGTGAATAAAGAGGATTACACAGTGGCGTCAAATCAGATGTTGCTTTTTGGATGCCTTGAGTTTCTCTAGAAGTTTGCTTTTGTCTAAAATAAAATTCTTTTCTTTTGATCTTCCCATGGAGACTCTCACTTTTTGGTTGGATGAATGATGGTGGGATTCGTGAAAAGTTGTGTGAGGGACTCTTGTTTATGAGGATGCATGATTTGAAACGTTGACATAGGCTGGTGCATGTGGGGTCGACGGCGAGTGTTTCCCCCATCTCTCCTAGTGAAACGTTTCAAAGAACCTGAATCCAATGGTACGATGTCGTTGTAGTGTCTCCAGTGACGCACCGCTCTTTGCAGTTGTGAGAGCGAAAACCCATACCCCATTCATAATAGCTTTCACATTTGGATGGGGTTAGGAAAAGGATTGAGCATCATGAGGATGAGGGTATATTTTTGTTTCTTTTTGGCATGAAGGAAATGTCCTTCCTTCCCAAACTAATTCAACGGATACATCATTCTATTTGATAATTTCATGTATTTTTATTTTTAAAGCTACTTTTTGTTTTTTTTCACATTAACAAACAATTTTCTTCACTTTTCTCTCAAAAAAAAAAAATCATAATTCATTTTTACTTTAAATTACATCAATCAATTCCTTTCTTATTTCTCCTCTCAAAACTCTTTTCCAAACCAACCCGGAAATTTTCCCCACTTGGATGCCTCATGCATGATTTTAAGGTGGAGGGCAGGTGAGAATAAATCTACCAAAGATGGAGGATAAGTTGGTGCAATTTGATATTTGTTGAAAAAGGGCGGGGTTGCGAACGTATTTGGTAGATTGTGATGGGCCAAATGTGCAAGCGTGAGAAAGCTGGACGTGAGCAAAATGCCAGCAAGTAAAGCCAAAAGTCAAGTGATGTATCGGTAGTAGGTGAATCTGAGATCATAAAACCATAAACCAATACCAACTCCACAGCAGACACACCACCTCGTTTAAAGTAATTCATGTATATAAAATGATTCCCATCTTTTTCATGGTGATGTAATCTATGCTAGTCCCAGAGAGGGTCGACGGGCAAAATAGGCACGGGCTTATGGGCTTTACGGTAATATCCAAGGCCTCCACACACTCTAAAAAATAGCAAAACATATGGATTTGACCCCGTACAATAAAACTGTCCATCATATTATTTAAATCTTTGACGTTTGGATAATTGTTCCGACAGATCGCGCAAGGAAGCCTCCTTCCTTTTTTTATTTTTTTTTAATTCTTTAATTTTTTTTAAATTTTTTTTTATAATTAAATAAAAAAGAGGTTACAGAAAATGATCTTTTCCACTCTTGATCTGAAAGAAAGAAGGTGGGAACGATCCTAAAAACTAAAAAGGGGTGGACTTCCCAACAATAAAACCAAAACAAATTAAAGCAATGTGAAAATGATTACAAAACGTAAAAAGCCTCAAATAGCTATTTAAATAGGTATACTAATTCAGCAAACTCACCCATGTGAATCTAACATGAAACCTGATGAGAGACCTTGACCATTAGAATATAACATTTTTTAACCTACCACCAAAATTTCAAATAAAATTCAGCTAGATGAAAATTTGACCCCTATGATAACGTACTGGAGTCTCATTAATTTGTGACCAGTAACCTGTGATGCAGTCTACATTAATGCACTTTGAGATGACTTATGCGCTGATATTAACATTATTTATACCATGAGATGTGCCAACTTTAAATCTTGACTAAAAAATATATTGTCTATTTCAAAATGAAATAAAGAAGATCCTATTCTAAAAATTGACGGGAAGAGATCTTGCTTCGTTTTTAAACCCAAATATGACAAGAGGGAGATCATGGCAAAGCACGCTTTCATGATAACGTTACTCTAACTTAGACTCTCACTTGACCACATTTCGACTAAAAATAATCAGAATAGCTCCAGTAAAAAGTTAATGATATACCCAAGTATCCATGATTTTATGTAAAAGCCTAGTCTTTGAGGGGAAAGAAAAATATCAAAAAAAAAAAAAAACCTGATATTTCACTTATAATGATGAAATATTACATAAAATCATATCGGAATATGCTAACTGTTTAAACTCAGAGACTTTAATGATTCCCAAACAAAAAAGCTCGTGAGTGAATCCAAACTACAAAATAACAACAGCACCTCATGTATTCAATGACACATGAGCTCCCTCCCTCCTCTATGTGCCTCTAGGCAAAATTCAATTACCAGGATTCCTTGCAGGAATATTGTGTAATAATGTACATAGAACACCTACACGAGGAAGAAAATTGCAAAAAGGAAAAAAGAACGGGGGAAAAAGAAGTGTGAAGCCATGACCCCAAACTAAAGCAAAATCAGCGATAATTGTTACAAATCATTACCGCGCCAAATTGAAGAATTGAAACAGAAGATTGCACCAACACCACCAGCCACAACTAAGAAAAGTCCTGCTGCACCACCATCTTTAACACATCAAAATGCTATCCAATCTCACAAACCACCAGGGAAATTGTTAATTTGTCCTTCCTCCAAAATATCTTCGTTGTTGATCTTGTAAGCTATCCTTATTCGCATGACAAGAGATTTCTGAAAATAAAATCAACTTAGTAACTATCTACAATCTCACACAGCAAAGAAAAAAGGTTTAAATTTTTTTAAGATACGGTTAATTTGAATAAAAAAAATAAGCCATGGGTTCCTGGACTACACAAAAAAGTCATATCAAATTCCTAGTAGGGTTCGTCTTTGTTGTACCGGATTATATAAACAAGTACGCACAACTCCAGAAAATTAATTTGATTCAATATTAACTTATTTCACCAATTCATTACACACATTTCATGATAAGTAAACAGGGCATTTCTATCCCCTTTTAGTCAATTTTGAGGTTGGAAAGACAAACTCAATGCCAGCCTTAAAGAAAAGGCCAAAAAATCTATAAAGAAAAAACAAAATTGACATAGATAAAAAGTAGATGATTAAGGGCACTTTTAAATTGAAGCTAGGTTAAGAAAAAAATGTTAAGCTAATTGGATAACAAACTGAAGCATAATATGCATTGTCATGAAGTCTAGGTTCTGCACTATGCAGATAAAGAGGAGAATATTCAAGTCATATACCTTTCCGTGTTGGCTGTTAGTAACTCTCAAGTTTTGTGTGATGGATCCACTACCACTTGCAGGGAGAGTATTGCTGCTAGCTGGATCCAGGTGCAATTGAAGAAACTGTGGGTTTAAAACAACAAAAGATATCACAACTGCATCTTGAACAAGGAGAAAATACACCTAAGAATTTAAGCAACATGGAAGCCAGAGAAAATGAATGAACAATAATGAACAATCTATATTGAAGAGACAACAATGTCACCTATAAATACAAAATAAGGCATGAGATATAATTTAAAACAGCACATAAAACACCACAGAGAAAGGGCGAGAAAATCCAATGTCAAGTTGAATATTAAACAAAAGTAGAATAGACATTTAAAAGCCTAGTATCTGGCCTTACCTTTGGAACTGCTGCCTGGAAAATAAAATCTGTATAGACATTTGGTGACAAATTTGTAAAAGTAGCCTGGATTGATGTTGTTTGTGGGTTTCCAGGTGGCTTAGAGAAGTCAAACGATATTCTCAAGGAGCTGCTCTCAAACCCGATGACAGATGGATAAACTGGACCATTATTTTCTGTTCATAAAGCAAAAGGCTATCACTACTTTGACAAAAAACCATATCTGAAAAAGATATCCAACTGAGACCAAATTTTACCAGGTATTGGTGAATTGGGAACAAAGCCATCCAACAAATCCATCATAGGAGAAGCTCCTACAGGAGTAGTGGCTCGTGCAGAAAGTGAAGATGACAATGAGAGTCCCTCCAATGATGAAACTGGTGATTTGTTAACTTGACTGGCAGATAATATATCAGGTGTGGATGAGCTGCTTTGTGCAGGAGGTGTTTCGATAGACAAAAGATCCAGTAGAACATCTGTGCCAGTTCTTGGAGCCTGATTTGTACCTGAAATTGCAGAAAGAAAAACACAAATGATATGCATGGGTTAAAACTAGATACTTCATGAACAATCAAATAGTATACATTCGTATGTATACATACATATATTTATGTGTATGTGTTTATCTGTAAAATCTATATCATATACAACAGAAGATCAAGACAACTTAAACACAGGTTCTTAAAACTGTCAAACGAAGAAACAGAGTGCATTACTAGAAGCTACATAAGCAAAATCTAAAGATCCTGAGGTACAAGCGTGGCCCCCAGAAATTTGACTAGAATCAAGTACTCTTGTTCAATGTGTTCCCAATAACTTAAATGCAATGGATACCAAGTACAGTCGTATAACAAATAGAATTGGACAAACCTAATGCTTCCCAAGGTACTAAGCTTTACTTAAGCTCCTAGACAATGTGACCTGCTACCAACGCACAATATAAACTAAATGTTTCTAGTATTTATAACCCATAATATAATTACATCTAACATAAGTTAAATGCTCGCAAATGTTTAGACAAATAAAAGATTCAATCCTAAGTGTTCATGACAAATTTATGCCTTAATACATTCGAATACTAACCGGATTGTTGTAATGCTGGTGACAGATCAACACCAAGAAGATCCTGAAGAAAATCACCACCAGAAGAGCTAGGTGCAGGAGCATCATCTGAACTTAGATCAAGTAAATCTACGAGAGGCGCCGCAGGAGGTTTGGCAACTCCATTTGGAAGATTAAGTGATGCTCCATTGGAAGTTGAAACTGTTGCTGGCGTCGAACCTGCCCTCCTTCCAATGAAAGTTGCCTCATCCAAAACGGGCATCCTTTCAACCAGCGCAGACCTGCAAAACTTCAACCATAAGCTTTCTAAACTACAAATTTGCTTTAAAAACGAAAACCCTCCCAGGAGCACCAGGGAGGAGAATAAAGGGGAAGAAACTGAAGCTCTTGATGATTTAAATCCCAAAAACATGTAAAGCATACCTAATATTCTGATGCTTCTCAATAATAGAATTGAATTCGATGGATCTCTGCTGTGATTCAAGAACAAGGCTTCCTTTGTGTTGAATGATCATATCTCGGATCCTCCTATAGATATTATTTAGAGAACAACCACACTTTCATGTCATAAGAGAGATGAAAAGAAAAAAAAATTATTGATTTATTTAGAAAAGATTTGACTAATTTTGGGAGACTCAAGGAATATAGCCAGAACTAAGTCCAAAAACAAAAAATCAGACTGATAAAGATAAGAACCTAAACAAATACACAAATCAGTACACATATACGAATATGATTTGTGCATGTAGTACACATGTATGTTATCCAGTGAGAGAAAGAAATTCAACCATAATCATATCTGAAGTCCAACAGCATACCATAGCCATCAATATGAAAAGGAAACAATTCATATTAAGTTGAGCGACAGCTTGCTAAGCCCAAAAAGGGAAAACCCTCTTCAGCTATGTAGACGTAGAATGTGGGCATTTTGCTAGAACGTTATAGACCCCTAATAAAACAGAAAGGATGCTGGAGGAAAATACATCTTAAGCATGGCAGAATATAAATGCGATAAAGGTTAAAACAATTGTAAAAAAAAAAAAACAAAAAAACCAGTAACATACTCTGAACAAGATGGAAAACGGGAAGAGAGCTTTAACAGAGCAATCAAAGACATTGCTTTGGTGGTGAGATCTGAAGTCTGGCTCTTAATGGCAAGCTCTATGGCATCCACAGCATCAGATCCTGTTACCTGCTCAGAAGACCTCAAGTGAATTGGGAGGAAAAACTATAATGATGACCAACTAAAGGGTCTAAACATTCATTCGTTACTGAACAATGTAACACAGATGCTGCAGTTATGCGACTGATTTATTCTAAAAGCAAAAGTATACAGCCTTATTGTAGATTTTAGCCCTCAAGTTAGTCAAGTGACCTTTTGGAATCAGGTTAACTTGCCAAGGACATTTCTTTAACTTATAATCTCAATTTTAACCTATGTAATGACAGAGAACAATGGGAGACAAGCATAAGATATTTCAGTTCTCTAATTTCAGTAGCTGAAACTTATTGAAGAAGAAGCTGAAACTAACTTTGCCCATCTGAAGAAATCAAGGCAAAATAAGAAACAAAAAGAACAAAGAAAAAGGACGACATATTCAAACAAGAATGTGTAAGATGTGGAGATTTCATTTGTTCATGACATTATCTTCAGATCTGCTTCATCCTACTTTCCACGTTCTGAAAATAATACAGCTAAGATGACCACAGGAAGTTTATACAAACTAACATATGCAAGAGGTTGAACTCACAGTTATTGGATCCTCTATATCAAGCATTCCAGCATTATTGACTAACATGTCACCATATTCTCCTATGCACCAAACTGCCACTCGAACAAGAGTTTCCTGGTGAAAACATTAAAACAATCCACTCAGGACAAACAAATGTTTATAAATGGCATGTATGCTTAAATACTAAAGATAATAGGAGCTCAATGTTGAGCATTTATCTTGTCTTTGTTTCTTTTCAATAAGTATATTGAACATATATCTTGACGGGAAAAAAACAACTGAGTACCTGTTCAGTTGATGCTTGTAATGCTCTGTATAATGCCCTTACAGTATATCCGTGGAGGTCAGAAGCATTGCTTATCACAACAATAAGGGCATGCCAGACTTCATCTTTTACAAAATTTCCAGCCTACTAAGCATAGCATAAAGATAAGTACCTCCTAAAAACAAATATATAATTGCGTATGCTCAGAAAAACACAAATGCAATGATTAACAAATGTCAGATGTGGCACTTTCATACCAAAGTAAATTTGCATGAAACAAATTTCTGTTAGAAGTTTTGAGAAGCACTAGCACATATGGTGAGCGCAAACATGTGACTAGTATTTGAATTACTTTCCAAAAATGTTATCATCAGAGTCCACAGAGGTGAAACATTATCACCCTATCCATATACTTCCACATATTTCTACACATTCTTTTGTTTTCTCAACCCTTTTATTTGAGTTGCCAAAACATCTTTTGGTAGCCTCTGATTATACTTAATCCACCTAAAAGCAGTTCAACATCCGACTAAATATGAACTTAACTGGAAACAGAATCACACAATAGCATTTGTCTAACTAAACTCCACCTTCATAGAGATTAATACAGTTGAGTAATAATAAATCAGAAGCAATTAAGATGTTGGCACAAAGGGGAAACCAATCTAGGGTAGTGACACTGACTTATCAATGCTGAAACATTTAAATGTTCCATAAAAGTACTAAATATAATATCATGGACAAAGAATAGGTTATTATGTTTTATACCTCAGAGAGAACCTTGAGCATCTGATCAATGTACCATATCTTCTGTGGTGAAAACCTAAAGCACCAAAGAGTGAATGTTAATCAACTAAACATTGCTGGGTCATAATTCCAATTAATTCATCTAGTAGGCCATGCTCAACTAGTCTTACTGTATGGAACCATATTGTGATCCATAATATATATATATATATATATATATATATATATATATATATATATATATACCCGTTCCAGATGCCACAAAAAAGGAAATAATATCTATGTTGAAAAACATCAGCCCCAAAAGCTTCTATTAGAAAGTGAGCCAAAAGAAAAATATCAAGCTTACAAATACTCCTCACGGGCAAGTCTACCCAATAACAATGAACCAATCGTGGGTATTGCATGTGCAAAACAGAAGAAACTAGCAGAATGGAAGTCATTAACACTTGAGCCAAGGTCCTTTTAGATAAACAAGGCTCTAATACAATCTTAGAAAACATTGACACCCAATGCGCAAAGTAATTAGGGGGTGGACACGCTCACAAACACATAAAACACTAATAATCTAAAGCATCAAGGAGACCGATTTATTTTCCACTATGTGCAGAACTGCCTTGGTTGGATGGGGAACAAATGCTTAAGTTGCTTCAAAAGCACATGGAAAAATATACAATGGTAATGCCACTCAAGAATTGGCAAGTGAACTATTACCTCTGGAGTCTAGATATACTACCATATGAATGCCACATCCTACTACTATTAGTAGCTAACACAACTTTTTATTGTTTTATTTTATTTTCTCTAAGAAGCAATATTCATCTTTGTTACCAATCATATAGCAGATACAAGGAAATACAATCTGGTATCTCAAAGGAGAAGAAAGAAAGAATTCAATCTTAAAGTTTTTAACTGTAACTTACTTTGCAATTATGGAACAAATTTTGGCGGTAAGATCTCCCTTGAAATCTTGATCACTTACTTCCAGATATTCAATCAGCTCTTTTGTTAAAGGCTTCACATTGCTCTCGTTTACTAGAAGATAAACAAGCTCAAGGGCCCTTTTCCGAATTGAAGCATCTGAATCCTGAAAGCAAAAGGGTCAAATGATGTTACACACTAGAAGACTCAGCTTTTGTGAATGATAGTGCAGAAGAGTCAAACAAGGCAATGCATCAATTCCACATAAAACCATATTCCAGAAAATATTAGAAACTATTTAACGACAGAATCCAAAGTCTTCATACTTATTCTGTAAACAAGTCAAATATAATGCTTAAAACGATAAATATTTGCTGCCTCAACAAGTGCAAATGGAGAATATCACATCACATGTTCCGCAAACTACTGCAAACTAGACCAGCTAAAATATCTTGGGCAAAAAGACTATATAAAGCAACTGTGTTTGGAGAAAATGAATAAGAAGGAAAAGAGGAAGAAGAAAAAAAAAACACACACACATTTCTCGATTTCTTATCAAGCAACAATTAATTCAGCAACTTTTTCATTGTTATTAAGCAAAAAAGTAAGCATGCCCATAGAATACCTTTACACATTCCAAGATTGTTGCCCGATGCCTTTGCACCGCTTGAGCATCTACATTTATAGCGTTCATCAGCATGTTTAATGCAACATATCTGGAAGAAAAAAAATGAGTTTCAATTTAATACTATAGATGAGCAAGCAGTTGACAGGGAGGGATAGAGAAAAGGGCTAAAGCATTAGAATATTAATCAAAGAAAATAATTTCGTACAAGGACTGATAATTATTAGGCCTGGAGCATAACAGAGTAATACTTTAGTCTCGGGTTCCAAACATACCCGAAAAAAGTAAAAGAACAAAAGTCCTCAGAAAAGTCAACGGATGGCTTATAACATAAGCAGTCAGCACTTTTTAGGTGGTTAGAAATTCCAAATAGAGTATTGCCGCATACTAATGCAATCAATTAGAACTTGGTGACTGGCTAAGCAATTATTGAAGCTGGAAAAATAGGTATTTACCACCTTAATTTACTTTCTAGCAGTTGCACTCTCTCTACAAATACATATAATGTCAATTCTGTTATTTGTGATGGATGCTAAAATCAAAATAGAGGTAATGCTCTTCTCTGATGTAGATTAATTGTTATCTATAGATATTGTGTCTAATAATTGCAGAGGGAATTAAGGTAGCTGCAAGTTCTAGCAGCACCAATATCAGACAGTGGATAGCGACTGATATCATTGCTCAGTTTTTCATCAGGTATTTCTCGACTTAACACCTCACATCATCCTTCTAGTTCATATACTTATGAGAGGTACATAAAAAGGCAATCTTTCATGTAAGGAGGAGGTTTGGGTAAAATCCATTGGAGGGGAGGGATTTAGCCAGGAGACCACCTTCACCGTATAGGCTACAACTAGCATTTGATTGAAAAAAACAAGACCATCACACTAGCATGCATTTTTCCAACCCTTAATCATGGTTTAAGTCACCAATCAGCTATTCGTGATTTTATGACCGTAAAGTATTTTATTAAAGATGGAAATATATAGGCAAGTAATAGATTCCTCAGAATGTTTAACACGACACCACCACAGGATCAGATAAGAAATCTTACGCAAAAGAAAAATATGCAAATATTATTGCCAAATAATTCAGGTAAAACCTGAAAACAAAAATAAATTGACCACAAGTGCACAGAAACAAGTCCAGCTTAAAATACTATAACAAAACCTGATATTGTTGTCACGATTTGACAAGAATCTTCCCAAGATATTGATAGCAAGCACACGTAAGCCACCATTATCTTCAATACTCATGATAGTTTCAACACATTCATATAGAATAGCATTTCCAGCATTCTTGTTTGACTCAGTTTTTGTTGCCACCTAGGAAAACAAAATATGGCACATCAATTAAAAAAATAAAAGAGTGCAAACTTTGTCGAACTTTGTCAAATCATGAATCTAGATGACGTCATGAATTATGAGCAATTACAAGCAGCTTCATAAATCCACTATGACTAGGTTACAAGGAAAGACAAGAAAGGGGTCCTTCAAATTATATGACTGGAGTCAAAGTACCAGATTTAGAGATAAGTATGCACTTAACAGACTAAGCAAGATTTATATTTGTAAGGAGAACACAATTGCAAGGATTTCAAAGACGTACTTTACACCTTAATTTTGCGATTTATCAACTCCAAATCAGTCAACATCCATGTACATGAATACATTTACATGTATACATAAAAGTAACATAAGCTTACAATTTTTTTTTTTTATAAGTAGCCTAAGCTTACAATCTTAAAGATCACATTAGAAAAACTAAAGTTACTGGACACAAACACCACTTGATTTCCATATAAAGAAATTCAAAAAGGAAAAAAATAAATCTTATGAGACTTTTTCTTACAGATAAATACTACTAACTACTCACGCACTTGTACAAGACTTAATCCACAACTTCACCCTCCACCAGTGTTTTATGGCAAGAAGAGATGTCATTTGGTTGAAGGTCCATGTGATAAAAAAGTCCTATGAGACTCTACACATTTTCCAATGTATATATAACATAAAGCATAATTTATGCCAACTTTCTTTTAGAATCCCTATTTCTCAACAACTGGTATGCATTAAGCATATCCTTTTTGCTTAGAAAACAATTTGTTAGTTTTTTCACCTTTAGGGGCATTCAAACCATTTAAAAGGAAAAAAAGGATGATTACATCGGATATCTCCGGGCCACTAATCTCAAACATTTTTTTAATCCACTTGTAATTATACTAGAGTACTCTTAGTCCTACTCTTCTTAAGATCCATTTATTCTAAAGCATCTTCTTGTTCTACAATTCTCCCAAGCATACATGCCACTATTAGACCAACAAGGAAGCCCTGTCAAACATGAATAATGGAAGTACAAAGATATGTCATCCACATTGACATCTTCTGTAAAATTCCTATTCTGTAGAAGGTAGAAGTCCTAACGCATCCCTTCCTGAACATGAAATTTAATTTCATCACAGTCACAAGGCTACACCTGTAGAAGCCTCCATATCCTTTCTACCCATTGAGACCTCCCAAAGGTAAAGAGCAGAAGACATTCAAATGAAGGCCACATACTTCTAAGACTGCTGAGGTAACGAAATCATAACTGACCCCTCCACCACCACAAAATTCTACTTGTTTAAAATCATGATTAAACACTCAACACGCCTCTGCCTTAAGCACAGCCACAGAACATTCTTACTTCTCAACTATATTTCATTCAGATTCTCGACTTTGGCTTGTGATGATGAATGGCTTTGTCAGCTTTCTACTACAGAACATGCATCTTAGGAACCTCTATTTTTTCTTTCTAAAATCAATGTTCAAAACTGTGTAACAATTTAGTATTTTATCCTGGATATAGTATCCTCCACCCACAGAAAACAAACTGAAAAAACAATACTGATCGGTGGGGTAGACACTATTGCTAGCAAAAATTGCTGATAATCTGATAATCATGACTAATAGAACAAAATATCATAGCATAAGATAACAATTTAAGTGCAACTTACCTGGGCAAGTATGTCATTCATCAAGTCACTAGCATCTGCATCTCCTTTGCCCAACACACGCAAAAACTTAAGCAATCTGATATGGAGGAAAGGGTCCGCGATGCCAGCAATGTCATACTCAGGTGCATATGGACTGTTCACGATGTCCTTTAGAGTTTTGACCAAACTCTCTGTGCACTTCTACAATAACGATATAAGCAATTTTATGATTAAAAGCTGATATGAATTGAAGCTTAGCCTTGTAGTTCAGATTTTGCATAAATATTTCACTAGAATAATACCATCCAATATTAAACGTCTTTATATGACAACATCAGGCTGTATTTCTACAATACACAAACCAAATGCAAATAAAAACTTAACATGTAGCACGTTGAGCATAAAATCAGGGTATTGAGATAACATCAGGTCATCATGAAAAATGAAAACATATAGAGCCAGAAGGGATTCTCAACTTATGCATGATATATTCCAAAATTTAGAACAAAGCACCTTTTATCTTGATCGAGGAATATAATACATGAAACTAACTCAATATCCCACCAGCACCTAGGATCTTTGAAATGGACTCCTTGTGCATTTTCATTTTCAAGCAGAGATGTATACCAGCATGTATCCAACAAGAATGAAAACAGCAGCTCTATAATGTAGTTAAGTAGATGACTCAAGAAAGCAACCACAGATTGCATATCCTATTAACGGAAATAGGAAACACAATTAGCTGGGCCGCAGTCAAGTTACCTTTCTGAAATATTCAAGGGCTTCGGCACTGACTTTACATAGATCTGTACAAAGTTGAACTGCTGTTATTAAAACTCCATGATGCTTTTCTTTAAGTAAGGCAGCAGCAGGATTTATAAAATTTTCCGCCAGGTCTGGTACTTTCTTTATAATCCTTATAGCACACAATGCTGCCTATATTTGACATTAAGTGCAGTCAACTTTCAAGAATGAAAAGTTAAAGAGAAATCAGTCAACAAATAACATCAGATAATCATATGATGCATAAAAGAATGTTTAAATGTAAATGTTTGTCAGGAAGCTCCAAACATCAAATTGCAAGACTTAAAAATAGTTTCTTAGCAGAGAAAACAGCCTGGCAAACCAAGGTAGGTTAAACATGTCTCCAATTAACTAATTTGTTGGACTCAGTCTTTCACTGAACAATAAGTTCATATTTGTCAGTACACCATCCTAGTAAATCTTCCAAGAAGAGAACACCAAACACCGTGAGAAGGACATGGAGCCAACCAAAAAGAGTTAAAAAAATGTACCTTTTTAATGAGAAGTAGTCATAATAGAAATATGAGGACCAGATTCTTTCAGTGCCAGTATTAAGAACTAAAATAAATACGATGGATTCGGCACAGAAATGTTTCCAAGTAACAAGTGTATGAATAATTGGTGATGATTAAGGTCTTGCCAGTGAAAAGGAACAGCAGACTTGCCTTGAGTCACTAAAACAAGTAACTTGAGGGTAGTATATGTCATAATTTTCTTTTTTTCCCACACTAGAAAACTTCCTTCTCAATTATAACTTTTTTTTGATAATGTGAAAGGAGTAATATCTAGAATTAAAAAAAAAAAAAAAAAATAGCAAACAAATGGAAATAGTGGCAAACAAATTCAGCAGAACTAACTTCTCAATCTGTACAAAAGACTCACTTTTTTCCGAGTATTTGGATCTCGAAATTGCAGCAATCTTTCAACTTCTGGTGCAAGATCACGAGCCATCTCTGCTGAACAAATATTTCCCAAAGCACAAAGGGCAAGTCCCACAATATACTGATTTGCATGATTGAGATCTCTGCACATAGGTTAAGGTTGCACAACACAGTGTAGATATAGTTCCCTTATTTCTTTCCCCATAAGAATACCATTCCAATGGAAAAGTCGCTAAAAAATAAACTTAAAAGATAGTGAGAACAATAAAACACGATAAATTAAAGCCTAATGTGGGACAATGATATACGAGAAAAAATAATGACAAAAATATATTTTAAAAATATATATAGAGTGGAAAAAAAAAATTCAAAAAAAATATATTGGATACTGTTTTAATGAGTTTGTGACCAACATTAGAACTTCTTGTCTTTCATCAAGAAGCAACATGAGGCCAAGATATCCTATTCTCTTCTCTGGAAATTCAGGAGATGCAATTAACTTTAGACACTCCATTTGACCAAAATGTGTGGGGTAGCCAAGCATGTGAATGAACATGAGCTTTGCAAGGTTACGATGCCTATAATCGTGATCATTTTCATTAATTGAGGCACGAATAGCAGCACACTCTTTTCTTACAACAGCACGTTCCTCTGCTGCAGTTTTGCAGGCACGTATTGCCCGAATCATGTCCCTGCATTGAATAGGTAAATACCACATAATATGTTACTTATTCATTTGCACATAAACAAATTGAGCAAAGAACCTCCAAAAAATCCATAACAACAAAAGCAACCGCAAGTCAAGGAAAACATAACCAAACAGAGAAGAAATGAAAAGATGGAAAAAGCCATTTCACTTGGCAACTAAATGTTTAACAAGTCACATTATTCATAACAAAGGATGTAACTTCTTGATTTCCGTTACTTTCTCTCAAAAAACAAATATCGCCAACCAACCTTAGTTCTTGTAAAATGTATACGCCATTCATAAACCACCGTACTAATCAATTCCCTGAACATTACATATTAATGGACCTAAGAAAGAGAGGACCACTCATTTCCACTGCCCTTTGTTTTTATGAGAAACTATTCGCTCTAAATGATCAAATAAATTAAACTATCTAAACCTGATGCATTTGACTGCAAAACTTATCATAGTCTTGCAGATTACTGGACTCGGATCTTCCATTTCTGATCATAGGTACTTCTATGTACTATCTAAATGAGATGCATTTGACTGCAACGGAGCATATGGACTCCAACAATATCTGTCATCTAGATTGTTTTTCCATATTAACCCATTGAAGTATTGTTAATCTAAACACACGAAGGCAGAGGGCATTGAAGGTAATAGCATCAGTTTCAATTGACATATTCACCATAAAATATAGAATGAAAGAAAAAGAAAAAGAAATGGTTTCTTAGTCTGGGGAGTCTTGCCTTTTTCCTTGGAAGAGCATTTGGAAGGTGTTTCTTAAGTGGCCTCTTAAATTGGGTTGTATCTTTTGTTCCTAATTTCTTTTCCTCTAATCTAGTAGATCTTGTTAACTTTTTATATTTTCAACCCCAATAGGGCAGTTGCATCTCTTGTATATTTTTCGTGTACGTGAGATTGATGAAAGGGGAACATGAACAATGAACTAAACTGACCACTTCAGCCTCGTCAAAAACTAAAATCATTTCAAAATGTAGAAACTTTTATTTTCCATTTTCTCCTCCTTTTGCTCAATGACCTCTAGATCTAAGATCTAAGCTGATCGTATCGCACTCGTTACTACTTGAGACATAAGCCCAAGCCCAGATAAGTTGTAGAATTAACTCACACATGACAACCTGATTATGACCTGGCAATCTAGCAACCACATTGTATGAATCAAAAATTGTGAACAGCAATAGTTCAGAACTTACTAACTTACACCATGGGCACACAAGGTGGATAAGAGTGGAATTTAAGCCAACCCACATAACAAACTCATCTAGACTGCAGATTAGCCTAAATTTCTCGTGTCCCAACCATTTTGCTTGTTTTATGCTGATTTGGAAATCCAAACTTAGGTCTCAACATTAAAAAAAAAAAAAAAAAATTACTTGCTTTTTGAGATCATGGATGATTGCAACTACCGGAATAAATTCCACCAAAATCAAGCTGTTATATAAATAAATTATAAAGAGAATAGAATTTTATATTATTAAGATTGACTTTTGGTGTTAAAATTCCACTTCATGTGTCTGTCCAAAATCGCTTTAGAACCCTCTTAAGGATCATAATGTAGTTTAGAGGCTACAGCTTCAATGCTTGCTTACATCTGTGACCCCAATTGGCATTGCAAACAGTTTCCTATTGGCACCTGGTCCCCCGTTAAACCTCTTTGGTATCTCTTGGAGAACCACTTGTCCTACATTTTCCATGTTCTAAACTATGAGAAGTGTTGCCCTAACAAGATTCATCGCATTCTTAGGTATCACACATAAAGTTAATGTTCAGTATAAATGAGACCACGCAGGGTCAAGATCATATATCCAATATGATACGCATATCACTAAGTGGATGTACCATAATCTCACACATTTCAACACTTGCTTCAATAATTCCCAGAAAAGCCAACCCCATTCAAGCACATTTGCCTGTGCCACGAATGAAATCCAACACGTTCCACTGATACCAGCTTAACTATCACACATATTCAGTATCAATCCCAATGTTAGAGCTATCAAAAAGCTAGCAACTCCAACCACGAAAACAACCAAATTAAAAAGAAAAACGCATGAATACACTGCGATTTTCAACAAAATCATCTTAAATTACGCGAATTGAAACAACCAGTCGACATAAACCAAAACTAATTGCTCTCTTTAAACGTTTAACAAATTAAAAGCAGAAAGAGAGAGACAGAGACAGAAATCGGACTTTGTGAAATTGATCTGATAGAAATGGAAACAGTATAATTCGAAGCTCACCTCAGGCGCGTTCCCGACGAGAAGGGATTCATGATTGGGTCCGTGGCGAAGCTCCGAGAGAGCTCAGTCAGATCCGAACGAAAACCGAACCGAACACGGTACTCGATCAATCAACGGTGGTGTCGAATTCGTCAGCTTAGATGGACGGTCCGAATTCGAAAACCGAGATCGGAGAAGATACAATCAGAGGGATCTGATATAGAGCGAAAAGAGATTTGGATCTGAGAGTATGATGGGCTTTTATTCCTTCCACTTAATAACGATGAGTACTCGTTCCTTGTCTTTGTGAAATGAACGAAAACATTTCTGGCACTACAATTCCATGCGAGTGTTGATTGTGTTACCCGGTATTTGGAGCTGATTAGGTCACCGTTGGTGCCGATTGCATTGAATGGATTGCAGCGTGTGACAGGTCGTGTATCTGTTTATGGCTGTTTACTTGTCATGGACCAGGACTTAATTCTATTCGTCCGTAGAGAGATCTACCTCACCCGCGGTAAATTAAGTTATTTTCCATTCGTTACAGGCATTTGTTTCAATTCTCCCATGAGGGGAAAAAAATAAAATAGACTATGATGCCATACAAATATACAAATTATAAATTTTCCCTTTTTTAGATAATGGGTATTAAATAGTTTAGTTGATAAATTTTATTATTTTTATGTTATTTAATTTTATTATTTTCATGTAATACCTATGTATTATAATCAATGGTTAAATTCACTTTATCCTCCTGAAGTTTCGAGTTTTTCAATTCGAATTTTAATATTTAAAAATTGGCAATGTGTCCTTAATGTTTCAAAAAATTTCAATTTAGACTTTCTGTTACTAAATTCCGTCTAATTTGACAAAAAATTAAAAAAAAAAAAGGGTAATTATGTAATTTCATTGACTTCCGTCCAATTTGACGGAAATTAGTAACGGAATGTTTGAATTGAAAATTTTTTAAACATTAGAAGGGTACATTGTCAATTTTTAAACATTGAAGTTTGAATTGAAAAAACCCATAAAACTTGATGAGGTAAAGTGAGTTGAACCCTATAATCAAATATTCTTCTCATTAGCATGTTTTTCAAAAACTAAAAAAATGTTGTATATGTAAAATCATGCATAGGGTTAGATGCACCGATTTTTAAATCTTAGCATAAAATTAGTATTATCCATTTTTATGTGAAACGAAGATAATTCTATTCCGATATCCTATTCCATTAACATGGGAAAGTTCATAAGTTTATTTAAATCAATTTTGTGGTATAGAGGAAAAAAATAAATAAATAAATAAATAAATAAATAAATAAATTATGGTTTGGCTCGAGTCTAATTCTAGTTAGAAAGGTACTTTTGGGATTGAGATAGGTGTTGCACAAGATGAGGTAAGGGACACTTATTTTAACTCCAACAGGTCCACTTCTAACTGAAACTGGACCTAAGCCTAATCTAAAAAGTTTTATGGATAGGGTTATGAGGAAAACATGGTTATTAGGCCAAACCATATAAAATGAAGGGAAGACTATATTTACCCCCTCAATTTATAACACATTTGCAATGTATCTTAAATCTTTCAATTTGGTTAATGTTCCATATTGATCTACCATTGTGATTATAATGTCCTCTAAAAGCAAAAAAAAGCCATTATTCAAAATGGGGGGGAGGGGGGGGACTAACCCACGCCATTTTTATTTATTTTTTAAATGGTGTTGCTTTATTTGATTTTTCAAATAAATTTTGTATTGCGAAGGGTCTTGTTGTTATTTTACTTGCTAGAGAGGACCTAATTGCAATCAATATGGTCGAAATCATAATTGTTTAATATGTTTGTATTTCAATGTGTATGTGCCTGCACATTTCATGATATAAGTAGATAAATTAATCCAGGCTTTGTTAGCCAAGCAAGGGTGGCAATTCTTCAAAATCCTGATGGTTTGGCAGCATGTATCATGAAGGAAAAGTACTTTTCAAATGTGTATTTTTTGGATTCTAATATGGGGTATAAGCCTTCTTATGCTTAAAGAAGCATTTGGCAAGCTAAGAAGTTGCTTAAGAATGGTTTGTTTTGGAGGGTGGGTGATGGTAATTACATTAGTATTTGGAATGATCGACGGATCCCTTCTCCTTCTTCCTACAAAATTCAGTCCTCTATTTGCATTCTGAACCTGATGCTACTGTGGCCTCTGGTGGAATATACCTCCTATTAAAGAGGTTTTTTCTGCTGAGGAGGCTGGCCGTATTTGTGGAATGCCAATTTGTCCAAGAAGTCAATCAGATTTTCTGGTTTGGTTGGGGACTAATAATGGTCAATTCTCTATTAGAAGTGCTTATCACCTTGCTAGGGAGATTTCGATTATGGACAGAGGTAGGTGTTATAACACCGGGAGCCCCCTCTATTTTTTATTTATGGGCTAATTATAATTAAATATTGGGATTGTAATCAAATCAAGGGGATTTGATTACTATACTTGTATTTAGACATTGCCCTATAAATAAAGACCTTTGTATTGTAGACAAATAAAGATAATGAGCACAATGTAGCATTTATGGGTATTTCGAGTGGTGGACGTAGGTGTCTAATACCGAACCACCCATAATTCTTTATATTTATTTTCTATATTACTTCCGCTCATATTTCCACATCATCATTATTTCAACAACACTATTTGGAGCTATCCTTTCGCTATGAACGTGTAGACCGAATGTTCAAAGCACTTCAACAAGTGTTCTTTTGTCCCTCTCTCTTTTATTCACCGTAACACACTAAATTGAATATAATATTATTTAATATTATATCTCTCTATTCTTTTTTCTCTTTATCCTCTCTCACTCTTCCTCTTCCTCATTGAAGCATTCTTGGTTTTCTGGACAAATCCACCCAACAACCCCTCCTCTCATATTTCCTTATAGTATCAAATCATTATTCCTCACCTATACCTAGGGCTGTTAAGTGAGCAAAGCGTCTCGCGAGCAAGGTCGGGCTCGGCTCGCATAAGCTCGGATCGTGCTTGACTCGAATATTAAATGAAGCACTTCATGAACACAAATCCTAGCTCGAATATTAAACGAAGCAAGCTCGGCTAGGCTCGTGAGTAAGCTCGTATAAGCTCATGTGTGTGTATATATATATATAAACTAAGTAATACATAATTAATTATAAATCTCATAATTATTAAAATCTTAAAATTGCATTTATATTTAAGCGTTAGAGAATGAAAAATTCTAAACCCTTCGTGATCAAAGAGAGAGAGAGAGAGCAATCATTAAAAATACCTCGATTCAATTAGAGTAGACCCAAACGAAAGGAAGAAGAATCAAGCAGAAACTATTGAGGGAGATTGCAAAAGGCATAAACTATTGAAGAATCATACAGACCCAAACACTATCACTACCTGTTTGATGAGCGAGAGTGAGAGAGTGGGAAATGAGAGTTCAGGTGGAAGATGCGCTGTGACTGGTGAGGGGGATTGAGAGAGAGACGTTGAACAAATAGTTTTTTGTAAGGGGCGTTGTCCCAATGCAGTCTGAATGCAACCTGTTAATTTGTCCCACATTGTTAAGAAAACATTAATCTCCAAGTTTGCTTATCTATAAAATGATTCATATCCTCTCTCTTTGAAACCAAATGCCTTACTGTATTGACTCAGGCTCCATACTCGACTAGCCAGGTTAAGCAAATACTCATATACAAACTAACTTCTTAAGCCGTTTAAGAGTACTTGAAGTTAAATTTTTTTTAAAAAAAACAAAAACACTAAATATAAAAGCCAGCTCGCGAGCTGGCTCGGCTCGACTTATTATTTGCTCGAGCTCGATTTTTTTGACTCGCCCTTGAGCTCGATTTTTTTGGCTCGCCATTGAGCTCGAGTAAAATTTAAACGAGCCAAACCTGAACAAGAGAAGCTCGCTCAAGCTTGGCTCGTTTACACCCCTACTGGCTACACCCCATGAGACTTACCTAATTCCTCAAGACCAAGTTAACCACACCTAAAATCATCCGAAATCCAAACAAAAAAATTCCCAGCATGAGCACCAGAACCCGCCGTCGCAAATGGAGTTTAGATCCACCATAGTCTGACCGTATCAAATCCTTATTTTGTGGCAGCGTTGTTTAAGCTCCAAAATTTAAAGTTTCTTGGGTTGTGGTGGTGTGGAGGGAGAGAGAGGAGAGAGAAGAGATAATTACAGATGTTGGCCATAGGGGTTTGGGTTGAGTAAGAGGGAGAGAGAGAGAGTGAGAGAGAGAAAAATGAAAATAAAAAAGATTAAATAATAATATTTAAAGAAAAGTAGAGAATGAAATAAAAAAGCTGCTGGAGTTTGTATAGAAAAATGAGAGAATAGTGCTTTTTGACTAGGTAAAATACCTAATGATGTTGGAAATGCTCTTACACAATTAGTTGTTTGAGATGGGATGACAATTCGTATTCGCGAATTGGGTTCGGGTCGTGTCAAGACGTATGTATAAGACTATATAGGTAATTAAATAGGTCAAAACTCTCAACTCTAACATTATAATCTTATATTGATATCATGTCAAAATTTGCGGGTCATGTCAAAAATTATGTCGCATATCCGGTTTAGTCATATCAAAGTATAAATATAAGACTATAAGGTCAATCATAATCCAACTAATGAAGTTGAGGTCACTAGTTCGAATTCTCCCTACCTCTTCCATTGTGTGGACGTAAATATATATATATATATATATATATATATATATATATAATAATTAAAGATATCGGACTATAATTTTTTAATTTCATTTTAAATTCGAATGGAATTTTCAAGTAGCGTAAAAAATAGCCGGTCATAATTTGAGAGTACAACTGGAGGGGATTATCATCGGTCACTCCCTTGTCTCCCACCATTTCGCTCCAACAAAGGGTAAAGGTAAAGGTAAAGGTTTGCTTACGCTGCAAGTAGAACACCCTCCATCCGCGCGAACATGGCCTCTCTGCTCGCTCTCTTACTCCTCTTCAACCTCGCTTCACTTCACGGTAACTAATATTCATAATCTTAAATTTCAGAAAGAAAAAGGGTTTGATTGCTAGTACCATTTTGCACCTAAAACTTTGGCATATTTTCAGTTTCAGCCGGGATCGTTCTCGAGGACGGGTACACAGTGAGCACAGTGATCGACGGCCACAAGCTAAACATAAATCCACACTCGATCCTTCCTCGATTCGGTTCGTCTGATTTCGTGGTCCTTGATTCCGCCGGTAGTGCCTTCTACACTGTTTCTTTTCCCATATCCAAAGGTACTGAAATCTCCTGTCTAGTTATTATTATTTTTTAAATGATTATTTCGTCGGAGTATTAGTTTGATGGAGTAATCGCAGAGAGTGCGGTGAAACCGTTATCCGGAGATGGGGTTCATGAGTATTCGGACGGGGAATCGGGTTCGGCACGTTTCAATAAGCCCGGGAGCTTTGCAGTTGATCTAAAAGGGAATGTCTATGTCGCTGATACTAAGAAGAAAAGCCGTGTCATTCGAAAGATTAGTGACTCAGGTTCCAACCCTATGTGTCTCTCTTCACACGTATTTAAATCGTTTTTGTTGTTGGTGCTGCTTTTTTATTATTAATATTATTTCTTTAAGATAATTTAAATAGTGATACAGAGGCATCACGTTACCATATGATGAAAAAAAAAAAAAATGGAATTCAATGGCACGTACAAAACTATATAGATTATAGATATATGCAAATGCCTATATATTTATATAAGTTGTAATGCTACTCTTCACACCTATTTATCACATCCATGTCAACCGGATGACATCACTGGCTGACCTGACTTTCACTGCTTCACGCCTATTTATAAATGTAAAATATACATATTAACCAGTCCACAATCTAACGGTGATTTTCATTGCTTCATTAGGGATTAGGGAGTAAGTACTTAGAAGTACATGTAGCATTTATCCTATATAAATAGATATGCTTGTGTATGTATTTATATGGATAGATTACATATGGTGGGTGATTGGGTGCTAACTAGCTTAGCTGAACCTCTTGTTCTTGTACAAGGGATTGAGGGATGGAGGAAAACTAGGCTACGTATGACAATGGTTTTGAAAAGTGTTTTGATATGATATAGCACAATTTGGCATTGACACACTTCTCAGTGTTGTTCTGCCCAAGGGTGAAACTAATGCTTTCCTGTTGGGATTGGATGTAGCACAATTTATTTATAGCAGCGGTGTGTCTCCTTTATTGGGGCATGTCATAGCTGTAGGACTCTGCTCTGTTAATGACTTCTTGTTTAGGTGTGACAACAATTGCTGGAGGATACTCAGAGAAGCCAGGCCGTGAGGATGGACCTGCACAGAATGCGTCATTCTCGGATGATTTTGAGATATCTTTTGTTCCCGAAATATGCGCCTTACTGATTTCAGATCATGGGAATCAATTGGTCCGCCAAATTGGTCTCAAGGCCGAGGATTGTGCCAGTGGTTCTAAAGTTGGTGAGCTTTTGAAAATTATCACATGTTATGTTTTTAATATTTTATGTGACTTTGAGGTTCCAAAGGAGCAAAGTCAGTTCATATGATTATATTGTCCGTTCACTTTACCCTTATATCAATTTATTACATTTCCACTTTCAAAACACAGTTAGAATGTTTTGTATTACTTTTGTTTTTCTTTTTGCGTGCATAAATGTGTCGAGTAATATATGTGCTGGGTAAATAGCACAATTACGAGAACTCTTTGAGAGAGACAATTTTCAGAACACCTTTTTGTTCCATTTGCCGTCAGGACCAGCAACACACTGACTACCTTTCTAATATACTGTGTGTGTCATTCTTTATGATATTTTGTTTGGCTGCTTGATATCCATTTTTCCAGTCACAGATTTGGGGTTCTTGCTTTAGTTGAGGAAATTATAGTCACAGATTTGCAGTTCTCCTTTTTTTTGGGTTGAGTTTCTGTTGTGCTTCTCTGTTTTCTCTCCATTACTTATCGCTTTGCTTCTCACGATCCACCCCCCCCGCCCCCCCCCCGCGGTCTCTCTCTACCTGTATTAGTAGTATTTTTAAATTGGTTCTAATTTAGTTATAAGAAAATGAAATTTCATTTACTCGTTTTTCCAGCAACGGGAGCAATTTCAATTTGGGTTCTGGGATTGGGACTTTCCTGTTTACTTGGATTTATTGTTGGGATTGCCATTCGCCCTTATATCATCCCTCGTGTAAGTGTCTTTTGCCTCTTTTTAATATTTATGCAACAAACAATTGCTTACACCTTTTCTAACTGAACTTTATAGACAGCGAGGCTACAGCCCCCTCAGTTTCAGCAAGACATGGAAGCATTGCCTAACCCTTCTGGAGAAACCAGTACTGATACTCTGCTTCGACATCAAAAGCGCAGTTGCTAGCTCCTCGCATTACGCACTCTTAAGGAGACTCTTTTGGTTGAGCCTCTCTCATCTCACTCTTCTGTTTAGGATTAACAAAGCAAAATATCCAATCTTGCGTAAGGAATCTGTATCTTTAATCGACTCTGATGACATAAGTAGTAGTAGTAGTAGTATAACAAAGTCAGACATCTATGCTGAGCAGTTGAAGGATTTGGTAGCCTTTGATGGAAGCCTGGATTTGTTAAGCATGGCTGACAAACTCAACCAAGATGATTATAGTAAGGAGGGAACCCATGTTTTGTCCGACTGCCATGGAACAATAGATGCTATGATACAGGCTAACATCATGGGTTTCGTAGAGCCATCTAAAGAAACAACCCCAGTGGAGGGGTCTTTGTTAGCTGCCACTCCGGGTTTGGTTAAGCGGAGAAGCAAATAATCAAAAGGCAAACTCCTTGTGTATTTAGTTCTATGACTTGTTAATGACCATTGCTGACAATACCTATCTCCCTTTAATTCCTTGTGATATTTTTTGGTTTTATGTTGGGGTTTCTCAGCAGAGATCTGATCTGGGTAATCAACTGTAGAATGTCTGATTACCGACTAAATGGTGGGATGGAAATGTAAGTCTAGGTGTGATGCATCTTTTTCAGCCAAGTTGCGGTGAATTTAGTAGAATCAATTATGTTGTTTGGAAACCCGTAAGGCAGAAAATGTGCTGTTTGGGGGGGGGGGGGGGGGGGGGGGGGGGGTGGCGGCGGGCGCGCAGTGGTTGCTTTTGCTTGTTGCGGAATGTTGGGTGCATGTGCAGCTTACAGACTAGGTCAACAGATGAGCTGTTGCTCGAGCCAAAGCTTGAAATACGCTCAAACCCCATATACATCTTGATAAATTCGCTCAAACCCCACAAAGAGATGCATGTAATGATAAATCCTGGGGTGACAGGGCTACAGTCCAACAAAACGGCAGCTCATTGAAGCCTGCAGATGTGCCTGTCTTTTCACTGCCCCACTCTCAAGTGGGTGACTTGGCATTTAGCTACGAAGCATTCTCATTTGGCCAACTTTTGACTAAGTTGGCAGTAAAAATAGCGGCAAAAAAAAAAAAATTATTGACTTATTTATAAATGGCTTGCTGTTACAGTACTCGAGAAAGAAACTAGTTGACTGTATTTCATAAGTTTCTTGAGTACTCAAAATATTTTAAATAGAAGTGTAAAAGTAGATAGTCATAATAGAGAATGAGATGTAAATGTTTTGCAAAAGTGAATAATAAAATAAATATATATTATTTTTTAATTTTGGGAAAAATTGACAAATATCATATAGCCTTCTTCAAACCAGCTCACCGTGACAACATTAACGGACATGTTTTTTTTTTTTTTTTTTGTGAAAATGGCAGAATGTGAATTTATCAAGTGTCAACTCGTATGTGAATTTACAGAGGAAAAGCATGTTTCGTATGGTTCGAAAGAAGATATACAGGTATCCAGTTGAAAGGTGACAAATATTTGATGTGATAGACTCCCCTCTAGTTTGAAAAAATTTACGAGTTGAAGTACAAATCCTGCAGTGGATGTAATTTTGCTCACTTCTCTGGGATGAAATGCCTTCATGTCATTGGGAAATTGAACCCAGTGGGAAGGTATTGGGTCATCACAGTGAGTTTCATTTTCATGCATTTGATATATATAACAAGTTTGGGAAAAATGATCTAGAGGTATAACCTTCTATGAAGTCAGCTCCCTAAACTTTAAATTTCGTTAATTTACTCAAGGTTTCAATACTATAAAATTAATCTTTATGTTAGGCTTCCATGAACTTTCTAACGTCCATGCCACATAATACCCAATTAAAATCCAACACAACACAATAGTACAGTCAGCATATTTTCTCAGCGTCCGAACACTGGCTTTTGATGCCACATCAGCGCAACGTGGAAAAAAAGAGAAAAAAAAAAGACAGCAAATCACCCCAAAAACGGCCTTTTCTATAAAAATAATATGAAGCATTAGGGAGAAGCTCATCCTTGAATTTGAAAATAAGTTTTACAGGAGAGCCAGTGTTCACACAACGGCCTTCAATATTATGGCCGAGAGTAAGTAAATCTCCCACTTGCAAAGCTCCCAGCAGCAGCACCTATAACCTAAATTTTTAAGGGCCAATTTTCAGACGGAATAAGGTCAAAACTATGAGATCTCTTTTATGTATACGACGAATAGCCATGGCGATAGCCCATAGAATTACTTCGAGCACGAATGCTGTGATGATCAAGCATGGGATCTCCATAATCAACCGGCTTTATCACCGTAGCTTCGCGTTTTCCATCCTGCTCCTGAACTGCCCCAAAAACAATCTCACTGGTATTCTCACAGCTCTGCTCATAGTAAGTGTGTGGGATGGATGAATGATACCTATGATGATGCTGCTGTTTCTTCTGCTGAAGATCGCTATCCCACCCGTTAGAAAAAACTCGACTTTGCCGCAATTGGTGCATCTTTTCTGCATCCTTGGACATAAAAGCGTAGGTTTTACGTGGGGTGGGGGTTCTGGTGTCAATTGAAGGGGGCTCATCTTCATCAGGTATCACAAAGCTCTCCTGCATGGGCCAACCATTTGACTGCTTTTGTTGCTGCTGCTGATGGCTTTGATATTGATAGCTTAGTGGCTTCTTTCTAAACCCAGGAAATATTCCTCCCAGAATCTCCGCTACTGATGCCCCTGTGTTGACAAGAAGCTTTCCGATGGATCCAAAGAAGCCTTCTTCGTGCTTCTCCAGTTCATCTTCTGTTGGGATTAACGGTGGCCTGACTGACTTTAGAGGCTTCTGATATGAACTTGGCGGGATGATCGACTTTGTTGCATTCTGATCCTTCAAAAGCATGAGATAAAAGGTGAACGCATGTTTCATGTGTCAACAAAAATATTAGGAAACTTCTCTTTTGTTGCGGCGAAGACAATGTAGCATTCTGAACTACTAAAATTATATCCACTTTACTCTCGTGCTATACAGGGGATGCATATTATTAACCAAAGGGGGTGCAAAGCCAATGCTATTTCATGTAGTGACTTCCCTTTGAAAGGAAAAAAAGTACTCTCACTTCCCTACATCTTGCCGAATACAATTTGTTTGCAAGTAATATTTTCCCTTCAATACAAGATTTGAGAGTAGACTGGAAACTATTTCTGGAACTAAATTTTCAATTCCAAACATAGCCAACACAAAAGAATTACTGGACGAGTCTCTCTTGAATGAGATGTCAAACTGGCCTAAAATAATTTATGAGAATGTATTCATTTTATAGAGTGCAGAAGCCAAGAAATTACAAGTAAATAGAAGAAGAAAAGACTAAGTACTTACATTCTGGGAAGACACAATTGTACCCACTCTACGTTGCAGCAATGCGAGCATGTAACCAAAGAAGCCAGCCCCCACAAGCATTGCAATTCCTGTAATGATGAAAAAGAGTACATACTGATCAGTAGTGTAGAAAAACACTGAAGGATAAATTTTGGATAAATTAGCTTACCAAGAGGAAAACCATTTCCATATTGATAAGCACAATCATCAAAGTGGAGTTGGATCTCCCTGATAGCCTGGTTTCCTCTGTCTATGACAAGTAGGGAGCAACTGCTGCCAATGTAAACCACATCAAAGTCATTAGAAAATTTTGCATCTTCACTTGGTCCATCAACATGACCCCCTCCACGGGCCCATTTTCCTCCTGCAATCGTTGTAACCCCTGCAAGTAGAAATTCCAACCACATTAGAACAAATATAAATTCTCAAGTACAATACCAATATTAAGAATAACTTTATAATAATTTTTTAATATTTCTCTAATGATAATAAGAAAAAGATAAAGAATGATTGCTATGATTGGACGGAATCCTAAAATGTTTCCCAAAAAAAATTGCCATTCAAATTTCTTTTTGGCAGAGGGAATGGTTGAATGTGATACATATAGCATTTACCAGCATCGCTTATCTTCCTAATAGCCATATTCATAGTGTCTGCGATATAAATGTTTCCTCTGTCATCAACTGTAAGCCCCTTTGGCTGGTTCATCCTCATCTCTCTGGGTTTCCCATCTACATGTCCAGAATAACCTTCAGGGGATCCTGCTACCAGTTTTGGTCTGCTATCTGCAGTTTTCCAATGTAATTAAGAGTCATTATAAGTAAAGAAAAAATGTGCACATAAAAAGGTCAGTCATATCAGAAAAATTATATGAGTGGAGTTCAGTATTTTAACTACAGGAGAAGCATGGTCTTAATGTCTTAGATCCAACACAGTTAAAAGCATTAAAAAGTGAAACATCCCAGATGCCCATTTGCTTAGACAACTGTTCATCGTCTGAAGGTATCAGAATGGTCGAATCTGAAAGAATTGCATTACTACGAGAGTAGAACGTGTTACATAGTAAATGAAGCACATTTTAGGGTCTAATTTACTCCAATTTTATCATAAGATACAGTATATAATCCACAACGATAGAAGGAGGTACTTTTCACTTATTTGATTAGACACTGACTTTTGCTAGCATTGTATACACAATACATTAATTTTGAGCTTCAAATACACACAATTCTAAGCAATACATGACAAGAGGCCATAACCGAACAAATCAACAATCCAAATCCAGTAAGAAGAAGCAGAGCCTTTGTGGTTAATGTTTCTACAAACAAATTAAACCGATAAAATTTCAGAATAAGATGGCTACCAGAGGCAGAAACTTAACAGAAAAACACACCCAAAACAACAATTTCCAACAAAAATACAAATGACTCCAATAAAACAAGATCAACCAAGCAATATTTCCAAGCCATTACGTAAGCACCCACTTACAGAGAGAAAGAGACGCAGATATTCTATAGAGATTACTATTAGCAGAGTCCAGAATCAAAAGCTCTCCACTGGGCAACACCTCAACCGAGTAAGGCTCAATTCCAAGCTTGCTTCCATCAAACACCGTCTCCACAGTATACCCACTCTCAAACTTCATCATCGGGCGGCCAGAAATCGCTGCATACACAAATCCCATGAACCCCACCATTTCAGACTACATCTCCATAAACCCTTCCATCGAAAACAAAAATCCAGAACAGAGAACAAAAGAGAATGTAGCTGCCACCAGAGATCTATACCTGTTTTGGTGGTTGCTTTGAATGACCACAACCATTTCATAAACACAGGCACAGCATTTGAGAAAAACCCACTGACAATCTCTGTACCAAACAAGAAAAAAAAGAAGATACGTAGCACAGTGACAGTCAGATCAAACAAAAAGCAAGCATTTTTCAGTTCAAACACACATAGAAATACACATACAAAATAGGCTCACTCACTTGCAGGAGAAGTAGCAGAAGCTGCTGAGACACCTCCAAAAAGAAGCAAGAGAGCGAGACCCAGAACCAGTACATTCTTGCCCATCACTTCTATACTCAAAATGAACCCCAGGAACAGCTCAGAACTACAAGATTTAAGCTTTCAGCATCCCCAGAAACCCTAATGCACAAGCAGGAAGTGGGTCTGATATGGAGCAAGAGAAACGCTCTTCAGTGTATATGAATGAGCAAAAAGCACTGCGTTTTGAGCGTGAGAGTGAAAGATCAGAAAGATGAAAGAGACAAGGGAAAAAGAGAGAGAAAAAGAAGTGCAAAAGCAAAGCGAGGAGGAGGCGATCAGTGGGGACAGTGTGTTTAGCGAGTGAGGGTGAGAGAGAATCATATGCTCTGTTCACTGTGGATGATTTAATCCCTTGAATAATAATTTTTCTTGTTTACACATTGAGATTTGAGAGTTATAAATTATAATATCAACCAGCAATCTCACATTTATTCCCTCCCTACCTAAGTTCTCCTGTGGTTTTCAAACATGAGCTTTTGTTGGGCACTAGATTCTCTCCTTGGCTCATTTATTGGCTCTTCCTTCATTTATGCTCACTTTTTTCTTTTCCTGCCCCTTTTGTAACCCCTGATCTCATTTTTAAGGTTAATTTAATCGGTTGTGAATTACGCCTAATAAAACAGAGGTTATTAGTTCTAATCCTCCTCCCCTACTTTTGTGTGAACATGTCAAAAATAAAAGAAAAAGAAAAAAATCCTAATCCCAATTTTAGCTAAAATTTAAAGATTAATAGTTTATACAGACAGAGCATGTGATTTATAAATTTTATATTTTATATTAATTATTTATTAAGTAAAACCGAACTTTATAAATAATTAATATGATTTAACAAGAGTTGAAAGGGCTCAGCCAATTGGATGATCAATTGGTTTGATGACAAATCCCTTCTCAACTTGAGTGCTAAATAACTAGAAATGAGTGCTATAATGTTTCATGGCAGAAATAATAATGTATTATTATTAGGCCCTCTTTTGTGTTTATTGCCTTTGCTTCTACTCTTTTCGACCTAATGTACCATGTTTAATTGTTTATGTTTATTGCTATGCTTTTTAGCTTGCTTAGTATCAAAATAAAAAAAGAACAAGAGAATGATTGTTTTAAAAAAAGTTCTGTTTTTGATGTTATTTAAAAATAAAAACAATTATCATATTTTTTTATAAATGTTTTATGGTTTGTTGCTTCTTAATATATATATAATTTCTGTTTTTTTTTTTTTTCAAATTCTAAAATTATTGTTTTTTTTTTTCTTTGTTTTCAACTTTTGATCGCATTATGTGCTTGCTTTGTTCTTAAAAATGAATCATATCTTTGTTCAATTATACTAAAGTGGCCATTTTCTTAATGGTTTTCCATTCAAATGAGAGTGCATAATAGCATTAGCCAGCACCCCACCACGCACCAGTGCTCTTGTTTACGTGTACCTGTGTGGTCTCGCAAAACTAACCCTTCTTCTTATTTTTGGCACTATCCACCAAAACTGTTCGGTGGCGGTTGTAAGATTTGTCCCCTATTACTTTACCTCTCGTCGCATCATTAACTCATCTCCTGAAATTTGTGTAAAAGACAAGTCCAAAATATATATATATATATATATATAAATTATAATTTAATTTAATTTCTAATAATATTGAATTCAAAATATAATAGTGATTTTAACCATCACGTTAAAGAGAGTGTTGAGAGTGAAAACGTATATCATAAGAAACAGAGAAAAGGTGCACACTTGCACAGATAATAAGCTTCCTATATGAATACTGGTAGGGACCATCTTTTATCCTCTTAAAATTAGCATGGCTTTCAAAATCATTATTGGTCCCTAACATTACCGCTTCCTATATTGCCTACCAAAAATCTAAATCCTATTAAAAAAAACCCTTTACAGTCCCCCTTAATCTCCTGCACTTAATGAAGGAAATGTAAGGTGTCAAAATGAAGTTTAAGGGGTCAAAATCTGGAGGGGTGACCCAGCAGCCAGTCGTCATGGCCTGAGTTCAGGACAGGCCTAGACTGCCTAGTCATAAACCACGATAGCGCTGACGCCAGGATGGGCTTGACAATGGCAACATGCCAACAACTGCAAGCTTGCACTTTATTACTTTTTACTTATAAACCTCAATGTGAATGTAATCAGCCACATATTCTTAATGCAATATGCATGAAAAGAAAACTGGGTCAATTTATCTAATTTCAGGCTACAACTTGGGAGATACTAATATTTAAGCATAATATGAGATAAAATATAAAACTAACTAAATAAATAAACAATGAAAAAAGTGTTGAAAGTAAGGTGAAGCTATAATTCCCAATGACTATCAAAATGTTTCTAATACTAATTTTGAGAATTTATTTCTTTCACAAAAATAAAAAAATAAAAAATAAAAAAATAGAGAGTATAAAATTGAAAAAAATAGAGAAAATGTATGAGAAACCAACATTAAATCAGTAATTGTATATGGATTACAATGATTTACTTTACTTAATACAAATATTATAATGAAAAAAAATTAAAAATCAATTCATGAGGTGATCGACGATTAAACTGTATTGGAAACTCGCCGACACATTGGGTGACCCATTCCATATATCATATTCATTTGTCCCATTTTGGCAATCAGATTATACATTGTAGCCTGACATATATTTGGTAAAAGGTCTGTGATTATGATTCCATGGAAATTTTTTGAAGGCTAAATGGCTAATACCAAATACAAGTCATTGATGGAACAACTTCCTTTGATGTCTGTTTGTTTTGACATGTTCGAAAGAGAACCTTTGACGTTGATAAGTGATGGCCCGTCTTATTCCCAATTTTTTTTTTCTCTTTATGGGATTCCTTCCCCAACTATCACCCATCCTTTTTTTTTTTTACAACTATTTCTTCATCCACTCGGAAAATTTGGCAAATGAAAACTGCTCTCCTAATATAGTTATTATTATAATTCCTATACAAATTTATGTCACATAATACAATATGAGGAGCACTGATTGGAAGCACGCGTCGTGCGTGGCACGCCCACGCACAACAGTGCAAATTTTTTTTTTTTTTTTTAAAAAATTTTTTTTGCACGCAGCGTTCATTCTGTTTATCTTTACCCCAATATGAGTAACAAAATTAGATTGCAATTCTCTGACCGAATTCCTGGCACTCAGGCTTCGTCGGGACCTTTTCGGCACTTCAAAACCCGGAGTCCCCACTTGAATTCCTTTAGAATTTGGAGAGAGTTCTTTAAAAATAAATGTAAAAATTACATGCTAAGGACAAATATCATATTAATAAATTAAGTACAAATAAACGCCAATTTACTAAAACTTTGTCCGTTAAGTTGTTTAATTGCTGCTATGAGATCTTTTTTCCTTTAAAAACAAATCGGGAAGTAAATAACCGAGCATCTTCACTACAGAAAACGAAACTGGTCAGACATAAAAACTGAGTAAAATTATTTACAAGAGATAGTCAATTCAGAACCACTTAAATCAGATTATTTAGATCACACTACAACAGGAGTCGGGAGATAATATGATTAGATTAGTCATTAAAAAAAAAATAATAAAAAAAAAAAAAGGTGGTGGGGTAAGAAAGAATGGACTCATATATCTCATCAGATCAAACTGCAATAACGTATTGTGACAAGTGTAACTATACAACGTAGCGGTGCCCTATCAATAAAAACAGCCAATTTATAGACATTTGGAAATCTAATCCCGCGGCCAACTGGCGTAGATACAAGATGTCACCATATACAACGACAAAGTGCTGTCAACTTCTCCATGATATCCTGACAAGCCAACCAAAACAACTTGTAGCAAAGGTTCAGGAGCTCACAAAGGATATGAACTGCATCATTGCATCAGATTTACCAAAACTTCTCTCCTGATTCAAATAAGAGATCCCTCCGAGCAAAACAATGGTTTTCAAGTATATGGAACTCATGTATCTGTGCCAAGCACTCCGCTCTAACTAACTCAAACAGAACTCTCAAAAGAAACCTGGATATGAGCAAGATGCCGAGGTTTTGGGCTTGAGGCAGTAGCAAGTCCTTGAAGCATTTTCACGACGTCAGTAGCATCTTCAAGATAATACTTAGCCTTGCTTGGTTTTCGGCCAACAGTGCAAGCAAATATCTCCGGAGCTGCAGGCAAGGATGGACTAGAGACTGTGCTTAATATGCTCTCAAACATATCTTCATCAGATCTATCATCTCCAATGCACATCACAAAATCCGGGGGGTTCCCACTATTGACCATTCTCAGAAGAACCTTTTCAGCAACCAACCCTTTGCTCACTCCCTGTGCATGTCACAACACTTTGATGAGAATTTTCACTCCAGATTCATGTGTAAAAAAACAAGAAAAAGGCGCAGGAATCAAACATACCTGGGGCTTAACTTCCACAATATGCTGGCCCCTGTTAACAACTGCAGGTTCATTAGCAAGTACACTTTCCAGATGATCCAACAACTCCTTGGCTTGACAAGATCCAAAGTCAGGGTCTGCATCTTGATGGTGCCATACCAGAGCACTCTCTTTAACCTCCATGTTAGAGCCATCAGTTGCTTCTGTATACAATCTCATCACAGGATCCACAATATTTTTCCAATCAAGATCAGCAGAAACTGGACTGGTTTCCCATTCAGAGGATCGATTCCACCTGCAACAAGAACCTCAGTTTCTTTAGAATAGCAATTCAAGAGTCCAACTGGACTTCAAAGCACATTAATAACATACCTTAAGAAGTATCCATGTTCGGCTGCTATTCCCAGCATCTCACATGGAGCAAACCACTCACTCAGAGAACTCCGCCCCCTCCCGCTTACAATAAATACATTGTTCTTGGGATCTTTGCAAAGAACATTCAGAACAGAGATGACTTCAGCACTGGGGGTTTTAATAATAGAAGTTTGGGGAACAACAGTACCGTCATAGTCCAGAAATATTGCTCTTCTGTCAGTTCTTCTGTATGCGGAGACAATGTGATCAATGGACAACTTCCTAAATCCAGGTGAAAGGGAAACAACTCTAAATCCCAGACCCAAGCCAATCCCCCAGCAACGTTTACTGTAATGACCTTGGCACGCTCTCTCTAAGTCCTGCATAAAGCTGCGAGCCCAATAAGCTACATCATGAGAGCTCACATACCTATAGTGTTTCTCATGCCGCAATTGCTTCTCAGAATTGCGCATGGTGATGGCTGATTCCAGGGCATCAGCCACAGCATCAATGTCCCAAGGGTTAACCCTGATTGCTCCACTCAAAGAAGGTGAGCAGCCAATGAATTCAGACACAACAAGCATGCTTGTCCTAGGAGAATCGGACTTTCTACCCATAGCTTCATCCATACATGGAGTACCCTGCCTACAAACAATATACTTGTAAGGTACCAAGTTCATACCGTCCCTCACAGCATTCACTATGCAACATTCTGCTACAGCATAATAGGCAGACTTCTCAAATCGTGGAACATGACGATCAATTAAAATCACTGGCTCATAATTAGGTGAACCATAAACCTCATTAATCCTTTCGGCAGTTAAATATGTTTCTCTCCTTGCTTCCTGGACATCTTTCCCTGAGCCCCTTGCAGGATTCACTATTTGAACCAGAACAATCTTGCCTTGCAGCTCTGGACGCTGCTGCAATAGCTGTTCGACAGCTAGAAGTTTCAGGCTGATGCCTTTAAATATGTCCATGTCATCAACACCAAGAATAACCTTTTTCCCCTTAAACTGTTCCTGAATTTCTTTAATTTTAGCAGATGTTGAGGGAAGATTCAGCACAGATTCGAGCCGACCCATATGTACACCTACAGGTAGAATTTTGATATAAACTGTGCGGCCAAAGTAATCAAGTCCAATGTGTCCACGCTTTGATTCATAGTCCAGGCCCAACATTCTACTGCAGCATGAGAGGAAGTGTCGTGCATAATCGAATGTGTGGAAACCAATTAGATCACAGTTTAGCAGTCCCCTCAAAATTTCATCCCGAACCGGCAAAGTTCGGTATATCTCTGATGATGGAAATGGGCTGTGGAGAAAGAATCCAAGCCGGACTCGATTGTACCGCTTCCTCAAAAATGTTGGGAGAACCATTAAGTGATAATCATGAACCCAAACAGAATCATCCTCGGGATTAAGTATTTCCATAACCTTGTCTGCAAATATTTTGTTTGCAGAAACATAGGCCTGCCAAAGCAAGCGGTCAAAGCGATCACCATGATCTGGGCACATAGGTAGCATATAATGAAAAAGAGGCCAAAGTTGTTGCTTACAGAACCCAAGATAAAACTTTTTCTGGAGGTCATGGGGTAGAAATGTAGGCACACAATTGAAATCCTCAAGCAGGGTTTGTGCAACCTCATCTTGTTCATTAGCATCTATTTCAACCTTAAGAGAACCCACATAAAGTACCTCTGTCTCGGGAGAGAAACCATCCGTCAATTGTAAATAAAGTGAATCCTTGTCCAAGCTGAAGCACCATTTGTCAGTTTCTGTATCTCTTTTGGCATGCAAAGGTAGCATATTTGCCACTATAATTTTCCTCTCACGACAAACATCTGAATCCCCATCATTACTGCCATAACCATCCACGTCAGAAATGACACCTGGAGCAGTCATCACCCGAGGAAGAACTCGGGGTGTATGAGGAACATCCAATAGGTCTCCAGAAGCCAAGTCTAAGAAGTTTATATAGGATCTTGATGCCATGAATGAATATTCAGAGAATCCTTCCTACTTAATCATCCAGAACACTTCCTAATGGAATCTTTTCAGCAGAGGTATCCAAAAACCTAGAGAGAGAGAGAAAAAAAAAAAAAAAAAACCCAGATTTCCCACGTCAGTAAGTTGTTGACAATACAACTTCACAATCCACATAGAAATTTTAAATTCGTCCAAATATATCATATAAGCATAAAAAATAAATTAAAACATCTGTAATTTGATTGCACAAATGTAGTATCAGCATAACCATTCAGAATTTTCATAATTCCACTTACTAGAATAAATTCAAGCAACCACCATCCACCAATGTACTTCGAGAATTAGTTGAAAAACAAATGAATAGAAAAAAGGCACAATAAAAGTGGAGTGTTCCCGAAAGAAACAATTTCAACACGGTCCAGCAAGGCAATGTTCAGAAAATCAGAATGGCATTTAACCGTATTTACCAACACCATACACAATTCAGCACAATAGAAGTTGAATATCATATCGAGAACTCATGAGTAAAATTTGAAGCCATCATGCCTGAAATATCTTGTTAAAAATGACGTCAGAGAGAGATGGCCCAGACCATATAATCGTCAGCCTAATCGTAACTTTCATATACATGCTAAAGCTAAAAATTAGAGAGCAGATGTCTTTCCCATTTTCCTCCTCACCATCTGTCCAGATGTCTTAAACCAATCCACAAGGTACCACCCAGCTTAAGAAGTGTTCCCTTGAATTTAATAGGCTACCTGTATATGAACATCATAATAGGATGATACAACTAATCTGTAATTCCTTCAAGCGATTTCCTCCCTAGCTGTAATTCTATTTCTCCTGAATTCTCTTGCTCCAGTAATGGGCCACACTTTCAATTCACTTGATTAGATCTCAAATTTATCAAGGAGTATGAAAGAACAATATTGATCTCAAATTTATCAAGTTCAGACACATTACATGATTTCACGTCACTCTTGTAAACATTTTTTGAATTACCATACAATTTCCAAATTATTTGTGAAATTCCAAATTCATTGGTAGGGCTGCGACAAGGCAAGCTGATCGGCTTGGAGACCAACCCCGGTAAGCCCAACCTTTTCAACCTCAAGCTTTAACCCAATCCAAATCGACATTGAGCTGTACATAGGTATCGATGGCTATATTTTTTTGGAGTCAACTCCAAGCGAATTTTTCATTATGGTGGTGACTTCATTCTATAGCAATGCTTAAAGAAGCTAGCTAGCTTTATTCCATAGCCTATTGAATATGATCCAAAAATCCTATTAAAAAAAATTACCATGGTCTGAAGCATCACAATCTACTATTGTTATCACATACAATGTTCTACACAAATAATAAAAACTAGAAAATCCTGTTATCAACCACAATCATTCCAGCCAAACCAACATAATAGCATGCTTAGACAAGCAATCCTGAGGGAGTTGCTGGACATTAACGTAGATAATTGTTTAGGCTCCTACCCCCACAAAATAATGAACCAGAATTTCCACCTTTCCACCACCTCTGAACGATGACAAAGATTATAAGTGAAGAAATCTAAAATTCACTTCTTGTAAAAATGACCTGAATAATAAAAAAAAAAATTAAAAAAAAAAATCCCTGGGAGGGGGAAAGAATCTTCTAAGGTTTATATTTTATTCATATTAATCTTGAATTTTATTTTTTTATTTTTTTGCACAAAATAAGGCTTTTCTGAAGTTATCTTTAGTCAAGTATAGTTTTCACGGAAAGTATTTTCCGCCAAAACAAACAGAGCCTCGGAGACCAGTAGAGAACTCTGATAATTCATAAACCAAAACAGTAGAGTAATAACCAATAAGCGACGCGGACAGAACGCAGTTGACGATGAGAGCTATCCACTAAGACAAACCTCCTAGATCTCAGCGTCTCAGAAAAACACCCCAAGACTACGTTATGATACTGAAAATCCAAGGACCTTACCTGAAACAAATTCAATCCGATGTCATCCAAGCCTTTGCGACGCCCTAATCAAATAATTTCCTGCCAAAAGCATCGAAATTATACCCACAGAACTCCAAGAAACCAAACATATATCCAAATACACATCCGCGCACACAACTATATTGACATATGTATGTGAATGCTTTTAAAAGAATCAACAAAATCACTCTAACCCCCGTTTGGTTGTCAAGAAAACAAAACGAAGCAAAACTATTTTAACTCTCGTGCATATACAAATATGCATACATACATACACATATTTATGTAATTTCCGATGAAACATCTGAGATCAGAACGTTCCATTTCTTTTTATTTTCCAACATTTTCTCAGCAACCAAACGAGGCGTAAAGGAAAATTCGTGGAAACTCATACCAAGTCAACCGTAGATCGGAGAAGAAGAAAACACGAGCTTCAAGGGTCAAGAATCCGAGCCTTTGAAAACCGGCGATCGGAGAGGGTGGAGCGGGTTGAAAAAACCGGCAACTTTTCGGTGAATGATGGCGGTGGGGTTTGGAACGAAGAAAGATCGAAATGTGAAAAATGAGAGTTTTATTATATTTCGGGGAGAGAGAAATTATAGACTGGGATAATTATAGTCTCTGATAAGCTTTACCTCGGTTTGGCTTTTTATTACACCTTCTTTGGGCTTTGGATTGCGTTTCCAATTTTCAACTCTGTCCGAAAATTACCAGAATATCCCTTTTTTTTTTCTTTATCCGATTTGTCAACTGTTTGAAAAGACGCTGGTGTGGTGCCCCTTTCTTTATCTGGTGCTTCTCGGAAAGTATCAAAAGGGTTATTATTCTGGATTGGACAATTTTTTTTTTTTCCCAAAATAAAATTAAACTTTTAAATTATTATTGGGTTGTAGCAATTTCTTTTGAGAAGTGAACGAATTTTAAAAAATTTCTAAACTACGTAGTAAGGGTTTTTAAATTAAAAAAATGTAATTTTTTTTTTCTTGTCTGTCATTTGCGGTTTGTTATCAGTTTGAAATTTTTTTTGAGTTCATTTGTTTGGCTTCCTAACACTTCTCATTTCTTCTAACTTACTCTTTAAAAGTGTCGTGCGTCCTTTAAGCATGTAAAAAGCACATAAGTTTTTTTAAAAAAATAAGCTATTAAAAAAGCATGTGAGAACTAACTAAAAAACGTATGCTATTAAAAAAATATGTGTTTCTCTCATGCTAAGAGACACGAAACATTTAGGGAGTGGGATAAAATAATTTTCCTATAATCCAGTTTGTAAAACATCTATGTCCAACAAAAAATATTTGAAATATTATATTTTTCATTATAAGTGGCTTACAAGTTATTATGACAATGGATAACAAGTCAAATATATATATATATATATATTTTAAGGGGAAAAATTCAATACTCATTCATTGATAAAATGTCGCGAGCAAGAGTTCTTACAATAGAACAAAAAGCTCTGAAAGCAAATCATAGCCGAAGCTAAACTTACATACATCAACAACATATCAATCAACCACTACAAAACATTCGCTAACTTAGGACTACTCATCAGGTTTAAAAAGAGATCTACACAAAACAGACACCTTCCAATACATAGGTAGCGCTTATTCCTTGACCTTAAGAGTAAAAAACCCCCAAACTGAAACTCTTCCTTCTCGACCCGATAGTCAGGATATCGTTTTATATCCACAACTCAAGGGTTTAGACCCAAGCAGCAACATGCAGATGAAAGAGAGGACAGAGCCTTATTACAAGCAAAAAACATAAAAGAAAAACATACAAGTAAATAAAAAGATAAAACGGAAATACAAGCAAACGTAGGGGAAAAAAAAACTAAGTGGATAACGGCAGCCGGAAGAGAGCCAATCATGTACGAGTCAAATAATTAAAAGTATATGGTTGACAACTTAATAGTTAATTAATTAAGTTCAAAGTCATAATTTTTTATTAATCATTTTATTAATTATAGACCATCACGTCGATTTGTAAATGACTTTATAGTAAATGTTGTAGCCTTATATTTTTAATATTATTAAAAATACATATGAGAGTTATATGCTTCAAGGGGAAATGCCAATTTAGTACACAATTTGGAAAAAATATAATTACAACATAATTAGGAAGAAAACTTTGTTCTTATATGTTTTAGAAAGAAAAGAAAAAATTCCTTCAAACTGGGTTGAAATTTTTTTCTCCAATCCAACCTATTAAATTGACATGTTTATTTAAAATCCATGTAATTCTCAAAATACATGTAAACTTAATTTTATTTTATTTTTTTAAAAAAAAAGGAAAAAGAAAACCTTAGTCCCTATAATAATCCTATCATTTTCGGTCAAAGTAAGCTGCACATACCTAATATATTGGGTTTGATACCACTAACTTTTGGGGTTAAATTATGTTAAAGTTTCTGCGAAAATGTAGAAGATAAGCTTTGTTTTTTCGAAAGGGGCCCCCCCAGCTTGGGGCATCTTTTAATAGAAAGGTGGCCAGAAAATGTGAAGGCTGAGCGTAGGTGAGGTTGCATTAGTTTAGCCATTTCAGGAAAAACAAATGAACTCGTGGGCGTGATAAGGGTTGCTGGATACCTAATACCTAGTAATTGAATAGCATTATCCTCCAATACCCATTTTTTTAATGTATTTTTTCATATGTTTATGTAATTTAATACTCAACAACCATGAGGTCAAATAGGGACAAGCAGAGATTAGGCCCTTTCAAGTTTTTTATTCTTCACCTGTTTTTTTTTTTAATATAATTATTTATATTATTTTAATTGGGCCCTAGTTGGAATGAATTCATCTTTATCCATATAGTTAATGAAGGTGTTGGTATGTCTTATTTTATTCTTAACTGATAAGCGCACGACACGAAGATTCTAGCAAGATTATGCGCACTGCGCAGGCAATTTATGACCATTTGAATTTGTATGCTTTTGATAGTTCAAAACAATTAACCTTTCAAAAAATGAGTAATAATAAGATTAATATGTCCACATAAATTATTATGTCACATCAATGACTATGACAATAGTGCCTCCAATATTCCAATTTTCAATATTAAAAATTAATAATAATAATAATTTTTTTCTTTCTTATGGGGTTCACAATCCCCAATAATGTCCTCTTTTGTATGAATATTACGGAATTTAATGTAGTTATAAGAATGATAGCAAAGACCCTATCAAATAACGATAGCGTTGCCACTGCTAATATGACATGCCTACCACAAATCTTGAAAAAAAAAAAAAAAAAGGTTTACTAAGATCCTTTTAATTCTTAAGAATAACAATTTAATAAAGATTTACTAAGATTTAAAGGGATGCATTTTTTTTTTTTTTGACCTGTCTGCATAGGAGGGGAGGGAAATTCGAACTAGTGACCTTTGCTTCATTAGGCGTGGTCCCAACCAATTGATCTACTTCTTGGTGACGATTTAAAAGGATGCCTTTAGAATGAAGTTTTGTTTGTAAAATTCAATCAAATGTATTTTGTGGGTGTGTGTTTTAGGAAATGTATAAAGTCTCTTGTAAATTAAAAATATTTATTTAATTCAGTTGCATGTTATTTATGACACTACTTGTACCTAGAAAACAAGAAAAATTAAACATTAAATGTAAAGGTCATCATTCTCATTCTCATTCTCTTATTATTATTATTATTATTTTTTTAAAAAAATTAATAATAATTCCCATCATCCTCTTTCATGTGTTGGAAGGTGTGGTTTGTGGGATTGAACAACTCGCAAAAATATCATCCCTTAGAGTACTAGCAGTAAACTTTCTATCGCTCATTCCCTTCCTTATGTTTAGAAAAAAATTACAAAAAATTACTTACATTAGAAGCCCTAAATATAACCAACATCAAAGAACATTTACAGTGTTTTTCAATGCATTAGGAAACACTGTAGATGCCCAATATATTATTAAATTATAAAAAACTGATTATCTCTCATCTCTCCTTCACATGTCCCAACAATTATCTCTCATATCTCATCTCTCATTGGCTGCAATGATAAAAAGAAATAATATTTAATTCATATAGGAAAAAATAAGAGAATTGAGAAAAAATGACTGAGAAGCTGCTACCGGTGTTCTTAGAAAAGTGAGGAAAAAATTGAGTGACAATTGGATACATTTTTGAACTATTGTGTTCTAATTTTAGTATAAGATTTGTTTTTCTCTTATTCATCTCTTTCACTAGTTTTTCATTTTGTTATATATAACAAAGTTTATAAAACACCTATTATTTTGATTTTGTTTAGTTTTCTAGGTATTAGTCCAATCTCTCATAAATTACAAATCCTAACCCTATATGTCATCTATTAATTATTATACACACTTTTTTTAGGTTTATCGAAAGGACAAAGAATGCCAATATTGGGCATGAAATATGGATTATTATGGTGAGCAACTTCTTTTTCTTTCCCATTGTTTTTTCTTAAAGTTGAGTGCATTCCCGTGGTGTCTCATCAAGATAGTTATTTAATACTGACCCTTTATTTTATGTATTTATTGATGCCGTACAATCCAATCCCACAACTATATATATATAAATAATATGAAGCTTAGCGTTTTCAGCCCTCAACAAATATTTCAACCTCATTCATCTTAACACGTTACTTTTCTTTTTTTTTTTTTTTTTCTTTTGTCTTTTTCTAATCGAAGATTGGTAAAACAAAAACAATTAAATAAAGATTATGATAGAGGTTATAGAGAAGATAATGGAATATACCTTTCTTATTTGGGTTACTTTGGTACAAAAAAAGGAATATACCAATGCCATTGAAGAAGAAAAAAAAGGATTCATGGGCAGCTGATAAAAGTGGAAAAATAGTTGAATAGTTACAAGTGGAGAAGATGAGCTGTGCACTAGTAAATGACAGCTAGGTAAAGGTAAGATACGCCTTCAATTTTCCCAACAAAATTGTGAGCGATGGGGCTCTGTATCTCGGGGCAAGAGAGGGATCCAGACAGGACACCGCTCACCGCTCTCAAATGGATAAGAATTCAGCGTTATTTCACCACAAAATCAAATTATTACCGTTGGCCTTGGCCATGCCTTTCTGAGTTCTGAGTTTTGAGTTTTTGTTATCTTCTTTGTTCCGACTCTGACGTGGAACGCACAAATAGTGTTTCAGCTTATTATGGCTCCCACGTGGCCCAATTGAAAGGAACCAATGAATCTTCCCAACTCCTGCGGTGTGTTTATCAAGACCTTTTCTTTCTTTTTTTCGTTCTATCCCTGCGAGTTAGAGGGCCACCAACCATGCACTGGATTTTCCTCTTTTTTTTTTGGGTCAAAGCTTATCCGGATCTCTGGATGGAATAGTCCAAATACCTCATCTAAAACAAAAATAAAAAATGTAAGAAAGACCGAATCCGTGCCAAACTTCTTGACGATGATAAATGACAAACTTGTTCCCATAATGTAATGTTTCATATGAAAGAGTAGATATATATATACCTGTTTTAATTGGCTTATATATTTATTTTTTATAAGTGATTGACATTGTAAATTATTTAAAATATGTTATGGCAATTAACTTGAAACAGTAGTATGATGAATAAGTGTGATGTATAGCATTATTCCATAAGAAATGTTATATACCACGAAAACAATGTTACATATTGAAGAAAATCGTGAGTCTAATTCATCTTATAAAATCGGTTTTATAGGAGATAATTGCTAATTCCTTATAAATATATCCAAGTTCTTGTGTATGAGTAATGTGAGATTATTTTTCAACACCCTCTCTCACGTGCAAGTCATTATTTTTTATGGTCATTGTTATGGGGTAAGTAGTGTGGGCCATTTTCGTCCTACAGTAGGCCAACTCATCTCATAAGACCGATTCTATAAGATATGGTTGTCAATTTCTTATAAATATGCTCAAGGTATTGTTCACATGCAATGTATGATTACCAGTTATCTTAAAAGCTTAAGCTTATATGAAGAGGTAAATTTAATCACTTAATTAAGGCTGCACAAGTGATTGAGGTTAGCAGTTATTGACTATAACTGCTAACCGCAACTACCTTGGGCGGTTATCGATTTTTAATAACCACAACTGCAATCACATAGGCGGTTAGTGGTTATTTTTAACAGGGGGTTAACAGTTATTCAACCAATAACCGAGGGTTTTATAACAGCTTTTTTATATGGACATTTGGGCTTTTTAAGTATTTTAGGCTATCATTGGGCTTCTTTTTTTTTTTTCTTTTTTTTTTTTGGCTTATTTTAAGTGTTTTTGGCCAAAGTGTTACCAAAAAGATGAAAAGAAAATGCTATTTTTTCGGCCATGCAATGTTTTGAATAAGGCTTAGCCAAAAATATCACATACCACATTATATTTTACATACATACAGTCATACATGGCCAAAACAACACCGTTTTGAATATTATATTATATTATAATTATTTATATTATTATATATAAGGGTATGCGATTAGTGGTTATTAACTGCTTTTTCTTACCCTTAAAATCGCTAACGCCTAACGGCAACCGCCCTAGGCGGTTAGCGGTTATAATCACCCCGTTTGAACACCCCTACACTTAATTATTACTTTAACACATATTGCACTCTTATCTCATTATGTGGTATGAAAAATAATTCAGAGGTCGTCAAGGTAGACCAAAATAACAATTTAATCTATGTAATCAAATTTTGTTAAAACACTTGACGAATTCCGTTAGTGTGACACGTTATTACCAATAAAATGATGATACATATTACTCTTAGAGAAATGCTAAAGGCCCAACTTTTTTGCCCAACAAAAGTCCAACTTTTACCCTTTATTTTTTTTCTAAAAAAAACAAAATGAAAAATGGAAAAAATGTCTGAAGCAACCCTATCTATTTTTTGCCTTTCTTTTATTTAATATTTTTTTAAAAATGAAAAATAGTATTTTTCTTCATAATAATGACATTTTCTTGAAAAAAATGACATTATTATGAAAAAAATACCAATTTTCATTTTTTAAAAAATACCAAATAAAAGAAAAACAAAAAATAGATAGGGTTGCTTCAAACATTTTTTTCATTTTTTATTTTATTTTATTTTTTAAAAATAAATAAGACAAAAGTTGGACTTTTGTTGAGCAAAAAAGTTGGGTCCTATCATTCCTCTTACTCTTAATAAACAAAATATCTTTCTATTTTAAAATTTTAAAAAATAAAAAAGAAAGGGGTTGGCTGCCACCCCTAACCAGATAGTGGCTTGGTGATAATCTCAACAATCTGAGCTGTATTTTTCTGTGTATTCGCTGGGATATGTCGGCAGCATTTGAGAGAAAACCCAATTAAGTGCAAGGAACAATGGATGAGGCAGGACAGTTTGGTAATTAAGCGAAGAGAGAAAGATAAATTTTGGAGGGATGCAATTGAGTTGCCGGTGTGTGGAAAAAGTTGGTGTGGTGAGAGGTTGATTTTATTTTTTATTTTTTAAATTTAAAGGATAGGAAGAGGCGATCAGTGTAGTTTCCCTCATTGGGTGATCGGGGTTTTCATCCGCTGTGGAATGTCTGGTTTGAACCATAGCTACTGTCTGGAAAAGCGAGCCCGTCACCACAACCCCACCAAAGTGTGAGCCGGTAGAGTTCCTTCATAGTAGCATCTGATTCACGCATCTACTATCGCAAGCGGATTTAAACACGCGACCACTAGAATGAAAGGAATTCAGGAAGAAAATATAATTATTTATATATGAAGAATATACTTAAGACTCCGCAGCTCATCACAGAATGCATGCTCATGAAGCTCAAGAAAGATCTTACTTAAGCTTATCTGCAATTGCCGCACACTGTTATGGCTCAGGATATATATATATATCAAAAAAATTTACTTTACACCTTAAAATTTTATGAGTTTTTTAATTTGAATTCCAAAATTTAAAAATTAGCAATATAAACTCATAATGTTTCAAAAATTTTTAATTTAAATTTTTCGTTACTAATTTTCGTCAAATTGGACAAAAATTTATGAAATTACGTAATTACCCTCAGCTTTTTTTTTTTTTTTTAAAAAAAAATTATGTCTAATTTAACGGAAATTAGTAACGGAAGGTTTATATTGAAAATTTTTGAAACATTAGGGGAGTACATTACCAATTTTTAAATTTTAGAGTTCAAATTAAAAAACACCAAAAATTTCAGAGAATTATATATATGAGATAATTTCGGTGTAAGACATCGATGGTGTTTTGTTTCCATTGGAGAAGGAGATTAATACAATTTTTTTTTTAAAAAAAATTAATTATTGGTGTTGATGTGGTACACTAACAGAATGAGTCAAGTATTTTGATCGAATTTGATTACAGGAACTTCATTGTTATTTTAGCTTACTGTGGGACATCTTAATTATTTTTTATATCACATGGAGCGATTTATAATTTTTTTATTTTTTATTTTTTTTTGTAAATGCATTAAACGGAACAACAAATTACAATAAAGGGCCGGACAAGCCAAACAAAAAGCCTCTAAACTACGGGACAAGTAAACATAAATTAAAAGGTAATGCAACAAATAAATGATGTGGGTCTATAATTTCTTGGTACAAAAACCAAGAGAATGAACGGCCAAAAACAGGCGGTTATATATGATGGTCAAAAAAGATACAACCAAATGGGTTAGGAAAAAGCACGATTTGTAATTTAGACCGATTAGAAAGTTTATTTGAAAAAGTTTTTAGGCTTATGGAATAAATTGATAACTTTTGAATCTAACTGTTCAATAGAAGTCTAAAGCGGAATAGTTTTCCCTTTAGCCTTTTTTTAACACCCAAAAAATTGCAAAATCAACCATAATTTATCTGTTGAAGTTTTAAATGTAACCCTGATTATTTCATTATTAATAGTCCTCTAAATTTAATCAAATTGCAGGGTAAAAAACAAAACAGGAAAAATCACTACCAGTAATGGCGTGGGAGTGATTCGATGGAACAGAGGGCCTTGTTTTCTATCGACACTCCCAAAAAGTGGATAAAATCAACGGGGACAAGGATTTCACTTTCTCTTCCTCCCACCATTTTCCTCGTCCCAACGACCTCCCCAGTACGGAGTGCGTTTAACACGTGTACCACTTTCTCGTTTCCCCACACGACGTCCCTGATGCGTGGGCCCATTCGCGCGTCCACGTCAGAGAGCCCCGACAGCTAATGACGGTGAGCCGTAGCTCGCGGCACGTGGTTATCACGTGAGAGAGAAAATATGTTGGATAAACTCTATCAATTCACAGGAGAAAGACCGGCCAGTGGGTCCCAGGCTTATCTTTTTGCCGCGTTCGCCGTGGTTGTGAATAGAGCAATTGGTGAATTGGGGTTCGTTCTTATCCAAAAGCAATGAGTGGGACCCACATACCTAATAGAATGTTCCAAACGTATCTTTCACGGTGTGATATTTGTTTGGTTAGTCAATGGGGCACGCTTCTCTCCCAATCACAACGCTCCACAAATTTAATAAAAAATATAAAAAACATGAATAATGTTAAAAGGACAATTAGAGTCTTTATTGTATCTTTTCAACCTGACCTAATTTTTAAAATTATTAAATTTTAATTTATTGATAATTTTAAAAATTTAGTAACATTTATGAGGATATAAAAAAAAAATTACTCTAATCCTCTTTTTAGCATTGTTAAAAAAAGTAAAATCCACTTAACCCTCTTAAACTACCATTCAAATAACAATTTACCTCATAAACTATCAATTTCAACAATTTACCTCATAAACTACTAAAATAATGACAATGTACCACTAATTTTAATAAAATAATAAAATTACCCTTACTAAAATAAAACAAAATACTAAAATTTATTTATTTTTTTCAAATTTTAAAAATATTTTTGTCTTATTGAAAATTATATAGGGGTACTTTCATTATTTTGCGAGCATTGAGGAGTACATTGTTATTATTTTAATAGTTTTATAGGTAAATTGTCGTAATTGATAGTTTGAGAAGGGGACAGGCTTACCTGCGGTAGACAAAACTACCGCATATCTGCGGTAGTTTTGTTGGAAGGCTGGGATTTTAAGTTGGGCTTTTTTAAACCCAAAAGGCTAACGTGGAATTAAAAAAAAAATGCCGTCAAAAATTCCGTTAACTTCATTTTTTTTTAACCCAGACCGTCTCCTCTCTCTTTTTTCACCCCATACCCAAAACCAGCGCTCCATTGGCTGTAGTAGCCACCAGGGCTGAGGATCTTGGTCAAGGAGCCCGGATTGAACCTCTACCAGCCGCATATCTCCTCCAAAGGTTGATTATTTTCTGCATTATTTTCTCTCTTTTTCTTTTTCTACCCAAAACCGACCAGATTTGTTTTCTTTTTCTACCCAAAACAGAGGATTTGGGTAGAAAAAGTATTGGATGGATCAAAGGGTCCTAACGACCTTCCGCCCACCGGCGTCGTGTTCCAGCCCTTCGAGGAGGCCAAGAAGGAGCTCGATTTCATCCCACCGTCCCTCACCTCTCGCTTTCTCGTAAGAACTACTCCGACAAGTGTGAGGCCGCGATTAACGAGCACGTCGAGCAGATCAAGTGGGTTTTTTTGTTTGGATTTCATCGCTTTGAATCTTTTACATGTTCGGGTTTTTTGTTTGGATGGGTGTTCACGGCCAAAATGTTTGTTTTTGACGGCATTTTTTTTTTTTAAGTTCACGTTAGCCTTTGGAGTTAAAAAGCCCAACTTAAAATCCCAGCCTTCCAACAAAACTACCGCAGATATGCGGTAGTTTTGTCTACCGCAGGTAAGCCTGTCCCTTTGAGAAGTATATTATTATTGGGGTGGTAGTTTGAAGAAGTTAAATGGACTTATAAAAAAAAAAAAAAAAAGGAGCAAAATGCTAAATAGTAAATACTGCACACCAATAAAAACCAAAAGATTAATAAATATTACTACAATAATTTAATAAAATAAAATTGTAGTATTTAGCATTTAGCATTTATTCCTTAATAATGAATAGAGTTGAAAGTTTGTGATCCATCCGAATGAAGAATGAGGAGGTGGGGATCTATGTGTCATTGACTCATTGATAACGTGTCCAAGCCAACCTCTTGTGCCAAAATGGAGAATGGGCATTGCTAAATAGGAATATTCTTTTCAGTGCCTTACACGATTGGATTGAGATTCTTCAAATTTCAAAATTCAAACCATTCAATCAAACTAAATAATCTAAATCTAACCATCTAAGCAATAAAAATTAATGGGTGGTCGACTATCCGACTGGGTGTCAACCACACTCAAAACGTGAGAAGTTAAAAGCCCTCTTATGAGTGATTGGCTCATTTTAATTACATATGATATAGGATTGTTGACCATTCTTATAATCATTCCAAGTTTAAATGAACTGAACAAATATTTAGTTAGTTATTTTGGAAGAGTATTTTTATATCCTAAAAAAGTGAAAAGACACAAATATCACTCACATCAAATGAATTGGAGATGATCCTAGTCCATCAAATGGTAATACAATGGTTGATCGCTCCTTAATGAAGTGGTTGGGTCACTCTAAAAAATTCGTTCCACATCTGATGAGTGGATTGTCAATATTGAATGAATGGACTATAAAAGTATTTATAGGTGTTAAGTTCAACCGTGATTCATTATTAGATTATACTGAGTAATTACATGTAATTTAAATTGTAAATTAACTAGTTATTTAGAGTAACATTATAAATGTGAGTAACGCTTTTCGTAAGTCATTAAGGTAGCTGACCAGTGACCACCTCATAGGGTAGTATAGTCATCCCCTTACTTACTTTGCTCCTTGTTTTCTCCTTAGAGGTTTGCATGGTCAAATCTATACCATTTATTCTGAATGAGCAACCTGGGTCCTATGAATTGCAGAAACCTCAATCCTATGTGGTTGTACCATGTGCATACATTTCAATCACACCTCACATACAAATGATATTACCATGCCTAATAATTACATTTTTGTAAGGTGAAGCTTTCAGACTTTTATTAAAAATAACAGTGAAACAAATTGCTCAGCAAGTACAATATCATAGATAAATACACCATAATCTTTCATCTAAACTTGCTACAAAAATGGCTGCATTCGCTAAGCAATGAGCTACAAAGTATGCTTCCCCTTTGACATGCCCCACACACTATGATTGAAAATTATTTAGCAGTGTCTTTGCATCATCAATTAATTGCCTGTATCAGCTCCAACAACGTCCTTCGTTCCACGATGCATGTTCTACTTCTAGTGCATCTCGCTCAATTATGTCATGTTGAAGAACCAAATTTCTACTGAGCTCCACTACTTGCCAAGTTGCAAAAGCCAAAAGCTTCGGCTACTGTTGGGCTAAATATATAAGGTTCTGAGTAACGAATAAATGTCAACACATTTCCCTTATATTATCTAATGATTGCACCCACTCCCATTTTCTCTTTTGATTTGTCTACTTTCTTGCCCCAATTCACCTCTATCTCTCTACAAGGAGGTCATTTCCATTTTGGAGTCACCATAGCTCGATTTTGTTCGATATGGTATTATGATTCCTCATACTTTGTTGAAAACCCTTCCATTGATTCAAAAGACTATTGTATTCCCTGTAAACCCAAATTCTTCTTGTTATTGTAGCCACCAACTCAAATTCCTCCCTATTAGCCCATTTATGATGTGTCATATTTATTTTATATTATTATTATTATTTTGAGCAAAAATGGTAGACCGAGAAGACCAATTGTGGCTATCCTACTTGAGTGTAACCATAGTAGCACCTATCTGTTGGAAGCCGTATAGGAGGGGCTTAGACGGTGGGAGCCCTAGGTGCTTCCTCAAGTTCGACTGAACCATAGCTTGATTCAGCCCCACCAGGACATCAATGAAAATCTAAAATGACTAATACTAATCAAGCATACGTAATAATTCTCATTTTGATTGCATTCACCAACATTTAATTATATATAAAATAATTAAATGTTGGCGAATGCAACGAAAATGAGAATAACACAGGTTCAATAATACATGATTAATTAATGTCATTGCTTCTCATACACAAAACTGTTGCCTTCATCCATGGAATGAATCAATCAAAATAACGAAGATGGATTCTTGGATATCCCTTTGGCCATGAATCTTCAATTACCATGTTTATTAAATCGCTCCTTAAGTTTAAATTTATGTGCTTGGAACTATTATTAAATAATATTTATGTGAATTACAAATATAAAATGAAAGTGGCGGAATCACCTCAATGAGCTTTAAGTAATTTAACCACCCGTCTAGCCGCTTTGGAGTGCCCGAAACTCCATTGATGGTGGTTTGGGCGACCATATTTGTTCCATTGACTTTATTTTAAATGCAAAATATATGTAAAGTGCGGATTGCCGTGGTCGGCTAATTTGACATGGGGATGGTTGGATCCCTTTGTCCACTTGATTAGGAAACTAATTATATAATACTTTTGATTTGGGAAGTGGAGAAAAGAAGTAATACATTGGCGACCAAATGCAGATCTCACTGCCCCTTGAGCTGCCTGTAGATGAAAGGAAAGGGGAGAGAGAGAGAGCAATAAAGAGAGATAATTCATTTTTTTGGGTGCTGTGGGCGGCACTAAGCAAAAAAGGCATTACAAGAAACACTGTATTCTTCCACAAAACTACAATGCACTGAATGCAACTACTTTAATTTTATCAGGCTCGATGCTTTGCCTTTTCAAGTTTCTTCTCTGTACTTTGTTTTTTTCTTCTTCACAAAACAAAAAAAAAATTAGCAAATGGAAACCTGGTGTTATATGTTAAAGTCATGTGTACGAGTTCCGATTTAGGTGATACTTGTGGTTTGTGCTAGATTAGGAGTATTTGGGATTTATTATGTAGAAGTGGGTTGAAAGGAAACAATTCAAATTTTATGGTGTTATACCTTAAAGTCTTGTGTTCGAGTTCCAATTTAGGTGATACTTGTGGTTTGTTAGCGATTAGGGGTATTCGGAGTTTATTCTGTAGAAGTGGGTTGAAAGAAAACAATCAAAATATCAAAAAACAGTTTTTACCTTTTATGTTATATTTAAGCACTTTTCTTGTTTTTAAATATAAGAAGAAGAAAAAAACACTCACAAAACACATTAATAAACATACCCGGCATATTTCTTTATGTTTTTTTGGAGTTTGGTGGAAGAAAAGAACTTGCAATACTAACTCAATTTGAATTTAGACATTGGTTTGATTGGATTGAATAGCTTTTTAAATGACTTTTAATCATTTGCTTTTCTTATTGTTGAAAGATTTATGAATATGGTATAATTGGTTAAATCATATATCAGATGATAATGATAGAAATAAATGATTGATGTGATATTATTGGATTTAAACCCATTAACTTAAACTTTTAGATTAATTAAAGTAATATTTTTAATTTATTGTATTAAGGTGTTAATTAAGCTTAAGTTAACTCTCGTTAATCACAAGTAATTATGATGTGTTAATTCTCAACTCTTCACCATTTTGTTTTTTGTTTTTTCTTCTTCTCTCTTTCTCTTTCAAGAATTTGATAAATGAAGAGAGCCAGGTCCAATTATTAAAAAAATTAAGAAAGAAAGATAGAAAGGAAGGGAGATCAGAAACTTGGCTGCAAAACTTGAGTTTAGAAAAATGTTTTTCATTAGTCAAATGTTTCTGGTTGAAGCAATCATGTGCATTATTTTCAAATGAAATCTATGACACCCGCAAAGTTGAGAATGTTTTTTTGATGATTATGTGGATTCTTTTCTTGGCTTGAGGAGAAAAGAAACATATTATGGATTTATGGTACACGTTGCTATACCACAACTTCGCCCTACCTTAAGATATCAACAGGCCCACTAATTTCTTCTGTGGGCCTCTGGCTCTGGGCCTTCAAGGCTTTATACTATCATTGGCCCAAAAGAGAGCTTTTTGACTTATGAGAGGAAGCCCATAATGCCGTTTCGCTAAGGCCATTATAGTTGATAGGCCGTACAAAAAGTTAGCATTTTCATTTCTTAGCCTTTTGGAAATGTTATTAGCAAAATGAAAACTATCGCTCCATTTGAAAAGCACCTTCATGTATTTCTTGCTATAAGACGATGGAATGTGGGTCAACAGGAAGGACTTCAAGGCGGTTCCATATTTCACAAAGCCGAAAAAGAACGAAAAATAAGGTTTGGGGTGGCCAAGACCTGTGCCGTGCAAAATGACTGAACTGTGTGTAATGTGTAAGGTCTTTTCATTCACCATACAAAGGTGGTGGTCTTTCACTGTTGCATATGATTACAACATGTACATGACAAAATATGATTCTAAGGAAGCATGATCAAACATGGTAGACCATCCCCACCTCCAAAGTAGACGCGTGGGGTAGAGTGAATGCGTAAGTGGTTGTCCGGCTATTCCGCCGAAGGAATTCATAGCCATAGTTGATTACAAGCTTCTTCAGCATGCTAGAGCCTTGCTTTGCTTTCATGTGTGAGTGCCCCAGTATGTAAGCTATCCCAGATTCCCTAGCTTCCATCAGCTCCTGCAATTCCTCCCTTGCAATTGTGTCTATCTTCGGGCTCTCAGGCACGAGAAACCTTACCCTTTTTCTTGATCGGATCATGGGTGGCGACTTTATCTCTCTAAGTTCTGATGTGCCTACTGACTCTGCATTGCTAATATCGTCCTCGTCAATTTGAATTCCATTTGCATGGGTAGAACAGGTCCCAACCACAGTCATTTTGTCGTCATCCTTCCGTAAATCTTCAATTGCTCCGCTTAAATCTTCAATTGTTCGATCGGCTCCAATGCTCCCGAAGCGTATGAATTCTGCTATACTACATACAAGATCCTTCTCAAACTCAACATCATCCTTGTGAACGTCACGATATCCATATCGTACGATGCACCTGTAGAGCCTGTACTCCCTGGGGCCAATGTGCCCAATTAGAAACCGTTCCTTAGGTTTAACATGTGGGACTTGGACATATTTGATGCAGAGAAACACTAGGACCTGGTGGAAGGCAGGAAGGTTGGTGACAAAGTGCGAAAAGATTGCCGGGATTCCAGAGACAAGCTCAGTATGTATGAGGCCAATGCCTTGGACTCGTACGATGCCTAGGCTGGGACCCAGGCTGAGTAGCCAGTCGACAGAGACCTTGTTTTGCACATCAAACTCGTACTTCTTGAGTGTGCCATAGTGCCAAACATGCATGACGATCATGAAGATTAATGAAAGGGCAACAGGGACCCAGGCTCCTTCGAGGAACTTGATGAGCGCAGCCGAGAAGTAGAGAGCTTCGATTGTTCCAAAAAAGAATATGAAGCAAATTGCAAGAAAGACACTCTGATGCCAGCACAGGACGATAACAAGAGACATTAGGCAGGTGGTGACTAACATGACGGTGATAACTGCCAAACCTGTTCCGTGGAAAGCATCAGGGTAAGGGTGTCAGCTGAAAGAAGCAAAAGACAAGGCGGAATACCAAACATTATTCCAAACAAAGCACAATTGCTCTTTTGACAATCTTGAAAAATATTAATGAAAAATCTCAGAATTTTTTATTCTAAATGCTGGGATAGTGAAATTCATTTCCATATAAGCCAATCCTCTGGGAAAACCTTTTCTAGAAAAGGATATATGCTGAGTTCAACTTACAATTATTGTCATACCTGATGCATTACCCATGCGCTTTGTGTCTCTGAAACCAATAGTAACAGCCATGCATAACAGCATCAAGATCCAGTTGACCTCAGGTATATAAATCTGACCATGGACTTTGGATGATGTGTGAACTATTTTCACTTTTGGGAAGCAATTCAGAGCAGAGCATTGTTTAATGATCGAGAAAGTTCCAGTGATGATGGCCTGGCTTCCCACCACTGCAGCAAGTATGGCTATTACTAGAACAGGAATTCTTAACTTCCCTGGAAGAATAAGCATGGGGTATTTCTTATTAGCTGAGAACCTGCCTGTAATCCAAATTATATACCTTCATGGAGAACAAGTGAGAAGGTACCTACCGGGTACAGACACATAAAATCCAAAATGGTAATCCTTCTCACTAAAATGATGCTTAGATAGATAGGCTGCTTGCCCCATATATGCAAGAACCAAAGCTGGATAAACCACAGACGTGAAAGCAATCTACAGAAATGTAAATATCCATTAGAAATGCAGGTGTTCACGAAATGGCATTAGCCAGAATATAGAAAAGGAAAGTTTATTCATTTGTCACAATTGAAGCTCATGCTCTCTATCTTTTCTCCAAAGCCTCAAAAGTTACCACCAAACGCACAAGACCACAGGGGCAGTGTATTCAGCTATTAACATTAATTAGGATATGACACTTGAGAACCATTAGATATATTCTAAACGAGTCATAATCTTAGCATATTAAAAGATACCTATATGTACTTGAATTGTAACATGAACTCTCTCTTGGGAAAAAAGAACTAACAGCATTTTCCTTGAATGGCTGAAGCCACCACAAAGCAAAAGAAACTTATAAAGGGAAAAAAAAATGGGTATGTCAAGAATGTTATGGTTGAATCAGACAGCATTTGAGTAACATAAACATGAGCGTTTACAAGGTGGGGGGAAAAAAAAAAGGAGGAAAATTCTGGTTCCTTTTTTCTAATTCAAATTGTTTCATTAGCTTAAAATTCTTGTGTCAGGAGATGTATAGATGGGATCCAGACGCATTGAAAACCGCCAACTATCAGATCCCTATCAGACCAGTAGCTCATTTTTTACAATAATTAGAAACAATTAACTTAAACTTTGACAAGTTGTTTTCAGCAAGGAAATTTTCATGAAATCTTCCACATAACACGTATACATCATCACCTATAGGTTTCTTACATACTCACAGTCTGATAAATAGGGTGCTAATGGCAGGTATGAATTGGGTTTAAATCCTAATAGTGTAAACAATGAACCCAAAGCCACCAAAATGACCTATGTGGTTCAAAATCAGATTTTTTCAACCACTAGTAAAAATTGGTAAAGCAAAATTCTCCGGTAGACAGGTTCCACATTGACATCCAAAGCTATAAAACATATTCAATATATTCTTAGGTTATAACACAGTGCAAGATACGTGACAGAACAAGAGTGAATCAAGATTAGCTTCATCATAGGTATTGAATGGTGGAGAGCTGCATTGAACTAAAGGATTTTAGCATCAGAAAATTGTTCCATATACCAAATATACACCAGCCAGATACTAACATGGCTAACCAATATGTCCTTAAGTTATAAAGCACCTCCTTTCCAGCACAATTATGATGAAAACGCTACAAGGAGATGAGCCATGAAATTTGAACTGTCTCAATCAGATAATGAGCATAAGCTAAAAAAGGGGTTATGCTACTGTACAAGGTCCAGTCATTCAAATAATAAGCCATGCTAAGTTAATTTGGTAAAGAAACCTTGGTAGAATTTATAAAATTGAGTTGTTAAATGATATACCTTGATTGACAATTGTGAAAAATGTCCAAGATCAGCAAACATGGCTTCTGAACCTGGAAAAGTGAAAATGGGTATGAGGGAAAGAAACAAATTATTTTGCTTGTAATGGCGCACTAGAATCAAGGTTAACCACCAGAAGTTCATGCTTACCTGTTATGCACAACAGAATTCCACCCAAGGACATCCAACCTCCTCTTTGAGTTTTCCTCAAAAATTGATACATGTAATATGGAGAAAGCGCTTGATATACATGCGGATTCCACCGAAATATATTGTATATACCAATGGCACTAATGCACAATAGCCATGTCAATACTATAGGAGCAAACAAGAAGCCAACCCTGTGGGTGCCATAATGTTGAAGGGCAAACAAGCATATCAGTATGAGGCATGCAACTGGAACTTCTATATCTGCAAAAATTATCAAACTTTCAGGAGGAAAGAAGGATACAGTGGCATGTCTTTCAGAGTAAAGGGAGACCAAGTAAGAGCTGCAAAATTTAACTGGTAATGCAACCCGTTACATAAAAAAACAGGCAAGTTAGAAACCAACAATGAAGCAAAAACTCTCATTTTCTATCCTGTGAGCAAGCTTCTGATTTTTCAAATCCAGAGATTTTGAATTGACAAAGAAGAAATGTTGGTCCATTCAGCACCAAAGGAGAACCATATGTGGTTTTAAAAAAGATAAAAAAAATTAAGTAGAACTGCAGTTCTTGACATTCAAGTAGTAGTGGGGGCCATGCTAGCAGAAGTGGTATGACAACAAGAACTACCCTCCTTATCATTTTGAACCTTGAAATTGATCCATTACGAACCATGGACGGTATTTGCATCATAAGTGTTTTGACATTTCAATGGTGATTTGCACTGATATCTTAAAAAAAAAAGAAAAAAAGGAAAGAATCTTTTCTATTATCGTTTTGCTTGTTTCAAATATATACACCATCTTATTTCACTTTAACAAGAAGTAATACACATAGTAGTTGCGGCAATATTCAGACCAAAATTCAGAATCTCTCTAAAAGACCGGTTTTCCCCTACCTCAAACCGTGGTTGTGGTGTTTAAACAAGTCGAGCGATTACCAAATCTCAACTATAAGCCCAGAGACGACCAAATTTCAAATAAGTTGGCATATCAGCACTCAATAGGGTATTGACAAAAAAATTGATACTAAGGTGTGTCACCACAAAGTTCACTAGGCTTCATATCAACCCTTCTTTGTGTATTGGGATTCTACTGGCCCTACTCCTAGATTATGCAGCCACTAAAACTCCGCCTTACACCAAACCAAGCTCATGGTGGACGTGATCTACCTGCCACAAGTATAAACCCAACCAGACGCTATATGACAGCTAAAAGAGGCTGTCAAGGAGACAAAACTGAAAACATTATTTTAACAGGTTTAGGCATGCATGGGACTAATTTCTGAAGAATGAAATCTCTTGGGAACTTCCTCTTCCCTATTGTTAACAGTGACTATACCATAGTAATTGTAGTCAATCAAAGATCTTATATTGCAGGTTTTAGTGACATAAATAGGATGAGCATAGAAATGAGAAAGATCTCTAAAGCAAGCAGCCTGAGGAGGTATGAAGATAACTTCTTTTGTTTCAAAATTATTGTCACACAGACACACACTGTCATTGTCCACTTAAAAAGAGTATTTTTTTGAGGATTTACTCAAAATAGTGAAATAGGTATTTAATTTATCCACTATTGCCACTTGCCTAAATTGCTTTAAAATAAGCCAAACCATTTGAATCACCGCAATGACCCACTGCTTGAGATATTAAAGGTCTCACCATGTGCTACCTAACCAGTTTTCAACTTTTTATTCATAAATTTATGCGTTCTTTATAAACCCCAACTCCCAAGGGAGATACGCAAGATTACGAGTTATACTGTAATGGTTGAGATATGATTTCATACATATGAGATATAAAACCATCCACAATTAATTGGGTTTTGCTTTGGTTACACCCCCTCCCTTCAAAAGGGAAGAAATTTCAAGAGAACAGGAAATTGAGAGAGAAAGAGAAAGAACTAGACTGCTCTATCCATGCCAGTCAGTTTAGCATTATCTGGACATAGTTTCGCAACCTAAATCAACAAGTACGCTGCGGGGTCACAACACAGTGTGACAATGAGGAGTATAAGTAAGAGCAATTCCCAGGAGATAGAAAAGAAAGGAAAAGATAATGATTGTTATGGAAACAATAGCATCTATTATAAGAACAGTAATGTTGCATTATGGAAACTCAGAAAAATCTGCGCAACAGTTCAGCCTTAAAACCTGAAAGTTTTAGTAGATTTTGGAGGAGTTGAACGAAACAACAGGAACTGAAAATTGACCCTGTTGAAATCCACCAGTTTGAATGAAAAGAGATTCAAGGAAGAAATAATTTTCCCTCAAAATGATTAAAGGAGAAAACCATCCAAAAGCTATTCAACCATCATAACAGGACTTAACAAACAACTCTTAGTCAAAAAAAACCTGAGACAAAGCCAAGAATCTTACATTTGTGATGTTCTTTTGACATCGAAAGCTCGAGACCAGAAACCGCAGAGAAAACTGTACCAATCAAAACAATCCAGTTACTTACAAACACTCAAAATTTCCAAATTTAATTCAAAGCCCAGAAGAACAAGAGCTCATATAATTTACCAGAAATAGCCGGTGTGAGCACACCATCGCCAATCACCATGCAAGTACCAATCAAAGCCAGAATAAGCAGAACTCTCTGCAAAACCCTGTGCCTCTCCAACGCAGACTTCAGCCTCGACCCAAAACCGTTCTTTGGGTCCAAACTAATTCTGCCATTCTTGTACTCTGACAGCTCCTCGTCTGCCATCTGGCAATTGGGCAGTGAACTCACTCGAGCGTGTCGACATAGCAACGAGTATAGCGCAAATGTGCCTCCCTCGCCATTATCGTTAGCTTTGAGCACAATAAACACGTATTTCAGCAAAGGAACCAAAGTAAGGGTCCAGAAAACAAAGGAGAATACGCCAAAAATTTCTTCATTGGTTTCCGAGTGTTCAATATCTTCAGCGAACGTGTTTCTGTATACGTATAATGGTGAAGTGCTCAAATCTCCATAGACAACGCCAAGACTCTGATAAGCCAGAGTCAGCACTGTTTTCCATGACTCTCTCTGCAACCAAAAAACAATAATTTGATCATTACAAAAACTGAAGTGAGATTGACGAGAGAGAGAGAGAGAGAGAGAGAGAGAAATTAATGCACGTTCGTAGACACTCCCAGCTCACCTTAGCGTGGTTTTGATAAATCCCAGGTTCCAGATCCATGATGAGTGGTCTCAGAAATTCAGGGAAGGCATTTTTAGTGCGAATTTAAGAGATTCAAGGAAGACCCATTTGCCGAAAACGAAAATTTAAATTAATTAAGGAGGAACAAATATCCGATTGTTTAACAAAGGAGGCGACTTTCCTGATGAGCGATGGGTTGCAGAGATTGAAGAAAGCGATGTTTTTACTGCATATGGAAGGAGTTCAAGGGGACGACCCAGTCGTGAAAACTCTCTCCCCCCTAGTCTCGTGCTCTACGAAGCAAGTGAGATATACACCAAATTGTTTACTAATAAATTAAAATATTCGGAAAAAAATTATACTTCGTTTAATTGAAGTACCAAATGTGGATAGCAGGTGAACAACCATGACGATGGCGACATAAAAAGAACAAACACGAAAAGCCACACGGCCGATGTGAGTTATGGAATATTTTGCGTGAGAGTTCGAGAAAAAAAGTGAAAACTGAAAAGACAAAGATTGAGAGAGAGAGAGAGAGAGAGAGAGAGAGAGAGCAGAGTGTTTTGCAGTTGGTTTGGGGGGCTATGCGTTTTCTTTGAGTATTGGGGTGTACAGGGTGCGAGAGAGACGGGTGAAGTGGCGAAGTGATCCGAAATTTAGCAGGAAAAATAGGATTATGGATTTATAAAGTGTCATCAAAGTGCTTTTTTCTGCTTAAAATTTTGCATTATAAATTTATAAAATGGAAAATTTTGTTTTTCTTTTTACGTTCATGTTTTGTTTTGTTTTCATTTGGTTCGGTCTGGTCGGGAATTTTCAACGTTCGAACGAGTTTGACTCAATGTGTAGCTGTAATTAACTGTCCATGTTACTCATCTGCGATTAATCAGAACTAGCACTTTGGTCCGATTTAGTTTGCGGAATATATCCTTAAAATTTAAAATTGACTAGTTAATTCTAGGTATACCTACTCTTTTATTTGGTAATACACTATTATTGAGAATAGTTTATTCCTATGAATTACTAATCACGTACACACAGAATTAGCTAAGCCACTAAAAAATAAGTGGCTTAGAGTAATTACTTCATCATTTCTAACCACACAAATTGAAGGGTATAAATTTCTTAATCTTAGTTTTTTTTTTTTTTTTTTTTAACTAAATAACTACATTTATTTATCTTTTTTTTTTTTCTTTGGCATCCCGTGTTATTTTATTACTTAGCCACCTAAAAAGTGTAACTGATAATATCTTTTAGGACAGATCTGTGCTCTTCAATTACTTTAATTAAATTCTCACCTTGAATTTTTTAACAGCATGTATGTTGTAATTTTAACTACAAACCAAATCCATGTTTTAGACTGACAAAATTCATAATCATGATTTTTTTTTTTTTTTTCAAAAGAAAATGGAGACTTTTCTCCTCTTTCTTATCAGGAAAAGTCTAAGTTCCAATCAAACTAATACTCAATTAATAATGTATTCGACTTTAAATTGCCACAATTTTTTTTCAAACTAGCAAAATATTATCAATATCTTTCAATAACAAAAATATCCTTAATATATATAAGGTGGTTTGGCTATCCTTCATTTGATATATATATATCAAATGAGGGATAGCCAAACCACCTCATGAGATTTGAATGGTAATTTGATCACTTACAAATGGCAAAACAAACAAAGGTCATTGAACCACCCCCTGCCCAATGGCTATGAGAGTGGTTCGGCCACTCCTAAGAGGCCATAGGAGGTGGTCTTGCCACCATTTTTTTTTTTAAAAAAAAAAAGTCTTTAGTTTTTAGTTTTAAATTTATATAAATATTTTTTGTCTTATTGAACAAAAAAAAAAAATTATATATATATATATATAAACTCGTCTTTGTCTTTTTACTAGTTTTAAGCGACATTGACAATTTGCTAACTTCTCCACTCCTAAGATTCTCGTAATTATGAATTTAAGTAGTTTTTACAATTTGTAAACCACAGAAGTTGACGGCAGGTCGGCAGGTGTAAATAATAATTGTACAGTAAAAATGATTTCCCAAAGTCACGATTGTTAATTAATTTTTCATCCATAGCTTATTATGCATATGATATGAGTAATGCTCACACATACATACATGGATGGATGGACTCTCTCTCTCTCTCTCTCTCTCTCTCTATATATATATATATATATATTATTTTATAATGACTAGTTCAAAAATTGATTATATTTGTTATGTCAATATTGTGAAATAATTGTAGAATACAAATGCAATTTATAATCTTATGCATATATTGTGATTAAAATTAATTTAAAAGTATTATTTGATTACAAAAAGCAAGGAATATAATCCTCTCCATTTCCAATTAGGCAAAAAAGACATTAACATTGGAACAAAATTGACCTCATCTTTTAAAATTGAGACAAGTTTTTGCCTAACGGGCTCCTCTCAATTTCAAATAAAATTAAAAACAATGGATTCTCTGACAAAAATAACTTATTGGATTCAAGATGAGTAGATATTCTTTTTAATTGCTTTATTTATTTATTTTTTATACATTATTTTGTAATTATTGCTAACATAGAGAAAATATAACAAAAATAAAATATTCTTCTAAAAAAAACAAAAAACAAAAATAAATAAATTGTAGTGCATAGTACTGCATGGCCTAATATATGACGTAAGGAAAAAGCAAACGGACAAACCCTACTTGAAGGTGCCATTAAAATAATCAGAATCTTGGAACCTACTTGTTAAAAAGTTAACGTTACGATAACAAAATAAATTATTTAATAATAGTGCAAATTTTAACTAGTAATTTGATAATTATTAAATATTTAAATAATTTAATAAAATGTCAAATTTTAAGGGAAAACTACATTTTGCCCTTATTAACTATAAGGTCTTGGCACTTTTCTCCTATGCATTGTCAATTGTACTACTTTATTCCCATGAACTACTATTTTGTGTCCAAAACTCCATTTCGTCAGTCAAAGCTGTTAACTCAGACAGTCAACCCGTCACTTTGAGTCACTCTGACCCATGAACTATATCGCATTGTCACTTTGCCCCATGAATTACAATGTATTATTATTTTGACCGTCTGAATTAATGGCTTTGATTGACGGAATGAAATTTTAGATACAAAATAGTAATTAATAGGGACAAAGTAGTCAGGGGCGGAACCAGGATTTTGAGTGTGGGGGGACGAATTTTTTTTTTTTTTTTTTTATAATTAAAAGGGTAGGCCAGAGAGACTAATTGTGGCTATCCTACTTGGGCGTGATCATAATAGCACCTACCGAATACATAGATACATATGGTAAGATATAATTTTATAGTAAATCACAAGTCATTTTTGTTAAAATTTTACTATAGTTATTACCACTAACAAGTGAAAGAATGCCAAATAAATGAATGAATCTAAACCCATCAAATATTTAAGTTAATTGACAACAGTGAAAGCTAAAAACAAAGTCTTGCTGCAGATAAATACAAGGGAGTAAAAAATTAATTTGGGGGGACAAATTTCTAAATTTAAGGAGCAAATATATAAAATATACCTACTTTAATAAAAATTTTAAAAACTTTGGGAGGACATTCGTCCCCCCACTGTTGTACATAGTTCCGCCCCTGAAAGTAGTATAATTAACTGTCCATAAGATAAATTACCAAAATATTATAATTCATGAAGACAAAAGATAGTTTCTCCTTATAAATAATAATAATAATCCTTCCCAGTTAAGTGCGGTCGAGTTTCTTAATTAAATGCACATCGACGTCAATTGGAGACAGAGCGTGATAGTAATCCGGCAAAAAAGATTTCTTGCGCTACGAAAAAGACTAAAAAGCATCAAAAAGATTTTGGGTACTGTGATTGCAGTTGACTCCAAAATAAATTCTATAATTCGGTCCAATAAATTACAAAAGAATGTATAAAGAAAAAAAAAAAAAAAAAAAGGTAAGGCTTGATACGAAGGTTGTCGGTTCATATAAAGTGGGAAAGTTGAGAATAAAGTAATAGAAAACGAGTAAGCAGCTATCAGGAATCAGGCTGATTAATTGTGAATAAGATGAAGTTGACTCAAAGGGCGCTATATAGTCTATAGAGTTATATATTTGATAGGCTATCAATGCTAATTATAATTAAGCATGGAGGGTAGTAGCCTTCGGACTATAAAGCAGACGGCCATGCTTTTCCCGTTTCTCTTGTCTCTTTATGCTCGTATCTCGCAAATAATTATTCTCAACTACTCTATTATTATGTATTATATGGACAGTTAGATGCCGTGAAACATAATCTAAATTATTAAATTGTTTTTTTATATCAGAGATATGGTAGATGTTGGTTGACTATTATTTTTAAATGGAATAAATAAAAATATTTAATTAAAATATGATAAATTATAAATAAAGTTATGTTCGAACTTAAAAACTCTACTTTGATACCATATTAAATATTGATGTTTATGGCCTAGCTAAGGCAGCAATGAATCAAGACATTGATACAACTTGAGTGGGGGAAACTCTAACCTGTATTAATGATATTGTTTTGGCAGAGCTTTCTAGTTTATGTCGATTGATTTTATGAATAAAGGAGATGTAAAATTCTTATTAAAAAAAATAAAATTATTAGTTGTTTTATTTAATTAAAAATTTAACAACAACAATAATGTAACATTCGGTATTGTCAAACAAATATTTCACAAATAAGATCTCAATTTCCCAAAGGTTGAGTTCTCTAATGGGACAATCTAAAGCTAATACTTTATTCATAAGATTCATATTCGGCGGCAGTAAACGTTTAATTAAAATTTAGTTAAATAACATATTTTTTATATTTTAGCTACCTACTTTTTTTAAAGTACATATATTCGGCTCAACACTTTAGCAAGTAATTCTACATGTCTCGTTTGTATTCCTTAAAAAATGAGGTGGCTTTTAAAATTACTGTTTGATCAAAATCTAATAGTGATAAAGTACAAACTCGATTGTGATTTTAAGAGAACCTCATCATCATTGAAAGAACACGAGAGAGATTTGTAACATTACTCCATCTTAACTATCCACTTTCACTATTTCATTTAAATATTATTTCCCTTCTCTATTTTCATTATTCTCAAAAAGGCATTTTGTTGAGTATACATAAAGTATAAAATGATCCAATCTCATATATAATAAAATATCTGTGGTGAAAATTCAATATTATATAATTTAATTCAATTTTATAAATTTAAACATTTAAAAGTTAATATATATTCGGTTGGAATATGCTATCTTATTATTTCAATAAAAGAATTGTATCAAAATAAATAGTTCAAAAGCCACCCTACATGACGGGACAATAACGGAGAGATGGCGGGATGGGAATTGGGAGCTCATAGTCATGGTAGTAGAGAAATGGTAACGGAATAACAGAGGAAAAAACAGGTAACGGAATGACGTGAAAGTTTTTGAACAGTTGATGAGTAAACGGTTGAGATTAAAAAGTTGATTGCATGCAGTGTAGGTGTAGGATCTCAAACAAAAGGAAACGTCTGGAAACTGGAAAGGTACATAAAAAGAAGCGTCTGGAAAAGCAAAAAGCTACAGCTACAAGAACATTCCAAATTATTCCTCTTTTTCTCAACTCTGTAATTTGTTTTTTTCTTAATTTGGGGTTGATTTCTCGACCTTAGATCTCATCATTTTCTTGTCATGCCCTTTTGTTGTTGTTTGTGGAGTTTTTATTTTTTGTTTGTATTAGCCTTCGGGTTGAAGATGTAGTATATCGGTGTGGAGGTTTATCTCTTACGGCCGAATTTTTTAGTTTCTAATTAGTTTTTATTTTTATTTCGTATTTGGGATATCCATGTTCTAGATATAGTCTGCTCGAAACAGATCTATTCTTTAAATGTAATTGTACATAGGTTAGCAGAAACCTTAAGTTATTTTTATGATTTTGTAACTTTTATAACTTTTAGTTATAATTTTTCAGAGCTGTATATAGTTCCATATTTTTCAAAATAAAAATAAAAATTGGGGGTGGATTTTATGAGCTAATTCCGTGGCAATAACTGATTTATTTATTTATTTTATATATATTCCTTGAAATTATAAGGACGTGAATTGCTATGTCCCATGATTAATGTTTAATCAAACTCATTGGATTTCTTTTAGACAAATTATTTTATTTATACTTCAATGTTGTATGCTCGTGAATATTATGTCCTTTCATAAATTATTTTATTTATACTTCAATGTTGTATGCTCGTGAATATTATGTCCTTTCATAAATTATTTTATTTATACTTCAATGTTGTATGCTCGTGAATGTTATGTCCTTTCATAAAAGCAATACATTCCTCTTCATAGATGTCCTTATCATTATAAGGATATTAATAATAATTGATCATTAAAGATACCACGACAGTAGTAGGGAGAGTACATTGCAAACTGTACTTACAAATCTACAATTTCAAGACAAATCAGACAATTGTTAACATCGTGAGCACACTTAATTAGCTTCATTTAACTTTTAAGTCATCGTTCCATCCTCCCCAACTTTTTATTTGTTTTGAATAATATAGGGGTGAGTCGAGTGATGTTTAGGATCTTATATAGCAGTTTATGTTTGTATTTTCTTCTTTCAATAGCTTTTGAGTTTCAAAGGATCTTTTCTTATGTTTGCCTAATAGATCTTCAGTTTTATCTTTTGTTTTTTTTTCTTGGGAGTAAATCACTCATAAACGGCGAATGATTTATTAGACATATGAATAAATTGTCACTAATGGTAGAGACAACGAATAATATTATGTTTGAAAATGCACTTGTAGCGAAGAATCGGAGATGAAAAGTCAAGAAATCATTGTTTAGTTGAGAAAATTGTGATTGACGGTCGGTGACATTTAAAGATTTAAACAAAGTATAGATCAAACCCATTGGCCACCCCTCAAATGGCTAAGGGGTGGCTACGACCATTTCCAATTTTTTTATTTTTTATTTTTTAATAAAAATTTTAATTAAATATAATTTTTTAATGTTTTAATTTTTTTTAATTAATTATATTTATACGTGTCAATTTGTTATTGGTGTTGACATAGCGTTCTGTTAAGTTTTGAACCCAATACCATTTCGCAAACCTATAATAAAAACTAAACAATAAATTCTAAGAGACAAAAAATAAATAAGTTAAACCACATCGAGAATAAGGTATTTAATCTTAAAAAATAAATATAATAATTTGATGTTATTGTTAAATTTTAAGTAATTCATATTGATCGAGCCACAGCACTAGACTTGGCTGTCATTAGTTGTTACTATTATACTATATATATATATATATATATATATATATATATATATATTATTCCACTGCAGTCTTCTCTAAGAGTCAAAAGTCTACACCCCTTCCTTTTGGCTACTGCTGGAATCCAGTGGCCAGTGTCCGGTTTCTGAGACCCCCCAATTGCAATAATACCGCATAATTCCGCCAACTATGCGATAAAGACAGACAAGTCGGCGATGTGAACGAATGATTTTTGTAATAATTTTTTTATTACATTTTTTTTACAGAGGAATATTGTGCAAATTTTGCGTGCATAAGAGTTATGTTTGTGTTAAAATTTTAATTAATCAAGCTTTGCGTAATTGCGTGCTTCACTGTTGAAGCACGCCAGGCGTGCTCTGAATCATGACTCATTGCAATAATGCCGCATAATTCCGCCAACTATGCGATAAAGACAGACAAGTCGGCGATGTGAACGAATGATTTTTGTAATAATTTTTTTATTACTTTTTTTTATTATTATTTTTTTTTACAGAGGAATATTGTGCAAATTTTGCGTGCATAAGAGATACGTTTGTTAAAATTTTAATTAATCAAGCTTTGCGTAATTGCATGCATAAGCCTCCCCCGCATCACATCCCGCTAATGACGAAGGTGGTCGGTGCCGTTTCACTTCTCAAAGCTGAAGAGGATAATAATAATAATAATAATAATACAAATGAATAAATTAAATAATAAATTATAAGTGTCAGTTGCCTGCTTAAGTATGTTAAGCATGCGAGAGAGGATAGAGCAACCACTATTTTTTGTTAGGTCGAAAAGCATCCTAATTAATTAACCCAATAAATAACGTTTTAGCCTTTTGGACCACCATGGTTAATTGTTAGGTTTAGGGATAATTCATACATATATTATAGTATAATAAAAGCAATGGATGATGTATCTTATAGAGTATAATAAAACCCATAGAAATTTCTTCTAAACGTACAAAATAGTTTAATTTGTTTGGTGAGAACATTCTGGAATGTGTGTGTATAATGTCTTTGTTGTATCTGTTTTCTTCTCCCACACGAGGATTGAATAAATTGGTGCAAATATTTCATTTTGTTACGTGTTGTTTTGACTTGGCTATACGAGCACATTTCAAATATTGCTTTGACTTTTGAAAAGATAAAGGCCAATATTGAAATCAAATAAAAAATTAAAAAAGAAGAAAACTGACGTTTGAAGGCGGCACGCAAATATTCAATTATAGAGATAAAAAAAATATAGGGATTTCTTTTGGTACCAAACATATTGGTAGCGTAGACACGTAGCGTAGACACGACAGATGTAGGTTGTAGGCTACGGCTGGATCTGTTTGCGGTCTTGGATTGGGGTCGTGGATCGGAGCAGAACCACCCGGACACGTGAGGGCGAGTGATTTGACTTATGATATTGAAATGAGATTTGAAATAATTTTCTGTTTAAATTGTTAAAATTTGAACGATATATTTTGTGAAAGAGCTAATTATATGAAATTAACTGGTTCAGACAAATTTTATGCCACCTACTCGGACAAATGGCGTTTTCCTTATTAGCTTAGCTGTTAGAAATACAGGATGACTCAAAACTCTTGATGTTTCTTGTCTTGAGGTCATTTTTAGCATGATTTTTGAGTAGGGGTGGGTTTCGCTAAGAGTAATGTTAAAGACCATCTTTTTATCTTCCTAAAGGCTAAAGTTTTGAAAATAATCTTAAATTCTCATTAAAGCAAATCAGAGCAGACAGATCCAATGCGGTCTGCCTCAAGAATTCCGTGAATATAATCAGGGGGAACAGACGCCCATTCACTATCAAGATTTTCGGTCATCGCCAGACTAGCTAAAGCATGAGCAACCCAATTGATCTTACGTGAGATATAAACCAGCTCCCAGCCCCTGCAGTCCCACTAAACAAAGCTTGATGTCGGCCAGTAAGTGACCTCTAAAGTTGATGTGGCTTTCAAAATTACTATTTGATCAAAATTCAAGTTTGATTTATTTAAAATTTAATGGTGATTTTAAAAACCGCATCATCTTGAGTAGGATAAAAATATGGTTTCTAACATTACTCGTCTCGCCAAGCTCCCATATTTTCCATTTCTTTTTTTTTTTAAAAAAAAAAAAAATTAGAATTTTATCTTCTCAAACCTTTAGTTCCTCCATGCTTTTAATGAACTGGAGAGTAGAGTGAAGGAGTATTTTTGTTTTTTGTTTTTTTGTTTTTTTGTTTTTTTTTTTCACTTTTTGATGGGACAAAAATACTTTTTTACTTTTTTAGAGAGGATCCTAATTTTAGAATTATGTCATTTTTTTTTAATTAGACTTGACCCTTCATTTATATTTATAGTTCAGCTGCGGATGAAAAATGTCGATTATGTCCCTAAGATGTGTGTGTATATATTGAGACCGTCCTAATATACTCCTTCGTAGATAGGATATTTCATAGGATTTGGATGGAAAAAGCAAAAGGGACATTAATTGTTCTTTTCAATTGGACCACGCATATCATAAGCGAGAAAGATACCTACAAGTAGGAAGAAGCCTCCCCCCAATAATATCATGCTCTTATTGCCCCCACTTGTTTCAAGCATATCCAGTTAAAAAAACTTTTAGAAAAGTCTCTGCTTCTGAGCTCATGCAGCAACTTCCTTTCTTCTACACGTGTCACGTAATGGAGTGTGAATGTCCACATGGGCCAATAAGAGGGAGGCACATCGCGATCGTCCGGAACACGTGACCATAGCCTGCACTATCTCGATCTCTTACCTAAACTGGTAGTGCTGACTGACGATACATGAGTCACCATCCGACGGCGTGAAAGTTAAACGCCTATTGGGCTTGGACGTATGTAGACGGTGTGACGAGGGCGCACCGTGCACCGGACCCATCTCTGGTTCTCCTCTCTAATGATGCAAAAACCCTTCTCATATATTTTTGTTCTTTTTCATTCCACCTGGCTTGTCCCATCCTCGAAGGATCACCCGACCCAAATTTGAAGGTACAATGCCCATTTCGTAACCAAAATTAGCCCAACAGGTTGTAATCATACGTAACTTTAAAATATATATATATATTTGTCCGACTTTTGAGTCATTATCTCCCTGTTCAGTTTGGATAAAGCCATTTTTCCCCATCCCATGCATTGCTAAGAAAAAATAAAAAACATTTTTTTTCACCCTTAAAGTGGCACTTGGGATGACAAAAAAGCAGGTTGAGATTACTTTTACTTGAGTGGAGAAATGGGTTTGGCCCTATGGTTTCTAGCTCAGAAAAGGTGTGGTTGATTTGGGTTGATTTTTTAACATTTAATTTTGCATTGCAAAGGTCAATAATGACTGTGTGAGTTCCATATATAATTATTCTTACCCAAAAGTTTTTCATGGGGATTGGTATCCTATGGAATTTTTTTAAAATTTAAGATTTTTAAATTCATAAATTTTAGCAGTTCATTCCATCTAAGTATGTAAAATAAAACATATTTCAACATTTAATATCGGTTAGCAAAGTTGGCTCTCCATTTTGTTACTGAAATTACTTGGTTGGACTCCCTACCATCTGATATCGGTGGCCTAGTAAGGAGGGGAAGCTTCCCTTGCTGTTTTATGATCCTTTGGATCTTTCCGTTATTGAATAAGATTTCGCCTTCATTCAAAAAAAAAAAAACATAGCTTATTAAATTTTTTGAAGTAGCTTTCTCATTAAATGCTAAAACATTACTTATTTTAAACGCTTAAATGAGATGAACGTTTGAGACTTATGAATTTAAAAATCTCAAATTTAAAAAGAATTTTAAAGAATCTCAATTTATTTTTTCTAGTCATAACAACTATTATATCATTAATTATTTTAAAAAGTTTAAATTAATAATAAAATATATATTTAACCTGCGCGCTCTTACACTTCTCCGTTTTGAGAAGACGGCAGTTTTTAACCTTTTGATGTTGGCTACATAATGGGAAATACCATCGACAAAATTAAAGAAACTAAAGACTTGTATATTTCATTGAATTCTCAGTCATATATGGAAGTTGCAAGCTTTACGAAGACATATGTATGTATGTATGTATAGTAACATGCATGTAAATCTTGGGGAATGGTGGGAGTGTATGACAAGGACATCAGATTTTGTAGGTGTTGAATGCAGACATCATAGAGCAGCGTATGCCACCTTCAGCTGCCGATATTTTCCAAGATGGAATCAAGTCAAAAAGATTGCTGCAGCAAATTCAAAGCTACATAGTTTGGCCCAACGACTTATATGTTTCATATGTACCACGAGATTCAACGAGGACTCGAAATATGCGGTGGTAAAGGAATGCAGGAAAAGCAAATTTTACAAAAGAAAGGCAGTAAAGTATACAGCTTTAGTCGTCATTTCCAGCCATGCATGCATGGAGAGAGAGAGAGAGAGACCAAAAAACAATTAATTTTACTGTTTTACATTATTCCCACATCTACATTCCTGACGCCACAAAAAAAATAAAAAATGGTTAATTTTGTTTTTAGCCTTTAAATTTGTTAAAGATAATATTTAGGTCTTTCTTATTTTACTTTGACCCCTCAATTTGTTTTTCAATACAATCTAACCCCTTTCAAGTTAAATTCCTGGTTCCCTCAATGCTGAGGAATACGACTATAAGAGCATGTTTGAGATTGTATTTACGAAAGTCAAAAATCGTTTTTTTGGCAAAAACCTTTTTTTTTTTTTAAGCTTTTGCCAAAAATACATTTTGATTATTTTTGAGTTTTTTGAACCATTAAAAGTGCTTTCAATTTTTTTACCAAACGTGTACTTTTTTCTTCAAATCGATTTTTTTAGTATTAAACACACTTTTAGGCCCCTCAAACGCATACCCATACAGGCCCTAAATCTAATATAATCCCTGAAAATATAAAATCATTATGTTTGGTTTACTTTTGGACATCCTATAAGGATGATTTATTCTTTGCAAAATATCCTTACGTTTCTTTCTTAAAGTGCTTATGGTTGTTTGATACAAAATTATTCAAAAATCCATTTCCTTGGGTATTTAGATTCCCTCCATGCACTCAAGTGTAACCAGACAAGATAATCTTTTTACGATTTCTGGAAACCCTATATGATTATTCCCATCCAAACGTCCCACTAGCATTTGATGTGTTAATATCAAATTATTAAAGAACAAAAAAAAAAATACTTCGGAAGCCTATAAAGGATTCAAGAAATTACACGAGGCAGCCAATTATCATGGTAAGATTTGTACAATTCCTAGTCTGTTTTTGAAAAAAAAACTTGTCGGTTCCAGCATCAAAAGTGAAACGAAAAAGACAGATTCTGGAACACGATAAACAGGCTAGACCATATTTGTCATTCCAACTTCAATGATATTCATGTGAGGTACTCTCATGACTGCAGTACCTGCTCGACAGTTCCTCCTCATGAATGCATAGAAGTAATTGATTACCAATTTCTTAAAGAAAAATGAGTTTTTCTTTGCCTTCACATCACTGTGTGCAAGCATATATGTAAATCCAGACTCTGTTGCCTCACGAAGAGCTGAGAGCTCGTACTCCAGACTTGGGTCTTCATCATCCACTGACATGACACTAGATGGCAATGCTGCACCATCTTCTTCTGAGGCAGAAGTTCCTGCATCTTCCACCAGTCTTCGATCGTGCATTAATGGAGTCCTAAGATCCTCGTTCCCGTCACTGCCCGACCTCACTGAAACACTATCAAACTCCGACTCGTTCCAATTGCTCTCCAATGCAAGGTCTTGAGCCTCCCTTCTCAAGAACTTCTCAAGGCTTTCAACCAAAAGTTGCTCAAACGCTTGATGATCTTCCTTTCGGACATCTTTGTAACCATATCGAGCAACACAGCGGAACATGTGGTAGTCTTTTGGGCAAACTCTGCGAAACAAAAACCTTTCCTCTTGAGGAACCACCGGAACTGGGACATATTTAATGCATACAAACACAATTGTAGAGTGGATAGCTGGAAGGCTCAGTAAGAACTGCCCAAAGATGGAGGGAATGCCTTGGACGAGCTCATTGTATAGCAATCCAATGCCTGGGACTCTTACAGTTCCAAGGGTTGAGCCAAGTTCAAGCATGAAATCCATGGATATCTTCTCCCTGACTTCACTCTGGTACTTCAACACACTCCCATAGTTCCAGGTGTACATCACACACAGAAAGAAAGTAGCAAAAACAAGAGGAAGCCAACCACCCTCTTTTATTTTAGTTAGCACAGCAGACAAATAGACGAGCTCTATTGATCCAAAAACAAGTGGGAAACACAATGCCAAAAAAATGTTGGTCTTCCAGATTAGAAGCATTACAAGTGTCACCAAGGTGGTGCTCACAATCATGACACCAACTTCGGCTATGCCTGCAAGAACATTGGGATATGTAAATTGATTGAAAATTCATAATATAATATAGAACTTATATATATAAATCCTTGGACTATTTTTTAAAAAGAGGCTTCCAGGAAGAAGAAGAGGAGGAAGATACTTAACCATATGCATTGGCAATATCCGTGGTACTCTGAAAGATGGCAACTACGGCAATGCACATGATCATTAAAAACCAATTCATTACAGGGATGTAAATTTGACCCATTCGCTTTCTTGAGGTGTGAACTATCTTTAGCCTTGGGAAGCATCCAAGAGACATAGATTGTTTCACACATGAAAATGTAGCAGATATCATCGCTTGGCTGGCAATCATAGCAGCAATGGTAGCAACAACAAAAACTGGCCAGAATAGAATATCTGTTTGTTCACGAGGTCCAGGAACCGAAAGCGTCAATACAAGTACGAAATATAAATACATTTCTCTTGAATACAACATGAAATATTAGAGTGGGATGGACACATGTAAGCAAACATTAGGAGTCACCTGGCACAGAGTCGTAGAATATTCTGTCTGCAGAAGTAGGGTATTTCATCAGAAAAGCAGCTTGGCCCATGTAAGCCAAGAGAAGACAGGGAAACACAACACAAGTAAAGGCGATCTGGGTAAAAGTACGGATTAATTATAAGAAGCTTCTAGTTAAGCAAATCAGTGAAGTTATTCTTCAAGGAAGAATAAATTAAGGTAGGCAGAAACAAACCTGTATGGCCCGTACAGAAAAGTGGCCTAGATCAGCAAACATAGCTTCCGCTCCTGGAACAATACCAAATATTTTAAGAAATAATTTTTCAGGGTCATTACAAGTGGCATTAGAGCCACCTAGTAAAATGCCATGTGATACTTTCAGCACTGCATGAAATAGCCCTAACGAGGATGAGTATAGCACCTCGGTCCTCTATTGAGAAGATGAATGGCTCACATAGAGTGAGTGGTTTGTAAAGACACTCATGGGTGCTAAGTTTGTATTGCTTATTTATTATGTAAAACTAAGCTTCATAAGTGATTTTAGGAAAATTCTAAATTGACTAGTTTTTTTGAGTAATAGTGTATATGTGACTAACACTTTTTCCTGGGTCATTACAACTTATTTACTAGTGCAGTTTGCAACAGTTGTTATATAAACTCATCAGTATTTTCATCTCATCAAACTTGAGCTAAATGGACCATACTAATATTTTATGGTACGCAATGACTTTAGGGACTATGGTTTCCACTTCAAGACAAACACTCGGCCATGTAAAATAAATAGCTGCTCATGAGATTTAAGATATTTCAAAAACAGGAGCAGGAAGGGTCTTATCTCTCTTAAGAGAGGATGTCTCTGTCTGTTGGCAGAGATATCTGTAAAAAGTTGCTAGTCTACCTGCATGTTTTTAAGGTAAGATGTACCTGTAATGCATAGAACACAACCACCAAGAGCTGACCACGCATCTGTGCTGTTCTTCTTGAAGAACAAATAGATATAAGCCGGGTTGAATGCCCTTAGAACAGTAATATCGTGCTTAAGTAGATTGTAAATTCCAATAGATCCCAGAGAGAAGAACCACAAAGCAAGTGCAGGAGCGAACATGAAACCAACTTTACCAGTCCCAAACTGCTGTATGCTGAACAACCCCACAAGAATCACTATTGCAGTGAAAACTACAGCACCTGTAAACGAAATCAATCAGATTATAGGCCATCCTGTGCAAAATGCTAATATTGGATGTCACCCACATCTCTACAAACTAGCCATAGAAAAAGAAAATGCATCAATCGGACTGTTAAAAACGAAAATGCTAATTAGTCTTAAAATGTATCATCTGATGAAGAGACTGATTAGATGGTTTAGGTAGTCTAGCATAATGTAGAACTGTCACCGACTGATCCATGTTGAAGAGAATGAAGTTCATAAGTTAAACAAATATGACAAAGATATAATTCTTAAAGTCATGCTGCTTCAAGGATAAATTTCCAAACATCAATCTCAACCTAAAAATTGGTACACTTGCAAAATTCTTCATGACCATTGAAATATCGCAAGGAAAGACTAAAAATTTGGAATCTCACAACAGCAGCCTCATGACCCACCTGTTATAAATTGCCTAGAGTTCTTTCCTACGAAAGCCTGGGAATCAAATAAACTTTAAATACTTAAAACAAAAAGAAAGATACCCACTTGTACCAAATCCTTCTATTTCACCCTTCAGTCCACTCACAGCAGACATCACTGAAACAAGAAAAATGATTATACATTAGCATAACCTCATGTAGTAAATGCCCTGTATCAAAAGTAGTACATCACATTATTGCTATTCCAGGTGTACAGTATAAAGATATATCACTTCCAAAGAAATATGACATTGAATAGAAAGTGTCAATAATCAACTCAAACAAGTCAAGAAAGCCTTTGTCCTAGCTGTAAGGAATTGAATGTGGTCACCGGTCTATAAAGAGGAAGGGGAATAAGAAGCATATGTGTTATGACTGCTAATCAACATTAGTATGTCTCATGTAAACAATAATAGGGCCCATTAATGCAAGGTGCTAGTACGAATAATCCAGTTTCAAAAATATATGATAGGATAAAAGTGATATTATTTAACTCAATCAAGTTAAGAAAGCCCTGTTTTTTATCTTAACAATGATAAACGATATATGCAACCAAACTCACCATAGGTGAGCATCTGTTTATTTTCAGTCTCAAGCCTACGAAATATAGAACTAAAATAGAAGTAGCAGTGGCAATGTAGTAACAAATACATTATAATGAAGACAATTATGCATGTGTGACTTCGTTTGCATGCAAATGTACCCTATGCACATAAATTGTGTAGGTTAGTAAAGTACATGATCTCTAGAGAATTCCAAAGAAAAAGAGATCATCATAGTTCAGCAAACTCAAAAACAGATACATGTGCACATTTGTGCACACACACACAACAACACACACAAAGATTGCATTATGGAGGTGGGATAGTCAAAGGACAAAATCCCTAGTATGCTAGAAGTTAAGAGCCAGCAAAAGATAATATGCTATTCAGAGGTGTTTGGCAAACCACAAAATCAGGCTAGCTATGCATAGTATAACTGGTTTTGACTTTTTTGTGATTGTCAAAAATTTTGTAAAATTTGGTAGTTCTTGATTTGTCATTTTGTTTTGTTATCATTCAGAATTAGTGCATACATGCTTTCATAAATATATAAAATGTGAATGCAATATGGTTTGGACAAACAGCATATAACCAGAATCAGTTCAAATTTGAACTAGTTTTTATTTCATAATTGGTTCAGAATCAGACTGAACCAGTTCTCTGGTTTGCTAAACACTTGTAATTAGAAAATAGAACACTTATTGGTTAAATACCTCTGGTAGCACTTATCTATTTCTAACCATGGCATGTGTAGAATATTAGGAATTTTAGTTACAAGATATAGATGCGACAATGTACCTGATATTGCTGGGGTTAGAATACCATCTCCTATTATCATGGAAGTTCCCATCAGAACAAACAGCAAGAGAAGGGTTTTCAAGGTTGATCTCCTTTCCAAAGTCTCTTTTATTTTTAAAGCCCTTTCCAACTCTGGAGTGGGCAGTTTGAGCCGAAAACTTGATATTTGTTCATCAGCTGCCTGACGATTAGGCAGCATATTAACATTTGCATACCTGCAAATCAGCGAGTACAGTGCAAATGTCCCTCCTACAATTGGAATCATCATGTCTTAACAATTACAAGCTCTACCAGATGACAGAAAATAAAAGGAGAAAGTAACTAGAGAACTCTTACCTTCCCCATTATCATTGGCTTTGAGCACTACAAAAACATATTTTGCTAGAGGAAGAAGAGCAATTGTGTACATCACTAGTGATAAGGCCCCCAAGACATCAACTTCTGACTCGATCTCAACCTTGCTGAACACATCAGCAAAGACATATAAAGGGCTCGTGCCCAAGTCACCATATACCACACCAAGCGTTTGAAATGCTAACGCTATAGTGTGCCACAAGGTTTGATCCTGATTTATTAAAGCGATAGACTTCAGTAATGGAGGAACAGTCCATTACAGTCACATGTAAATTCTTTTGTTACAGGGATCAAGTAAAAGTATTTCTGTCTGCAAATATGAAATGATTGAGTGCATGTGTGTCTGTGGGTGCACGTGTGTGATTTATGAATGCCTTCTAGTATAGGAATAGGATATAGGAATAGGATATTACTAAGAGGAATGTTAGGCTTACAAACAAGATTTTTCTACTACTAATAAGTAAAGTACGATTTTCTTTACGTAAAGTAGGATGCTAGTGCTGCCATCTACCGAAGGTTTTACCAATGTTTAGCTTGAAAGAACAATAGTCATGAACTCCACCAAATGGGCAGGGCGACAACAGATTGACTGCTCTTGCCTACAAATAAGGGCCATCTCATATGTCCAGATGAAGTCTCCAAAGATGCATAAAGTAGCAAACTGTTAAAGAGAGCTAACATGACGCTAAGAGATACTCGAGTCATTCAATCATCCCATTTATCTTTTTCGAATTACTGCAATGACTATATGCCAATACCCTTAAATTGTTAAACATAAATGTTTATTTAGAGAGATAAGAAGAGAATGGTATATTTCTTTTTCAAAAGCATTAAGTTTAATTTCAAAGTCCCTTAATATATTTTAGGACGCATACCTAGCTAATAAGGTACAAAATTTGATACAAATGAACGATGGGTTTCTCCAAGTTGGCAAAAGCCAATAAGACATAAAATTTGAAACAGCAGCAGTTATATATTTACCTTAGAATGATGGCCATGAACGCCAGCAATCTCCATGGCTTCAACATCAAAAGAATCAACTCGCCTGGGCCTCTTCGCCAGCCTCCTCCTCATGGATCCATACCCTATTCTGCTCTCATTTTCTTCAAGCACAGACCATGGAGGTGAGTCTGAATCGAGTTCACTCCCATCAACCCACCTGGAGTCACTGCCACCACCACTACCGCCACCACTACCCACCAATCTCACACTGCTCTCTTCAATCCCATCATGCTCTTCCATGTTTCCACAAAAGCCTCAGCTTTTGCACAAAAATGAAACCCTCTTGGCTTCAAGCTCGTCCTCTTCAGTAGCAGCAGTCCTCTGATCTAAACGAACATGAAACGCCAACCTCTTTTTTTCTTGAGGGGCAAAAAACATCTGCCGTTGCACAACTTCCCAAGAGCAAAGTGCTGCAACCTCTGATTGCTTACTCGATGAATTGTGTAAAGAGCAAAGTGATGCAACCTCTGATTGCTTATTCGTTGAATTGTGTAAAGAGATCGTTGCCCGGCTCAATAGTGGGGTCGGTTGGACACTGAGGAAGACAATAATCATAAGCAGCCAAAGACGACACGAATCTTATCTCCATTGGCTTAGACAGACAGATCTCTGGTTGGTCCATTCATTTCTCCACTCCCATTAATTGTTTTCCATAGATTAGTCATTAGAGGTTAGAGGTAGGGCTCTTCAAATAACCGTGGCTATAACCGGTAACCACAACCATTCTATCGGTTATTAGTTTTCATTCTTCCTCCAAAACAATGCTATTTTGCTATAAATACCAAAAAGACCTCATTTTGGATGTTATATATATAACTGCTTTATCTGCTCCCAAACCCTAAAACTGTTAACCGTAACCACCCCAATCCGTTAACGGTTTCTAATAACCAACTACCAAGTCAATTAGTGATTATTGATTTGCAGTTAAAATGGGTTATCACCCTCTTGAAAACCCCTAACTAGAGGGGTAGTCGCTCCACTCGCTCCCAGTAGGGCCCATGGAGCAGAAGCATGGGCTTTTTTTTTTACTAGTAGAGGCATGGGGTTTTTAATTTTAAAGAGTTTTTCTTCTGTCATTAATTAGCTTCAACGAAATCTATTAAAGTTATATGTGATAAAAAAAAAAAAAAAATACACATATTCTAACCTCTAATTGAACGAGAATCAAATGAATTTCATGTTAATTTAATAGATTCATTTTTTCAACTCAATTTGAAAAAAAAAAAATTGTTCTTTTTTTTTTTTTTGGTTCAAACTAAAAAAGGGAAAAAAAATTATAAAGTGGATCATTGCCACTATTAATACAAACAATAGCTAAAAAGGACAAAAAAATAAAAAAAAATAAAAAAATACTACCATATATCTTATTGGTAGCGGCCCAAAAAAGGAGTTTAGAATTAGCAATAAAGTTGTCCAAAATGCGAAAACATTCGCATTTATGAAGAATGTTTTCAATGACCGAAGATAAGTTTCAATCCGAATAAGCTATCACATTGTTATCCCCTACTTAGCTACTCTTGAAAATGAGTAATGCTATATACTTAACTCTCATCTCACTTATATATTATTTGGCTGATGTGATAATACTTATAAGTTATTGGGATCAACTTTTATTAAAAAAAAGAAAGAAAAAAAAAATCTAAAAACTTGTATATACCACTTCATAAACTCAGTTGTATAAAAGTAGAATGATAGTTGAATATTTAGCATTATTAATTGAAAATACATAATTTGATGATTTGATCCACTTAAGCTAAGAAATATTGTGTAATTGGTAGGTCCAAGTCCAATGTAGGAAAAATAGAAAAGAAAAGAAAGATAGATGGGCTTTGAGAATTTTATTTAAAAGGCCGGGCTCAAAAGCCCATTAGAAAGATGGCCTGGTAGTAGCTCTTCAAGACTGCACTCGCGAAATAACCGTCCCCACGTTAGGCTGTCCGGTCTAGGGTTTTAGAGCCCTGAGATTTCCCGCAGAGCCCTGAGATTTCCGTTACCGTTCTCGCTCCGAACGCTCCCGATCTTTCAGAACCCTAGAGATTCTGTTTTCTACAAGGTAATATATTTGTATTTTTTCTATTCTCTGTCGCATCTCATCGACTCGCTTTGCTCTATACGTGTCTACAAAACTCATAAAACTCATACTGTCTTCGATAGTCAACACATTCTGTAATCGATGAACGGACCCCTTAATTTTCCATTTGTTTCGACGGGAAACAGTCCTTTATGGGAAGAAAAGTTTTTATCTACGTGCATCCATTATTCTTTACGGGCTCTTTGCTTGAAGTTTGTGAAATCTTGCTTTATTTCTCGGTTAGCAGTTAGCTTTAGGAAAGTACATGTTTTGACCTACTATTTGTGTCATAGGAATAGATTTGGGCGGAAAAAGCTTACTATTTCTCCGAAGTGACTAGAGCGTCTGGATCTTTGTTGTGATTTCCTCTTTAGGTTTCACTGGGTAGCGACAATGTCTCGGGTTTACGTTGGGAATTTGGATCCCCGAGTGACTGAGAGGGAACTTGAAGATGAATTTCGAATGTTCGGCGTACTTCGGAGGTAAAATTTTTCACTTTTGAAAACAGATAGTTGGTATTAAAATTGTATGCTGTGTTGATTTATTGATGTCTAACCTTTCATTGTTTTTAGCTGCTTAGAAGTTGGGGCTCTAGAGTTTGAAATGTCTCACGATAGAATTGAAGGCCCGACTTCCGATTTTTTGCATAAGAGGGCCCTTGATTTGAATATGCAGAACTATAATTCTTGCTTCCAAAGAGATTAAAGATATTTCCATTTGAATCAACTCAAATGCATGAAATTTAGAGCCAGATCAACACTTTTGTTTGCTGTTTAATGTGTGCCAGTTTTGTGAAAAGTTCTAGTGTTCCCGAGGCTTCATTGAGTAAAATTCAACCAAGTGTTTTTATCAAAGTTGATATGATGTGTGTGCATGCGCATGATCATATCACATGACTGCTAGTAGTTGTTCCATATTAGGGAACACTTGGCAAGTGTTAGTTGAATTTTCAGTGACAAAACTATGGCAGAACGATTTCTGATTAACGTAAAATCATCCCATTCTGGCTTGTCATAAATAAATAATAACGATTCCTTGTATATTTATTTTTGCGATGAATACGGAATGAAGTGATATTTGCTGTTTTCTTCTATTTACGTGGGTATGGATGGCTGGGTATGGATGGCTTGTCATTTCGGTGTCTTGGCAGTTTACTGTTTGAAAAACAACTTTATAGCTGCATGACGATATAAGATCTCAATGAAATTATGCAGTGTCTGGGTTGCTCGAAGGCCACCAGGATATGCATTTGTTGAGTTTGATGATCGCAGGGATGCTCTTGATGCAGTTCAATCCTTGGATGGTCAGTATGAAGCATCTGTAATTTTTTGTTACTTGATTACTTTGGTGTGTATAGAAGTTGATAGACAGAAATATCCTATCGTGCTACTTAACTAATTTTTTCAGTATGCTCTTTATTCAATGCCAATATTTGCTGTTCTTTGGACTTTTTAACTTTTATGTTTTGCCAATTTTTTTGGTTCATACGTTATAGTTGCTTTCTCTTTTCAGTGTCATTAAGGTGTATCTACCTTATGTTTGAGTCATATGCTGTTTGACATGTTTGGAATTTATTAATTATTGAACATAGCATGTCTCAACTTTTTCTATATCAATGTTACAGATACTTTTCTATATGACTTATTCCTTGGTCATGGGCAAGTGTCATGTAGCTCAGTCTGTCCGTCAAATTCTAAATAATTTTCCATATTGGATTTCCACCTTTGTATCTTACGCAAACTATTATACATTGGTCTGGCTTTGCAATTAGATTTATCTTGTTTGTGTGTTATCAATTTGATCTTCAGATTTAATTTTAAGTTCTCCTGGGACTTTAGTGCCAAAAATTTTGGAAGTTGAAGCTTTCTTTGATTTTCAAACCTCAAGACTTTTTGTTTTTTTGTTTTTGTTTTTGTTTTTAAATAAGACTTTGCTTTTTCAGGGAAAAATGGTTGGCGCGTGGAGCTTTCTCATAATTCAAAGGGTGGTGGAGGCCGTGGTGGCGGTGGCAGTGGCGGCGGTGGTGGACGTGGGCGTGGTGGGGGTGACGACTTGAAATGTTATGAATGTGGTGAACCTGGTCATTTTGCTCGAGAATGTCGCTTGCGTGTAGGTTCACGCGGCTTGGGCAGTGGTCGGCGTCGGAGTCCTAGCCCTCTTCGACGCCGGAGGAGTCCAAGCTACGGCTATGGGCGCAGGTGTGTTGAAGTGTGTGGTGTTGCTTTCTTTTCTATAGCTTGCATTGCAAGTTTTGAAGAATTCTGTAATGGATTTAAAGATCTGATTGCCTTTCATAATTTACACAATATTTTTTCTTGTTTTCCAGCTATTGGCTCGAAGTCCACAGCCAAGTATATGAAATTAATTGTGAATAAGTCATGATAAAAAGGCTCTTATATATGTGCCATGTATATGGTACTGTCGATATTGCGGAAAACCATATCATTGCGACTGATTTAAGTTCTAAAGTATTCATGTGATACTTGTCTGTAATGTTTAGTTGTTCAGTTTCCTATGATATGCATGGTGAGCTGTATTAACTGTGCTATGTGATGGTATCTACTTTGCTTGCTTGGCTATCCCCAAAGTATCCTTTTACCCCCTTTGAAAGTTTCTTCCCCAGTATCAGCCTTGTCCAGTCAAATATGGCTAATTGAAGCATGTGAAAAACTCTCGATGATATCCACTTCAATTTCCAAGCTTATGTACGATGTGTCAACTGACTCAACTTCAATGCTTATTTTTGGTTAATACGTTAAAGCTGAAAGTTTATCTGTTTTAAAGAAACCAAATACCCATGTATTGCACAAAATAATATTGTTCAGCTTACATGAAACGGCAGTTTGTACTTTTGCCGATTTTTTTAATGTATGAAAAGTTGTTATGAAGCGTGGAGTTTCATTTATTGATAATAAACAGATGGCTTGGTATTTCATTAAATATGATGAGTTTTAATTTCAAAGTTGATGATTACTAATTTACTTGTTATTTACATCTATGACAGGAGTTATAGTCCCCGTGGGCGAAGATCTCCGCGACGCCACAGCATATCGCCTCCTCGACGTGGTCGCAGCTATAGCAGGTCCCCTCCATATCGCCGTGCTCGCCATGATTCACCATATGCTAATGGGTATGTCTTAGTTCTACAATGTAATGCTGTTTCTTGTTAATAACCTTGGGAATTTAACACTTGAATGAACAACTTTTAAAAACAAACCACTTGAATAATTTTTTGTTCAGTGACCTCAGCTGTTAAAAAAGCCTTTACTTCATAACATTTTTGCTTAGGAGTTGAACACCATGCAATTGTTTTTTAATGTTTCATCCAAGCTCTTACGAATAATTTTTTTCTCCCTTTCTTGCAGTGATTAAGGGTGGGTGGTATGTGAACAGAAGTGAATATTGAAATGACCTAAAAGTGCCTTCGATGCTTTACTATAGTTCTTATAGATTTGCCTGAACGGACAAGAATCATGTTAGTTATGTTCATGTCGTGACAGTGGGTATTGTTAGAAACTTGGGTATGGATAGCGTCTACGAAGTGTTTAAGCCGCGCCAAAAGGGGTGCTTTGGACACTGTTTTGCGTTGGCTTTCTCTCTTCAGCTTGCTGAAATTTGGAGGTCTCTTTTCTACTTTAAATTGCTACCTTATTACTGTCTATATATATCTATATATTTTTTTTATCTTAACTAACTTTGGTAACTTAGATCTGTTTGCGTTAGAGATTCCTAAAAGGTTTACATGTTTTGTTTTGAGGTGTAATTTTCGGGTAAAACGGCATCGTTTCACCGGATACTGCATCTTAGTGCCCATGGTTCCCCCCATCTCTGCTTCTCTGCACCAGTCATCTAGTCGTCGTTGCTCCTGCATCTTGGTTGTGTGCGGTACCTTTTTAGTGTAATCATCTGCAACAAAGCTTCTAACCTAGTTAACCTTTTCGTTAGCTGGTTCACGAAGATGAAGCTGTTAATTGCTCTCCTCCTCTCTGCTTCTCTGCACTACTTGTCTGCATCTAGTTCAGCTTCTATTGTGTATCGAAAATTTATTCAGAAACTTGGTTGCCTACGACCCTCTTTGATGATCTCGTCTGCAACAAAGGTTCCACCTAGTTAACACCCTCACCTCTTTAATGGCTGGTTGAAGAAGATGAAGTTGTTTATTGCCCTTTGGTCCTCATGTGTTTACTGAGATTATGGTTCACGGTAATCATTTATGGAATAATGCCTGGTGCTTGGAAAAATATGCTGAGAATCAACATGAAAGAAGGATTTAGTTGCTCCTATAAGCTCTTCAGGATTTTTTTTTTCTGTTAGATCATTCAGTAGTTTGTGCACAATGCTCCCAAATTTCAGTCATCCATATGATATTTCCATGATGGTTGTAATCTGTTAAGCCCGCCACCACTGTCATTGCAAATCTGATTTTTCTTCTGCTTGTTTGCTCGCAAGATAATTTTCTTTTTTAGTCCGACATTTTTGCTTTAGGTGGCATTATATTTTTTTTTCGGCCTAGTAGATTGGATTCAAGTATGGGTTTCCTGTAGTTCCCACTAGTGTTCGATGGTAATAATTAAATTCTTTTGGTGTATATATATAGGCCTCGTCTTTTGACCAGTACTAGGTCTCATGTAGTAAAAAAGAATAGTCCTTGGGTGAACGCTGTAATCATAATTCAGAGCAGCTTATACGTACGTTTTGATCAGACTTAAAATGTGGAGGTTATCAATTTTTTTCTTCCTTTTTTTTTTTTTTTTTTTTTCCTAAGATGGGAAATGGTATAATATGAATTTGGAAAACCTCAAGCAGCTGATCGTCGCTTGCAGTTAATCGGACAGTAGTGAATGGTATGCAATTGATCCGATGGAGAAGCATATAGTGACATTTAGTTGATAGAAAGGGCATACGTAGGGATATCTTCGTTCGGAATTTGCCTTTGCTGTCTGCGTGAACAGAACGAGTGGTGATAGAGAGAATATGGGCGTGATGCATGCCCGTGTTTTTTAATATTAATATATTATTTTAATATTAAAAAATATTAAAAAATACGGGCATGCATAACTCCCGTGTTTTCTTTATCATCACTTGAACAGAACACCATACCAAGTTGAAAAGTCAACGTTAATTGTCCACAGGACCGCCCCCCTTCTTGCAATTTCCCACCATGGTGCGTAGGGTCAGTGGTATCAATTTGTAATCTTACACGTGAATCACTTATAATCTTACTAGCAAAAGAAAGTCAAGTCCACTCTCGTCGTCTTCATCTTCTACTTGTGTTGAACTTGCAATTGGGAATGGAAAGCTCAGAGATGGAGGACAATCATGATTTGCTGGAGCAGAATCTGTTGTTGGAGGACAACACTGTCACGCAGAACCAGAAAGTGGGGGCCTTTGACATCATTAAACAAGCTTCAACCATCTTTTCCAAGAATTTCAACTTCATCATCTTCATCTTTCTGATTTCCCTCCCTCTCTTCTTCTTCATGGTTTACTATGAAATTTTCCTTCAAAGAACTCTCGTTGATGCCTCAAATATTCTGAATAATCCTTCTGATTATTACTATTACTATGATTGGTCGATAAGTCCCTCTATGCCTGAGAAATCAACCTTTCTTCATCAATTGGTTCAACTGGGTTTACTTTATCTGGTGCCCCGTCATCTCCTTGAGCTTTGTACCGTAATCGCGACCGTCGATTTGGCATCGAAGATACATGCAGAAGAGAGAGTAATCACTCTCAAGGAGATGATAGATAGACCCATTTACGGAGCAAAGGCGAGAGGCACTTTTGTCACATCCCTTTGCGTTCACTTCCTCTCAACTTGTACCCTTTCCGGATTGATATGGTTAGTAACAACCTACTATGCTGTTTGGAGACAATCTATATTCGCTGTGTTCTTTCTAGTGTTTTATGGGCCCATTTTCGTTGCACTGCTGACAAAGTACTTAGAATGGAGTGCTGTGTGGAACATGAGTATTATCATTTCAGTTTTGGAGGAGGGGACCTACGGGATTGAAGCATTGCTGCATTCTGCTTATTTTAGCAGAGGTAGTAAGCGGCGTGGACTACTTTTGATGCTCGTTTTCTTTGTCTGGGGACAGGGTTTAAGGTTGGCATCCCTCTACTTTGGATGCTATGAAGAAGGGAGGGGAATTGTTGTACAAGTTGGGTTGTTGTGGTTGGGGAATGTGCTCAAATGGGTGGTCTGCATACCATATTTCTACGATTGCAAGAAGCGGGCTTTTGAGAAGAAAGTCGATGTGGAACACGGAGGACCGATCAAAGCTGCTGATGAGACACAGAGTAGATGGAATTGGTCATTTGCATTCACAATGTAGCGACGATTAGAGGCTGAAGCTTTTCCCTTCATTTAGTTTGAATCATCCCACACAAATAGAAACTGCAGTAAGTTTAGTGGGTAATAAGCATTATTTTTTCTCGTTCTTTGGCAGAGTTGGTTGTAGATCTGGAAAATATGAATGTGAAAATTCCAGTCTTTGCTGTCATTTGTCTTGCCTATGTGATTACACTTGGGACACTCGTTAGCTTAAAAATAAAGACGAGAGATACGTGGTTCGGTCTATGATTTACGTCTACATATTAGAGCTTTAAAGGGTTACATTTTGCTCTTATTTACTTGATAATTTTATAATACAAAATACTTTTATTTATAGGAAAATTAGAGTAGATAATCGTCAAATTTGATTATAGGAGATTACAATCAATAATTAAATAATGCAAACCAATTAGTTCAAAACACATGAAAATGATAGATAGTGGTTACTTCGAGTGAGCCGAGAACTCTCAAAATATAGAGACTGTATTATACTACCAATATTCAACTCATATCTCATTCATCAGCAAATGCTATTAAATAATCCAAATAGTCATAAGATGATAGATGTCTATAATGAATAGAACATTATCACTTAACTTCCAAGTATCCTAATAAAATACCACTACTCACCGTCTCATGTAGAGAAGACTCTTAGGCCCTGTTTGCCTAAGGCGCGGAACGGTACTGTAGCTGGAACAGTACTGTTCTAGCTACAGTACCTTTCAGGATGTACATCAAAAGTATTGCCCTATTTTCAAAAAAAATAAAATCACTCACACACCCCAATGGTTACTGCAGTAACCATTTAACAAACTAACCTAAAAACGAACCATCCTCACTAACTCCACTTTCTCTTTCAATGGAAAAGAAAAGAAAAAAAAAACAAACAAACAAAAAATTTTCTGCAGTAAATAATTTCGGCTTCTCTCACATTTTTTCAAGAAAATCCCTTCTTCCTTTGTAAGCGGAGAGCCACCTTCAAATCATATTTTCTTCCTCAAACCCCTTCCATTTTCCATTTTCATAAGACTGTTCCAGTGGCTGTCGGTGTTCAGAGGAAGAAGGGATTTTCTTGAAAAAATGTGAGAGAAGCCGAAGTTCTTTACTGCAGAAAATTTTTTGTTTTTGTTTTTTGTTTTTCTTTTTCGTTGAAAGAGAAAGTGGAGTTAGTGAGGATGGTTTGTGGTTAGGTTAGTCTGTTAAATGGTTACTGCAGTAACCATTGGGGTGTGTGAGTGATTTGATTTTTTTTTTTTTAAATAGGACAATACTTTTGATGCACATCCAGTAGCTAGAACAGTACCGTTCCACCTACAGTACCATTCCGCGCCTTAGGCAAACAGGGCCTTATTGATAACTCCTACCATTATCTACAGTTTTCTATATAATATATCTCTAAGTTTTCTATATAATATATCTCTAATTATTAGGATTGTATCATCAAATCTCTGAAATCATATCCCAAAGATAAAACTCCCGACTTGATCATTGTATAGGAGGGAGACTAGTTGTAATGCAGTAAAAACAGAAGAGTCCGAGGGTGATTACTGGTATCCTTTTTTGGCCTTAAAATGCCAAAAGATAAATATAAATGGTGTGATATAAATTTGAATAATTTTGATCATAGGAACATTTGAACGGCATGCAGGTGATCAACACTTTGCTATCTGACAGTTGTAAATGGCATACACGAACAGTTGAAAACGATCTGGTTTGAATTGGCCAGGGTAACCAGCCAATAATATATGCCCAGAATCCAGATTTTGCTCTGTTCTCTGTTAGACCCTGCAGAAACAAATAAATGGTTAGTCTTCCAAAGGGTCACTTCATCAGTCAAGACGACTCCGGGAAATCCAAAGCGCCATCATGTTACTGTGACGTCGGGGCCATTGCATTGCACCAATTTTTCTTTTTGAGTAGATAAATTATCTTTCCACTCGCATCATTGGTTTAGGACTCGTTTATTTTGACGTAAAATTATTTTCTTTGTAAAATATTTTTAGGAAAGTCATTTTCCCTGAAAATATTTTTCGTCGAAAACATTTTACGGCATTTACCTTGCACACGAAAAATAAATTTTTTTTAATATCTTTTTTTTTATATATATTTTCCAATAAGGTCCTTGCCGGGACCTGCACGGGACTTGTTCGAGACCTCGCAAGGACCTGCCCAAGACCTTGTCGGAACTTAACCGGGACTTGTCCAGGACCTCGCCGGGACTAGACCGGGACCCGCCTAGGACTTGACCGGGACCCCTCTCAGACTTGACCAGGACTCGCCCGGGACCCTGCCGAGACTTGACCGGAACCCGCCAGGAACCCGACGGGACTTGACCGGGACCTGCCCAGGACTTGCTCGGGACATGCCTGAGACCCGATCGGGCAAGTCTTGGGCGGGTCTTGGGCAGGTCCGGTCAAGTCTCATGCGGGTCCCGGCGAAGTCCCAGGCAAGTCCTGGGCAGGTCTCGATCAAGTCCTGGATGGGTCACGGGCAGGTCCCGGTCAAATCCTAAGCGGGTCTTGGTGGGGTCCCGGGTAGGTCTCGGGCAGGTCCCGGACGGGTCTCGGTCAAGTCCTGGACAGGTCCCGAGAGGGTCCCGGTCAGGTCCCGGGCGGGTCCTGAGCAAGTCCCAGTTAGGTCCCGGGCAAGTCTCGAGAGGGTCCCGGTCACGACCTGGGCAAGTCCCGGGAGGGTCTCGATCAGGTCTTGGGTGAGTCCCGGGCAAGTCCCAGTTAGGTCCCTGGCGAGTCCCGGTCAAGTCCCGGCGAGGCTCTGGATGGGTCTTGACAAGGTCTATGGATTTAAGAATGAGATGCTCATAGTCGAAAAATGGCAAGGCCTTTCAAAACCGTAAACCATTTTCCGAAAATTAAAGAAGAATTTTCGGTTAAAAGGAAAATATTTTCCGTTTACCACTATTTTACGTCGAAGTAAACACTGTAAAATAAGAAAATCATTTTCTAGAAATTATTTTATGTCAAAGTAAACGGAGCAAAAGAAAGTCAAGTCAAGTCAACTACTCTCATCATGTTCATCTTCTACTTGTGTTAAAATTTAGCTTGGGAATTAAAGGGTCCGCGAAGGAGAAGATCAATCATATTTTTCTGGAGCAGAATCCGATGGAGGACAATCGTGTCATGCGAAACCAGAAGGTGGGGGTCTTTGATATCATTAAGCAAGCTCCAACAATCTTTCCCAACATCTTCATCTTCATCATCTTCATCTTTCTGACTTCCCTCCCTCTCTTCTTCTTCATGGTTTACTATGAAATTTTCCTTCAAACAACTCTGGTTGATGCCTCAAATATTCTAAAGAAGCGTTCTGGTTATTACTTTTACTCTGTTTGGTCGACAGAGACGGACTCGATACGTCCCGCTATACCCCAGAAATCAACCAAAGATGTTCTTCATGAATTTGCTCAACGGGGTCTACTTCATCTGGTGCCCCGCCATCTCCTTGAACTTTGTACCGTAATTGTAACCGTTGATTTGGCATCGAAGATACACGCAGAAGAGAGAGAAATGACTCTCAAGGAGATGATACACAGACCCATTAACGGGGCAAGAATGAGAGGCACTTTTATCACATCCTTGTACGTTCTCTTCTTTTCAACTTGTACCCTTTCCGGATTGATATGGTTAGTGATGAGCTACTATGCTGTTTGGAGACATGCTATGTTCGCTGACTGCGGGTTTCTAGTGTTTTATGGGCCCATTTTTGTTGCACTGCTGACGAAATATTTAGAATGGAGTGCTGTGTGGAATATGGGCATTGTCATTTCAGTGTTGGAGGGGACCTACGGGATTGAAGCATTGCTGCATTCTGCTTACTTTAGCAGAGGTAGCGAGCGGCGTGGACTGCTTTTGATGCTTGTTTTCTTTGTTTGGGGACAGGGTTTAAGGTTGGCATCCCTCTACTTTGGATGCTATGAAGGAGGGATGGGAATTGTTGCACAAGTTGGGTTGTGGTGGTTGGGGAATGTGTTCAAATGGGTGGTCTGCATGCTATATTTCTACGATTGCAAGAAGCGGACTTTGGAGAAGAAAGTTGATGTCGAGCTTGGAAGAGCGATCAAAGCTGTTGATAATATACGCAAAGAAGCAGAGACGGAGTAGATGGAATTGGTAATTTGCATTCACAAATTATGTTCTTAATTTGTGATTTATTATAATATCGTTGTCGTTCTTTGATAAGAGTACGTTGTATATCTGGAATTATATCAATGGAGAAATTCCAGCCGTCTCTGCTGCTATTTGTCTTGCCTATGTGGTTGTTGTTAAGACACTTGTAACTTGTAAGCTTTATGGCACAATGCAGCTCTTTGTTGGGAAAATGAATGAATGGTTTCTTCTTTTTTTAATGTATTTGACGATTTCATGAATTGATGAGGAAATACTGCTCTAGGGAGCTGTGGATGCTTGTGTTTGAAGTATTCATGAAGAGTAAATCATGGAATTTAAGTAATCAATTACACCAATTTTAGATTCAAATTCAAAATATAAAGTATTGCTAGTCGAAATCAATGAGAATGCTACGTCTTATTTATCACACCCATTTTACACGTACTTTTGTGATGAGTAACAAGTTTTTGAAGTCATTGTCATCAAAACCACTCTTCTTGGTGTGCATTATAACCATCATGCAGATGCCTTAGATAGAAAGGCATAAATGGAATGCACAATACATTATAGACAGCTGTTTTTTATTTTAATCAAGTGTCTACTTGGTTTAGCTGTTTTCAAATGTGCAGGTTGAAAAAGTAGAAATTTCCAAATGAATTTAATGAAAATGCGAATTTTAAAAAAATGCTGTTATGCATTTAGTAAAGTTGCGAGTACAACTCCTTACATATTCCAGAGTTTCAAACTGTCATCTTTTTTTCAAACGCACTTCCAAATACCATGAAGAAGAGACATTCAATATTGGAATGACAAGATCTATTGCTCAATTTGTAATAACTAAAAGATCTTAACCTCAGAGGATAGTTCAATCGGGAGGGAATCACTTGGCACTGACTAATTCAAATGTTTTCATCCCCCTTTCTTTGTTTTTCACTCTTAAAAGATCTAAGAAAGGATACTAAATTTTCATAACGAAACCTAATCATAAGGAACAGCATTAATTGCTAAATCCATCAATAATCAAACTAAAACTCTCATCCCAATACTAACAACATCAATTTAAACCTCGACTTATTCCATGGCTCACTGCAAGATGGACCAATTCAGTGAAGATGATAATCGATCAGCTCCACAACCTAGAAAGTTTCCTCATTTTGCCTTCGACTCGATCACCTTCTTTGCAAAAGATGGCAAACAGAAAGCTGCTGTATGGATCTGAGAAAAGCAATAAACATATATAAAGAAAATGTTAAATTCAAGTGAATTACAGGAATTAGTGGATGAGATGAGAAGGGGAAAAAAAAAAAAAAAAAAAAAAAACCACAGAAGCGCTTGGTAAGAGAAGCAGAATCACACCTCTGAGTTGTAAAATTTCAAGGGTCCTTTGCATTTGTTACTATTTTCATTTGCATCAATTGGATTCACTGGATGCTTGAAATCAACAGGTGGCCCCTCAGTAGAGCACAGCATAAAACCAATCACCCCACTGAAACACAAATTTCAATAAAAGCAACATGAGCATCACATAAGAACTACACAACGCAGAAACAAACCAATAGGCAATAGTAGAGGGCCTGAAGTGCTAAAATGACCATGTCTAGCACTGGATGTAAAAACATTTAAAGACACCACTTATAAAACAATAGGGTGGTCTCCATACTCACAGCTTTCACTCTTTAACCCTGTACTTTTAATAACCTAGCAATTCAGTCTAGTACAAAGAGAAAAACATGTAAACATGTATCCAAACACATAAGATATCTCTTGGGGAGGATTTTGGGAGAAAGTGAGAGTTTGGCAAGGAATATAAAGAAGTTTCAGAAAAGTATACCTTGGGTATGTAGGCACCGTGGTCCATGCATAGTTGACAGAGCCTTTAAATATCTGGCGACAGTTTGCCACAATACCCTCAATGATGTCCATGTGAAGCCATATACTTTCTGCCTGAGTACACACAACTCCCCCTGGACGAAGAGCATTTGCCACTGATTGAAAAAATGGCTTCTCAAAAAGCTCTTGGGCGGGACCTGATCAAATCAAACAGAAAACCTTGTAAATACAAATTACAATTCCCGTGTTCTGAATGAGGAGTAAACGATGTAATTGGGAGACATCCTTACCTACTGGATCAGAAGAATCCACTATAACTGCATCATAAGTTCCTTCAGGTACAGCCTTCAAAAACGCAACTCCTGGACCAGTAAGAAAGAGCCCATTAAAATATCAGTTCACTGACATAAGGAAGGAGAATTAGAAGGAAGAAGAATTAGCTGAACATACCATCTCCGATATGAAGATTCACCCGAGGATCCTCATAGCCAACTGCTATGTCAGGGAAAAACTGTTTGGAAACCTGGAAAAGGTGGAAAAATAAATTTCAAGTGCGGGAGAAGTTTCTACGTGATTACTAAAGATTCTAAGGGCACACAAGTACAAATCACTTGAACTAATCTAGAGAAGAGATTCAGACAATAAAGATTGTTTTCTTAAGTAAAATTCCTTCCACTATGAACAGAGAATGTCAGAGGAAGTAGAGGCTCAGCCAACTATTTAGAGGTTCTGACCTAATGCTAGTACAAAAGAATGTGATTTTTTTTAATCAATTTGTTACTCACATCGACTACCATCTTATCAATTTCACAAATATCAATCTGCTCAATAGAAGAATGGCGAGAAACTTCTCGCAGAACTCCACCATCTCCACCTCCAATAACCAAAACCTGCAGAAAGAAGATATGATGAGTGAATTGAAAGGCTAGGAAACAACAAGAATACATACACTTATCATGAATAATTAGTTCACTAGTACAATTTAATGTACGACTTCAGCAGCAGCCACAACATGAAAATGGAATTATTTATTCCAATCGGCCTGAACACTTGGAATCTACGAAATATACAAAAAAAGAGAAAAGAACTGTATTTGCAAGTAAAAATGCTTTTCATGTCAAAAAAAAAAAGTAGAAGTGCTTTTCTCTACTTTATTAATGTATTCCTTCCCATTTTCCACCAGCAATAACCATCTGCAATTTTGTCAGGAAAAAAGAGGCCAAGAAAAGATTTTTTAACGTAGGGTAACGGCAATAAGACAAAGACAATCACAGTGGCGCAACTACTAAAAATGCGTCTAATGGACCCTTGTTAGCAGCAAATTGCAATAAGAAAAAACCTCAAGTTATCACCAGTATTGTCAGCCTTCGTTGTTCATGTATAAACAAGTATAAACGACCTTTATATGATGATATTAAATGCACATCCAAATCATGAAATTAAATGCACCCAACATATTATATGATGATGCATCAATCACAAAGGTCATCGAGGTTCCAGCCTTGAAATTAGTCATAATGTTCTAATCGGCAAATGTCGACTGTCATTTGAGTGAAAGCATTGCAAAGTAGACCATTCAATGGAAGCATTTCTAGTAGGTTCTTTAGTTCTAAAAGTGTATAAAGACCTTCTTCGGGTTTGGAATTGAGCAAAGTGGAAGGTGAGTGATCATTTCTTGATATGCGCATTCATCACGTTCGGTAAGCTGAATCACCCCATCCAAAATAAGAACCTTTCCATACGTTGATGACTGAAAAACAGATAGCAAGATCAGAGTTTAATTATAAGGAAGACCAGACAGGTGGAAATAAATATGTTTTTTACAATCCTGGAGAGTTATGTACCTGAAAAACCATGACACTCTGATATTCGGACTTTCCCTGAAATAAGATCTTCTCAACCTTCAAGGAGTGTGCCTCGCCTGCATAATTTTAGACAGCTCGATTCATGATATTTGCATAAAGTCGTATGAATAGTTAAAAAGTATGATTTTGAAGAGCCGATACCAGAAAAAAAGCCACTATTATTTTAATAATCATATTTGCTCACAATATTTAACAAGGCTTCAACTTCATACACATTACAAATGAAAAAATAACATCAAACATGTACATAAGAAATATATTGGCATGCAAGTCTTGCATCGTTGCTGGACTAAGATCTACCTCCAAACAAATTCACAGATACATTAGAAGATAGACTACAGGGAGTGGCACATGACAGGTTCACTCATCAAACAACCAAAATATGCAAGCCAAACAACTCTCAACCCACAAACATGCACAATCTAGCAATGATTAATAACTACATTCCCGATGGCAATGTTGACCAGAAAATGCTCATCACTATCATTTGTAAACAACAATACAACATATTCACAAAGCAAACAGCAACCCAAGCTTTAAAAAATATCAGAAAATTTATATCTGAACATTAACATACCGGCACAGTGATTCTTTTGATTGGTAACTTATACGCATCCAATGAGTTTTGAATGTGATACCCCAAATTGTCAAAGTTAAGTCACACATCAAGTGGAATGATTCATAACTACGCATTAAGTCACACAATAAATCATTGCACAGTATGGAAATGGTTTATAACTACATTCTCAATGGAAATGTGGTGACAAGAAAATGCTCATCACTATCATTTATAAACAACAATACGACATATTCACATAGTAAACAACAACCCAAGCTTGAAAAAAAAAAGAGAGATAAAAGAAAATTTACATCTAAATATAAACATACACAACACGTTGATTTTTTTATTGCTAATCTGTACACATTCAATGAATTTTGAATGTGATATCCCAGATTGTGAAAGTTAAGTCACACTTTAAGTAGAACAATTATGGAGGCATGCATGTGTCAAGATCCACATTTGTTGTGTGCTAGATGAAAGTGGACTATATAACTGACTCTAGGGAGTTACAATTGTAATTTTAACTAGTCCTTTTTTGGTATAATGCTAATGCTTTCCTGGGTCTTGACATTAAACACATATTCTCACCCTGCACCAGTTCTTATGGGGGTGAAGAGATGCGATTCGAGCTGCAGCTCATTGGCCACGCCCCATAGATACAAAATTCTAGACAAAAAAGAACTTAACGATACTGAAACAAAATGCATAAAACTAATCAACCGCTTGAAACAATAAGTTATTATTTCAAGTAGAACAAAGCAATATCCTTCGAGAAAACAAGTATAAATACGAGTACGAAACAAATACTAAAACTATGTACACATTCTACAATCACACGTTAAAGTCAAAACAAAAACTCTGAGCAGGATTTAGCAGAAAAGTTACACAAATCCATCGAACTAGGCCTAAAGCCTACTGTAACACACATTCTCCGACTACTAACCATACATATAACAACACAGGCATAAACCCCATAAGCAACAGTACATAAAACCCAATACGAAACCAATAAATGCACTGTTTGGTTGCGAAGAATCACGAAAATAAAATGAGATTTAAAAAATAAATAAAATAAAATCATTTCATTTCCCGCAGTTTCACAACAACCAAACACATATCTAACAAGAAACAAAGATGGGCTTCAAGGAAAAAGGAAATGGAGAGAGACCCACCTGGCCACATTGGGCTAATCTCAGAGAACCACCCAGGAATCACAGTGGATATACAATCAGGCTGCTCTTTATTCCCCTCCAGCTCCATGGACACAGCGGACGCAGATACCCCATTTTCTGCCTCTTCCTCTCTCGGCCTCTTCACGGGCAAATCGGTGGCCCCGGGAACACCCTCTTCGGCCATGGCTTCCTCTCTCTCTCTCTCTCTCTCTCTCGCTAAAACCCCAAACACGGCCTATGAGGACTAACCGCTTTGTACTGAAGAGAGAGGCCACACAATCTTGGTTTTGCTTCCCCTTTATATAAATAAATAAAGCGCAAAAAAGAAAATAAAAGAAAAAAAAAAAAAAAAAAAAAAAAGTCGTGCAGAAAGAATCCGCTTAGGACGGACGCTGACGGTGTGTTGTTGTTCGTGGCTTTTCCCTGTGTGACACGAATAATATATATTTATTACCAAACAACATTACCAATGTTCGTTCTCTTCAAGTACAATAGAAAATCATAGGGCTCTCAATTAGGGTTTTCCTGCCCAATTGTTTTTGTCAGGTCAACAAAAGGCCAAGCTTCAGAATATCTATCCATGTTTGGTGGGTTTTTGTGCATTATTGGCCTTCTTTTTCACTCGGTTTCACTCCACTGCCCTCCCTTTTACCTTTCGGTGAAAGTCGTACCATTGCTTTCACACTATACTCCTTTTTTTTGTTCGAGTGTTTCACACTAAACTTCTGCATTGACCCAGAATCCAATTTGAACTTGATTGTCTTTGCTTTTCACAAATTATATTTTTGAAATTGAAAACTCAAAGATTAAACTAAAAACTAAGTATGATTTTTCCTATAGAACATAGGGAATTTGATGAATAGTCTTTTCCAACACACATTTATGTAAGCTTCTAAAAATACTCAAGATCAGCCGATGTAACACGAGTGTGAGATGTAACATAATTAATTAAAAAAAAAAGTTTTATAGAACGAAGTTAATTAAGGTTGTGTTTGTCTCATGTTAAACACAGCATGGCATGTTATGTTATAGAATATGAAGAGTCAAGATTAGAAGCTATTATTTGTTAAAACAAACCCACCGAAAGCTTATGAAATAACAAAAGACACAGAAGGAAGAACAAGTGTGAACTTAAAAACAGGAAATCATGAAAAGATTGTGTGTGTGGTTGTATGCTTCCTGTGTTATAACCTCTCATGGGTTTTATTTAGAGAGTTGTTCGTAAGAGTAGGGACAAGCGTGCTTAGAGCCATCACAACCCAAACTTTCAACGTGAAAAAAGGTTGCCAATATTTACATAACAACTCCTCGACCAAAATATAAAACATAATTAAATAAGTTTCATATCAAATAACTAACACAGTGTCTCATTTACAAAGTAATGTGAACATGATTTTTTTTTTTTTTTTTTAATTGGGGTGGGGGTGTGAATTGAGAAATACTAGGTGTTCTTCTAGTGTTCTCCTGTTGTCCTCTCAACTGTGATGTGCCTTTTAAAATCATCAATAGATTGAAATTCAATAATGATAATCTCAAATTCAACGGTAATTTTAAAAATCACATCACAGTTTGGAGAACACCAAAAGAACACTAGAAGAACACCTAGCATTTTCCATTTAAATTACAATGTATATATATGTGTGTGTGTGTGTGTGGAATCAATATATTTTCAAAACATTAGGGCTTTTAAAAAAAAAATTCAAACAAATCAAAAATACTAAAAATTGGCCCAAATTAATTAAAATATCGTTTAAAATAGGTCGTAATAGAAACTCAAAGAAGGCCAGAGACTAAAATATACCTATTACCTAAAATGTAAGTAACAAATAATAACCGTATTTAATAACCGCACAAATGAGGTTAGTAAAACCTATTTGCTTTTATGAGTGATTAGTAATAATAACGTAGGTACGGGCAGATAATTGATGATATCTTCACGGTCCTTCATGGATTTCGTAAGTGAACAGCAGAATATGTCAAGAGAGGAGCCAACGGTGTTGCACATAATTTGGCTAAATATGTTGCTCATGAAAAAGTACTACAGAAAATCTGGATGGAGGAGATCCCTCGTAACATTTTTAGCATTGTAATATCAGAGCTAAAAAACTCTTTCTATTTATAGCATTTTGTTCTAGATAATTTTTCAATATAGAAGAAGAAATTTCTCTAAAAAAAAAAAGTAATAATAACGTAGGTGTTTAGATTATTTTGAAATACGTGTTTATAATACATATAAGGAAAAACTTAATTTATAATGAATTTAAAAATCAGTTTATTTGATGATCGTTGAGTTAATTAGCTTATCACTTATGATATGATCCACAATAAACTATTATAACTTTTTTATATCAAGGAAATAAAGCAGGGAGAAGTTCGGTTTTTTTTTTTTTTTTGAGGACATAAGTTATAACTAATTCCGGGCATGTACGGTTCTACTGTTTCACATACCAAATAAAATAATTACTGGTATAAATCGTTTTCGTGGCCCCAAAATCTTACCAAAAAGTAAGGTTTCTTGTAACATTCATCAGAAATGATTAACTTCTTTATTATATGATCTAAGAAATATTAATATTTTTATTAAAGTGATAAAGTGAAATGCTAATCTTGCGGTTCCCATAATAAATTATTAATTTGTTCTTGTCAAATTATGCTGTTGGAATGGCCCATCCTTTTATTTTAAGTAATCAGATATTTTAACCTCTTTTAATATAATTAAATCAAAGATCTTACTTTTTTATGCGATAATAATTAATAATTAATATAGATATTGTTTGTTTTTTTATTCTGGTCGTTTTTTGAAGCGCGCACGATTAAGCACAACGCACCAAAGGGCTAACTTTTAAAATGCTAGCCCAAGATCGGCCCGGACCACTTTGGAAGCCCAGGCCGAATGCTGGAGCGCTGTGGTTCGTGGGTGTTCGCCAGCCCAACTTGGCCCAATTTGAGTAGAATGCAGTGAGTGAGGCGAAGTTATTGGAGCTTTCATGGACTGAGCCAATGTTAGTGCTGGTGTAGAATTAGGCCTCATAGGTTGAGCAGTTCATTAGACCTCCACACACTCGGATATATATTAAGCCCAAAATTAACCAAAGCTATTTTTGGTGGGCTGGGAAAATGATTACCATAACAAACTAGACTTTTTTTTTTTTTTTTTTTTTGACATGTCCGCACAAGAGGGGGGAGGGGGATTTGAACTAGTGACCTCCGTTTCATTAGGCGTGGTCCCAGCCGATTGAGTTCCCTCTTGGGGACAAACCAGACTATGTTTGTTTCAACATAAATGTTTTCTGTCAAAAAATATTTTCAACGAAATCATTTTTTTTTTCTCTTTGAAAATGCTTTTTGATGTTTGGCTCGTATGGACAATCATCGATAGTGAAAAACAGCCAACAACTTTTGGTGACTGGCCGGTGATAGTTCCCAGAAAACTCGTGCGACCAGCCTTCAACAACAGTGAAGAATGGACGGAGAGAGAGAGAGAGAGAGAGTGTGTGTGTGCAACAAGAAGGCTTATGGTTTTTAAAAAAGGATTTTTCAAGTTTTCATAGTCAACTGAAAATGTTTTTTGATTTGACCACGATTTTGAAAAAACGCTTTTTAAAAAACATTTTACATTGGCACAAACAGAAAATAAAGCTTGGTAAATTTGCTCTGAATCATTGTAGGGGTTTAACATGATCTATTGTGAAGATAAACGCAAGAAAGTTTGAAATTCTAACTTTAAATGCTATCAACAAATCATCAATAAACTCGTTTGTTTTAAGTTTGCTCCGGTTTATCTTCAATCTAATCTTTGAGTTGTTGAGGTTGTTGTTGACGAAGATAAATCATTTTATGGTCTAAATTTTGTTTAATTGTATTTAACCATGTATAAGGTGTCACGTTATTTAAAAGTCTTAAATGACGTGACATCAAATTTATCACTATTAAATACGTAAAATGGAGAGGATCCTATATAATCTGTGGGGCCATGGGGTTGCATAACCTGGATATCAAAGTGCTTAAAGCCCAAAAGATATTATGCCTTCACCTTCTTTCCGATAAATTTCAGATAATCCTTGAGGGAGACAATCCCTTAAAGAAAAGAATAGATAGTACCAATTAGGCGAAGTGCCTTTACATAAATTGCAAAAGCTGAGTGTAAAGGGTGTGCCAAGCATTTCTAAAGCAAAGTGAACAGTGTTTAGCATTCATAGGTTAAAATGTGAGGATTCTTCACCATCTTTTACTTCGTATATACAATGAGTTGGAAGCAATATGGTGAGAGTTATCATGCATGTCCATATATTATATATTTTTCACTGGTTGAGTAACTAACACAAAAGAGATCATGGACGTGTTTGGTGTTATTTTCCTACATATTTATTGTCTGTTTTATTTTTATTAAAAAAAAAGTTATCATTGGATATGCTAAAATATTAATTAAATGATTAAATTTACATATTCAAATCAACTTAAACTTTTGGGATAATGGGTGATTTAATAGAATCTGTGAGATTCACGTCTGGGTTCTATAGATTCAATGGTGAATTTACGCATCTCTTGTATGAAAATAGACAAGAGAGATTCACATATGGGTTCTACAAATTCAATGATGAATTTATGTATCTCTTGTACGGAGATGAACAAAAGATAGAAACGAAACATTTCTTAACACAAAAAGGTGTTGTTTATTAATTGAAGTACTTTCAATTCCTTGTAGTACAGAATATGGTAATCTCTATGTGGTTGAGAAATTCATGCACTAGCTAGAATGAATTCTTTGTATGCGTATATATACTTTGAGAAAGTCTAGGGGAAGAAGATATACTAGCTAGTACTAGATAGTAAGCCAAAATGTTGCCAAAAAAAAAAAAAAAAAAATGGAAACATAATGCATGTGGACGATTTGATTTTCTTTTTTCAAAGTGTGGATTGGTACTAGAAAGTTGTGTTTTAATTATCAGATAAAGCAAAGTGTTGAAAGGCTTCCTTTCCCTTTTTCTTTTTTTCTAATTTAACCTTTGATGAGGACGACTAATAAAAGGTAAATTTTTCTCTATTAAAAACACACCTCCCTCCACAATCTGTCTTAATCAAATTGTACTTTCCTCATCCTGTATTTCCTTCCTACTTCTTAAAATGCAGTTTGGTTACTAGAGCTTAGCTAGGCTTTCGGCTAAACAGCCACCTCTTTCCGCAATTAATCCCACCTTTTGTTTTATTTCACCTTCATAAAATGAGGCTGCTTTTTTCTCATTTTTCTCCTTTTCTTTTGTCCTTTACATGCAAATGAGGCATGTGTAGCTAAGATCTTTCTAGTTTCTACTGCTTGGTGAATTATATATTACAAGGGAGAAACCATATATGTCTAAGATGGATGAATCAAACAGGAGGAGATGAGATATCATGTGGTTCTTATTTTTGATGATTAAACCGATGACTCTTTTGTCTCCACCTTCCAAATGGAGGTCCAGGCACTATCACAAAGCAAAAAAGAACAGCAAGACATCCACGCTCCCTCGATAGTAGCCACCCCCCATCTTCCTCTCTCAACTACTTTTAATGGCATCCAAAGAGAGCAACGTGAGTTGGAAAAGCCAACATATTCGGGCTACCCCAGCAAAAGATGACCTATTTTTAGTTCCTACTCTACGTACAATATATTCACACGTACAAGGAGTTGTAAAAAAATATATATATACAAATCAATGGGGCATATCCATGATGGATGATCATCAACATATATATATAATTGTATGCATGTAATTAATGAAGAAAGCCACAAAAGAAAATTGTATTAATATTGAATGTCATGATGCATGTGAGCAAAAATTAACCATACATATATGTGTAGGCATATGAATATATATATTAAAGAGACAATGTATAAATATTGAGGTGTATATATAAATAAAAACGGGGGTAGAGATATAAGATCCAAAATTTCTTTAGCAGAATGCTTTTCCTTTTGCTTTTTTCTTGAGGGTGTAGAAAAATGACATGGGATAGGGACATTGAGTACCCCATGGACTTGAGAATGGTGGTGTCTTGCATTCAGCATAAAATCACAAACCATATCTGAGGATTCAGCATCATTCTAGCTTTTGAAGCCTTTAGTCCAAGGGGCCTATGGACCTTTTTGAGCAACCCCACGAGCATGGTTTTACAACCTAAAATCATCTTTAAAAGCTGAATGCTCGGTCCTCTATCTTTGTCATGCCCGTCTAAAGTTGCAAAATTCCCCATTAAAAAGTTCGGGTAAAGAGCTATATTCTGCTCCCCCTACACACTTTAAACCCTGTCTTTTCATTGGGAGGGGAATAAGAATTTTTGGCTTTGGGCTTATACTTAGGATTCCTCACTTTCAGAAACCATTTTGTTTACAGAAAACAACGTGTGTGGCCACATCTTTTTCTTTTTTTAATCCTACCATCAATTACACTTAATTTCCTCCCAAATATATATTTAGCATTCATTCCTATTTGCACTCCTAACCATTCACTACAACTCCTTCCTACGAACTATCATTTTGGACCGTTAAAAGTTGACAGATCGAATCCGCCACAAGTCGGCCGTCCTCTCAAATTAATTACCGGCCACCACATTTATAACTTCTTTTTTACACATCTAACAGCCCAATTTGATTTGTATTAGGATTCTTTCTATTTCAAATGAATTTGATGATATCCAGTTAGTTATAGTGGACAAGTATTTTTGTCTCCTTAACCGGTGAAAAGACAAAAATATCTCTCAACTATAACTAATTTGATATTATTCAGTTCATTTGAAATTGAGAGGATGTTGTTAATTCTATTTGATTAAGGGTGCAACAATGATTGTGTGTGGGGAAAATGTTTTTCTTTTTTTCATATGGTAATAATCCAAGGAAGTGTAAAGGTACTACGGGGCCTGCATTTCCATATATATATATCTTCCCACTGAGCTTTAAAAAAAAAAAAGTTAACCGTTGGCCGTTGGTCCTTGTTATTTTTTGACAATTGCAGGTCATCTTGTAATTGGTGAGAGCTATGTTTTCACTGGCGCGCAGTTGCTAGCTGTTACGGTCCTTATTGTGTATGCATTGCCATAATAGGTGAATTATAGTTACAAAGTAATTAATTAATCATTAACAGCACAGACTCCGATAATAAATAGTATTATATATCCTTCATGATAGGGGATAATGGTGGGAACCAGTTGCTGACAAAATCCAAAGCTCTCATAGGTTCCACCTTTTCGTATCCAATGAGATGGCATAACGTCACTACTCACTAGCTAGCAACACCTCCCCAATTTGCAGATTAAAAAGCCAGTGTGTTAAAGTTACTCTCAAAGGGTTAAACATTTGTCAATTAATATTCTCTAATAAGCATTATAAATTAAGTTCATTATGAATTAAATTATATGATAATAAAAGTACAATTAAAAATAAATCATGTTGTAGGTATTGGCAACACATCCTACCAACTTGGATTAAATGTTGCACGCACGCATACGTAGGTAGGAGAAGTAGGAAATATTGTAATGGGGAAAGATAGGGTGAGGTAAAGAGTAGAGTGATTGCATTCCACGAATGTCCCATTGTGTGTCCCATTCATATTATTTTAATCAAATCTAGCTATTTTATGGAGCTTTAATTTGTCATTTTATCAAGCACGAGGTGGGCTATATATTAGGATTTGATTTATAATTTATCATTAATGTTGATGACAAAACAGATCCATGTTTTGTTTAATGGTGAGACCTTTTTGATGGGGAAGATGGGTGGGCCATGATTTCTCATGTTAATCCAAAGCTTCATGGCTCCCACCGAGGAAACGCCACGTTACATTTAACTGATCATTAATTGATATTTGGGCTGTGACCTTTATAATTATGGATTCATGATATTAAATTACCTAGTGGTTTTGACACGGTGGATTATGGGATCCACATTGTTGGAAGAAGCTAAAAGCTCTTTAGATAGTGATAGCCAAATAAAGTTGGCTAATGTGTCCGAAATCGATCCGATGAGGATTTTGATTTTAAGTGAAATAAAGGTAATATTAATTTGAAAAAGTTTGAAATCTAATCTAAAAAGAAAACATCTATTTATATCAATATATAGGGGGGTCTATCATTAATAATAGAAAGCAACCATCCAAGAGAAATAGCAGGAACATGTACCGACCCGAAATTGTCATCATGTTACTATTTTTCATGAATGTGGTCCATCGAAGCAGTGACATAATTTTGATGGGCATGGATGAGGTGATATGGAGATGTGAAGGAGGGATGCTCGGCCAGTCGGCCACCTGTGCTACATGTTACACATGGAGGCGATAAGATTGCATGAAAAAATGCCTAAAAATGCATGGTTACCTCTTTACGCGCCATACGATGGGCCATTGTGCTATGTTACTACATGCAAAAATAATGTACCCTATGTCGGGGATCTGGGGGCTAAATGACAACTTCTTTGCTGGGCTTTTGCCATTTGTAGATTTCCTTCCAACTGTAATATAAATAAAACATTTTAATGCCTTCACTTTTTACCCAAATTATCATTTGTGCCCACCTTCATTGTTCTTCACCATTACATTAATTACCTAGCACCTCGCTCAATATACATGAAAAGATAATAAAGTATGTGATATTAGTACCAAAGCTTTCTTTCCATTTAAAAAGCCCTTCTTAATTTTCTGCTTTAAAAATAATAATAATAATAATGAAACAAGTTGGGAGAAACGTTACAATAATTTTGCTGTTTAAATGTCTATTAAAGGATCCCTGAAGACTGTAGCTAGAGTTAAATGGGTGTGATTGTGAGAGTCTCTGACATCTGGGGCAAATTATAGAACACAAACAGCCATGAATAGGTCACGAGAGGTACCGACTAGGAAGGAGTCATAGTCACTGAAAGAGCCATCTTTATTGCTAGCTAGCGGGGCCATCCAGTCTATTCTCTTCACTCAACTACCTCACAAAAATCCAGAGTGATTCTCAAAAAGTTCTTAGACACAGTAATAAAAACAAATGGCAAAGCTACAAAGTTTCCATTGTCAATCACGTGCCATGCACAGAGAGAGAGAGAGAGGGAGAGAGAGAGAGAGAGAGGGGTGAAAGAAATCTATAAGATTATTATATTGATGAATCAAATACAGCAAGCATGAAAGGCCCCAAAGACCTTTGTATATTTGTTAGGCCAAACGTAGGCCATGAAAAGAGGTTTGGTTTGGCCTCTCCAAAAACAAATTAAAAAATTCACATAAACAAAACGTATACACACGCATAGCCGCCAACACACGTGTGAACATCACTCTCAAGGAGCGTTCAGTAAGGTTAAGAAAAAAAAAAGGCAGTTCCCGCCAAAAAAGCACACATACACACGTCCGTGTGTCACACAACCAAAGCGTGTGCACACGTACACCACTCAAAAAAGTCTATGAGAGAAAAAAAAAAAAAAAAAAAAAAAAAAACGAACCCCATCTTATTCCTTTCCCTATCATCAAAAGAGTGAGCAGTAAGAAGCAATGATGGAGGGTAGCTCAGAAGCTTGACTTTTATATATCCCATAAACAGCCCAAACTTCAAACTTCAAACTTCAATCCCTTCATTTTTGCCAATCCTTTTGATTTCCTCCCAACCCTATGAAAATGGCCCCCACCATCCCCCCCCCATTCATTCAATAATCAATGCTGCCTTTGAATTCAACCCCCCGCACTTGTTTCACACTCCATCACTCCCACTATTAAACAAACTCTCTTTCCCTTCCCTTCTCTTCAACAAATCCCCTCTCCCTCGGGAACCTGCAAAGCCATTAATGAATGGCCATGCCCACCAAGAAAAATAATTAATATATCTCCAAACTCATGATCATCACCAAACTCTGATACATACATTATATATACTATAATCTACACCAATCACTCAAGTCAATTTCATCTCTAAACCCCCTCCAAAAACTAATCCGGTTTCTAGACAACTTGGACCACCACTTTCCTTTTCTTTTTCCCTTTACCCGGAGTTTCCTTTGTCATCATCTACTACCCATGGGCAGTTGTTTAATTTCCTCCTTTTATTGGGCGACGACGATGACGATGACGATGACGATGAGTCACTAGACCTCACTCTGGCTCGAATTGTAACTCGAAGCTGTGGCAACGTTTTTGGGGGCTTCCTCCGGCTATTGTCAATCACAAATTCTTGCATCAAACGGTAGCACCCGATGATTTTCTCCTGCAAAAATCGATAAATATATATATTCGGAATTGGCATATATAAATAATACACTATTTTTGTTTTCAAAAATAAAATAAATCCCAGCCGTAACCCACAATCACATGCTTACTTTGTGTAGTCCATCACACCATGATTCCGCGTGTTCCGGATTGGCAAGAGACAAATTTGGAATTTCACTAGCCGCACAAAGTATGGCTGCAGCAGCAATGCATGATGGCCAATATTCGAGAAAGCTAGCCTCTGTGGACATCGTGAAAAGAAAAAGTAGCCTTTCAATTTCATGTTAAAAAAAAAAAAAAAGCCTTTTTGTTCCTATTTCAATATACTAACACATATACGTACATCTACGTGTATGTATGCATGCATGTGCTCAAATACTACCTTTCATATTAGACAGAATAATTTCTGTCGCCCGTGAAACTAAAAACCCAGCATAGGTTCCCGCCGAATCAATCTTGCATGCAAAGTAAGCGATGAAGCTGAACGGCGTAATCGATCGTAGCCTCCAATCCAGAACACTAAGCACAAGGAGCTCCATCCTACGAATCGTTCTGGGTTCAAAGATATATTTGGCCCCTTCCACCTATGATGCATTAAATACGTACAATATGTGAAAACGAGCCTAATTGAACAAAGTCGTCGCAGAGTCTACAAAAATGAGTTAAATTTAATTACCTGAAGACCCAATAGAGAAGGAACCAGAGGTTCCTCCATCTTAGCAGCTAACGATAAACAAGCAACAGATAATAGTTGCATTGGCCACCCATTTGTTTGCTGGAAAGAACATAAAAAAAAATTAATTAAAATAAAAAGACGATATTCATAATTATTATAAGGTTTAAGATTTCCGTGCTTTGTGGAAGAAACGCGAATGCTCACACGTGCTGGGACAAGAATACGTCAAAAAACAAAGTTTATAAAGGCATGATAAGCAGCAAAGCGTACTTTATACTGTAGGTATCCCAAAGTCAAGCGAAATAATGATAATGAATTAAGTAAATGGTCCGACTTTTCATAATTAGCGAAAAAGACTGGACCATAATCTTTTAACCCCGACTGAAAAGAAAAGAGAGTACGTACACCTCTACTGTACAAAAACACTATCCACTTATTAGCACGAGTAGACACTCTATTAACTCGAGGTACGTACTCAGCTACTTTTTCACGCTTGAAAAGTCAAACAAAATTACTTCTATCACCTCAGAATAGTCAAAGAATAGTTATCACCGGAATATACTTAGTAAAACGTGGGATAAAACGCACTGTATTTGGCTTGACGTTAACGGGGGCTAGCTTACCGGTAAACGGCGAGAATACAGGAACCGATCCAAATAGTTGACGGAGAGATACGCCGTCAATGGCTGAAAACGATGATAAGCTTGAACCTGTAAGACCCAAACCACGTAACCTATTTCATAAATAATGATGGTAATAATAATAGTAATATTAAATGTTATTATGACAGGAATAGGAAGAAAAAAAAAAAAAAAGGATTTCAACGGCGCGCAGGTGAATCGCACACCCGGCGTATCTTAGCAGAACCGGAGGGACGCTAAAGTGCCCGTATCGGATGGCGGCTCTGAGATGATAGACTCAGATCTAACCATCCGGTCCAAAGACGTAACGAACTTTCTCCGGTGGCATTACGGTAAAATCCAACAACTTTATGTCGGATAATTCAAAGTGCCGTACCTTGAGAATCCATGCAACAGATTCTTCTCTGGCGGAGGCGTCGAGGGACTGAGAGCGAAACCGAGCGAGGTAATCGACGCCAGGGACAAAGTGCCTCTCGTCTTCGATGAACTCGGCAATCGATTCATCGACACACGGTCCGGAATCGATGTCCGACGAGCACTCCAGCGACTCTCCCGACAGGACTTCGGAGCCTTCGCCGCAGAGTAAGTCCGAGAAGCGGTCCGAGTACGAGTCCGACATGATCGCCAATCGCGCCTTCTCATTCTCTTCCCATCTTTCACTGACTCGCCCCTGTAAATCGCCGGAGAGAAGTCACCGGAATGTATCGCTGTGTGTGTGAGTGTGAGAGGGAGACTGTGAGTAAGAGAGAGAGAGAGAGAGAGATGAGGGCGAGAGTGGTTTTGATTTTTGGTTGAGAGCACAATCTCTTTCTTCGGATATATAAATATGAGAAACTGTAATTTTATTTTTCTTTTTTTTTTTCTTAAACTTTTATTTGCTGTAGCGTGTAGCCTGTAAACCAGTAACCGTGAAAAAGCCTAAAAGGAAAACAGAAATTGCGGGGGATTTTTTAATTTTCTATTTTGGGACGTAAATGTTCTGTGCGACTTTTGGTTACTCGCTTCGATGCTCAGAGTTAGGGGTGGGCAAATTAACCGTTACCGTTTAACCGGCCGTCTACCGGCTTCGACCGAACCGATATAAACCGTAGCCGATATGCCGATATCCTTATTGGTTAAAAAAAGTATACCGGAATTCGGTCCGGTCCGGTCCGGTCCGGTTAAGCGGTTCTTATCGGTTAACCGGTTAACCGATAAGAAACCGGATTTTTTTTTTTTTTTTTTTTATTTATTTTTTTTTTTATATAATGGTGTTGCCCATGACTTATTTTCCTTTTGCTAAGTGACTTTAATTAGTTAATACTTTGTTTATTATTCATTAATGAATTTTATTTTAATTTGGGTTTGGGTAGATTTGATGTTTTTTTTTTAAGTTATGGCATTTGATGAGATTTCTTTGTCTTTGGTAAAAGCATTTTTCATTAACTAGTTTTGCTAGTCTAATTAGCATTCATTGTGTTAATTAGTCCATTTGCTTTGGAAAAATGTATTTTATAATAATAATAATAAAAAAAAAAAGGTTGAAGTGGATCAATATAAAAAAGCTTCAATTTTCAGCCCAAAAAACAAATATTTGGGTCCCAACAAAAAGTATTTGGTCCCTAAAACAACTCATTTTTAATAAATTATTTTAGCCCAACAAAAAGTATTTGGGCTCTCAAAAGTCAAAAAAACTCATTTTTGGTTTTTGGCCCATCAAAATAAATCAATATAAAGCTATCGGTTAAATCGGTTAACCGGTTTAACCGGACCGTTTAACCGTGTACCGTTTTAACCGAAATTATCGGTTAAAATTCTTATTGGTTCGGTATCGGTTAATAAACCGTTTAACCGAAAATTATCGGTTAATAACCGATAAGGTCCTTAACCGGACCGTTTTGACCGATACTCAGGCCTACTCAGAGTGATGCCTGCCGATGTTCTCTTGAATTTACCCGTAGAGAACCTTGGTTAACTTACCGCCTGATGTCCTAATGCCACATGGCATTATCCCGTGTTGGGTCATTTTATATCCAACCTGATATATCGTGGACTGTGGACATATATTGGCTCCCCGTGAGATTTTCGTGCAAAAACATACCCAAAAAAGTATTATAATCTTTTAAATTATACTAAATTTAAAAGATGTTACAAGGAGTTTGTTAATAAATATGATAAAATTAATATGAAATAGACCTTATAAAACTTCTGTCACATTTATTGCCAAATTTGCAATTTTGAGGAACTTCTTTATATTTATTACTTGTACAGTGCGCTAAGGTGTTTCTAGATTGTGATTATTTATTTATTTATTTATTAGTCAACAGCTAGGGATTAGATTTAATGTGACGATGTTAATTGTATAAATTGTAAGCGGCTCATCTTTCCACTTTTGAATCGCTATTTTCCATGGGAAAGAGGAATACACTGAGCGGTGGCCCAAGCTTTCCCGCTAAATTTGGTGGTTTTTATATGCTTATGGGTAGCAGTCTGCATCCATATCTTCAGGGATCTTAGCTAAAGTTGTTGGGCTGGGATTAACAGTGTATTAAGCCTTCAATTTGTGGCCGTACACGTGTATGGATGAATCTCGGATGTCTTGTAGATAGGGCAGCTCCTTGGAACTAGTCCAGCGAGACCTACTCATGAATATCTTTCTTTTCTTTTTCTTTTTCTTTTTTTTTTTCTTTTTCATTGAATAGGAAGAAAGGAGTGATAATGATGGCATATCTTTTTGAGGTATCAAGGTATGGAAACACAAACACGTACAGATATTGGACATTAACGATGATGACGACAATAAAACTTTAATGATGTCAAAATCTTTTCTCTGGTATAATTATTTTGCTCAATTCAATCGAGGGTTGTATGGCATCATATCAAAATGTGATCCACAAATTTGCCCCAATTAGGATTTGGGCACCCAAAGAAAAAGAGGAGGTTAACTTTGGAAGCTTCCATTGAGCTACAAATAAGGTGGTAGGTAGGAATTAATAAAGATCTCTAATAATTTTGTTGTCCCAATTATTTTTTAGCAATTTTAGTAATAAATATAAAAAAAATTCTTATAAGGTTAGAACATGTCTCAAACAACCAACTTCCCGAATCCCTTCACATACCGGTAGAGACGGATTTAGGGGAGACCGATAGTGATCTTGGTCCCCTCCAAATTACAAGAAAAAAAAATTTAAGGCAAAAAAAAAAGAAGTTATCGTAAAAAAATAATAATTTAAAGTATTTTTTTTATCAATTGGTCCTTCCCCAAATTTTTTTTGCTCTGAATCCCCTCAAATTCAAAGCTAGTTCCGTCCCTCCTGATACCGGATTTGGATTCCTGTAATGTGTAGTGGTTTAGTTAAAAAAAAAAAATCTAAGCCCATAGCACGATGGAATAATTTAATTGCCCAATGAAAATCTTGGAAATTTGAATTCATTTTTTACTTTAGATTATTAAAATATTAATTAGATGATAAATTTATCATTTTTTTTTATCAACTAAAGGTTATGATTTAATTAAAAATTTAACATAGTATTAAAATACATGTCCTAAATTTAAACTCTAACGCTATAATTTATTATTTTATTTAAATTAAATATTCTGCAAGAATTTGTAATATGCTACCATTCAACTTGAATTTTCTTTCTTTAACATTTCTGTATTGGGTCATTTGGAAGATGGAATGGGTGACCTAGCTATCATCAAATTGTCAAACTACCACCCCATTTTGTCAATGTCTCCCAAACTATTAAATAGTGTCAATGTCTCACTTCAACTACCAAAAAATGTCACTCTTTTAATGAAAAAATACCTTCATAAAATTTTAAAATTTTTTAAAATAATATTAAAAAAAAATTCTTTAAAAAAAATGAAAAACCAAGGGTTAGTAGTTTTTTTTTTTTTTCCTTTTTCTATCTTTTTTTTTTAATTTATAAAATATATTTTTCTTTCATTAAAAAAATTATGATTATTTTTATCTTTTTACTAGCACTAGAGTCTATATTAATATATATTTTTTATATTTAAAAAGATATTAACACAAATAATAATTTGAATAAACATTAATGATAAAATGGTAATTTGATTGGTACGTGTATTTATATTTTTTATTTCGAGGTTTAATCAAGAGACAAGTGACATCTGATGGGAGATGGAACAGAATATGGGGTCTTAGCTGCATTAATAGGGTTGAATTTGAGTGAGGATGAGTCACATCAATTGCCACCTGATGTAGATAATAAATCAGCCAATTTACTTATTATAAAAGGGTCAATTAAAGCGGTTTCCATTAAAAAGTCATTTTATATTTTGTGAATTGATGAAAGTAATCACTATTAAAACTTTCTAACTTTTGGTGGAGCATGGACTTGCCTTACCATATTAAACTCATAAAAGATGTTCATATTTTTATGAAATGACAAATAATAGCTCTCTCTCTCTCTCTCTCTCTCTCTCTCATGGACACGATTTCTCCTTAAAGTTGCATATAATATGTGAAATGGTAAAAAGTTAAGTACCACCCCTTATCTATAAAATGATAAAGTATAGAAAAAAAAAACCCTAATTAGTAATTTTCATTCTTTCTTTTATTCTCCATTTTCAAAAATTCATTATTAAATATGTAAGATCACCTACGTGGATTCTTACAAGTATTACTAAATTGCATTTTTCTAAAATGTATATCATTTTCGTTAGTGCTGAAATTAATAAAATTGCCTTAATATTTTAGAGTAAGCACAAAATTGTTTTCTAACTCAATCTAATAACTAGAGAAATCGGATTGTCTCTAGTTCAAATGATTTTGAGAGGAGCCGTTTCCTTAAAAATGAGGGGCAACAAGTAAAATGACAATTTTGTTACTATTTTTTAAGGAACCAACTCTTCTCCCGTTCAAATCAATTCATTTGAATATAAGAGGATCTGGTTCCAACAGCTGAAGCCATATTTATTAAAGTTTTTACTTTTTGTCTTTTATTATAATAAATACATTAACAAATAACTTAAAACATAAAATAATTTTTATCTTTATGTTACACAACAACAGTACTTTTTCAAACAAAAAATACTTTCAAACCCTCAAACTTTTATGAATAAATAGTCTCTTACACCTTACAATAAAATGAGTATTAATTTCCCATTCTTAATTTAAATAGAAAAAAATAATAATAAAAAAGACCAATTAAAAATACTTCTAAATACAAAGTGGAAAGTGACCTGCTTAACTAACAAATTGTGCACTAGGGGATACTTCCAAAGCTTTCAAAGATAGGATAAAAAGCATATGAAAATGAAAAGAAAAGTTTATATATATTGGCTGCTTTTAAACCATAAATAAATGAAGTCCTCAATCATCGATAGTACGTCCATGTTATATGTTAAATAAATACCATGGTTTTTAATTATGATGCACCAAATCGGCAAATCCCCACTGCAAAGTTGCCTTCAGATACGTTAATGCTATTCCATGTATTTATTTCTTCTTGTTATAATCTTCTTCATGTTTGCAATTTATTGTTATTTAATGTTATCGAATTAACTTTATTCAGTTATTATGTGTTAATACGATCCAGTGAAATTATGATAAGTTGACATCCTATTAATTGGCTAAGAATTCTTATACAAGAGATAATAAAGTAAAAATAAATAATTTTAAACACCTTTTTTTTTTTCTTTTTTTCTTTTTAAAAATTTTCTAAGAGATATAGATATGCTAATTTTGTTTATATATATTGTTGGAACTGATGGTAGGAGTCTATATGTATGATACGGGGTATTTTAGAGATTTCCTTAATACGTCTGTACAAGTAGAGTTTTTTCTATGTATGATGCAAACCTAAATCGATCAGTAAGAGTAAAAATACAGCCGCCTGTGGTTGCCGAACGACGTTAAATCTGTATTTCAACTCTCTGTTTTTTCGATTCTATATTATTCATCAATTATTGTGCACAAAATATATATATATATATATATATATATATATATATATTAATTGTCATCCACCATTCAAAATTAAGTAAGAAAAAAAATATTATATTTGATTATAAATTAGTATGAGAACAATTAGCAAACTGCATGAGGTTGTACATAGTCATTGTCATTTGTCATCCACCATTCAAAATTAAGTAAGAAAAAAAAAATTATATTTGATGATAAATTAGTATGAGAACAATTAGCAAACTGCATGAGGTTGTTGGGAGTGCTCCTTAAATGATTACATGGCGATGATTTGACACCTCGACATCCAACATATAGTGGCAGCAGCATGTATATTGGTTCAAGTTGAGGGCTGCTGCTCTATTTTTCCACAGCAATAGCAAGACGACAGAGACAGTGGTTCCTCGAAGCTACATTTCTAGTCCTTGCCTTACTCATTAGTCATTAACACGCAATATATATATATATATATATATTATTTTTTTGGAGGGAAGGGGGTATTTTATAGTATTGGATCTTAGTACCGATAATTTTTATTACAACCCGTGAATTTGACACAAATTAAAATCAAAATTAACAGGTTAGAGTTAAGAAGTATGACCTATTAATTAAATTTGTTAAGTTATGATTGACATATAGTCTTATACTCATACGTTGACAAGACCTGTGAATTTGACATAAACCCGACATGAAATTAGAATGTTAAGTTTGAGGGTTTGCTCCGTTTAATCAAATAATTCGGATAATTATGTTTGATCTATATAATTTTATATTTATGCTTCAACACGAACCGAACATAAATTGTCATCCCTAATATTGGTATTTTATTATGGACTTGGAAGTGTCATTATTCTCTGATTTCCGCAAGTCGCGATCCTTCCTAATCAATTGATCAACAATTTCTTAGTTCCAAATATCATATACCTGGTGAACAATTTATTTCGTTAATTTGTTGCCATATTTGGATAAAGGATCAAGGTTTGATTAAATCATCTGTTTACAATAATATTGGCGTATAAAGAGAGAGATCATTCAAATATATATGTCTTAAAATGTTCTTTATATATATATATATATATAATATAATAAATATAATGATTGTGTTATAGATATATATTGCATCTTTGTTAGTGTATGTCTTGCAGCATAATGATGTCATGATATTGAAAGAAAAAGAAGAAGAAATTAGTAGCTAGACTCATAATGCTCGAGTGTATGTATGATCAGAACATGTGCCTCCCAATCAACAAGTGCAATATTGCTGCCCTTCCTTCCAGGGCGGGGGTGATATATGTTGGAGGTGGAAAGCTTTATTTATATATACATTCTCTTTCCTCTTCCCTTGGACAAGAGCACAGGAGCCCTAGCTAGTTGTGTCTGTCCCATAGCATATGATCACTAATCGATCACTTATAAAAACAAAGTGGGAACATCATTTTCGCCATGCACTGTTTTTCCTTTTTCCTATTTCATCCTTGTATTATTTGCCTCTCACAGACAAGACTCCTATAGGGTGGTTTCACATTTTTCTTTGCTCCACCCCTTTTCTGCTTTCCATTTTCCATTGAAAAAGTGAAGGAGAAATTTTGAAATTTTGGTCAATAGACCACCACCATTGATGGTGAGAGATTATCAAAAGACTAGTCTTGTTTAATTAAGCACCTTGGGATTCTGGTATCAGTTCCTATCTAAGGTTAGACTCTCCAAAAAAAAAACCCGTCGGACCCATTGCTTCCTTTTCTACTTTGGTCGGTGTCAGATCGATTAGGATTCATATATGGATTTATTTTTGACATGTTTTGTCGTCTCTAACCCCATTGAATGTTGTGGTTTGAATGTTAGGTCACGAGAAAACTCTCTTTTTGCTGCCATTGGATGAATTCCCACTGCACACAATGATGGTTTTTGTGAAAGTTATGTATCAACCATTATATGATGCTTCAATGAGTATTTGGTTTATTCAATATCAAACCTGCATTATGTTTTTCTTCCATGTTCGGCAGTCTATTATTGGTTTGTTTAATCAATCACCAACAATTATGAGTCTATATCACTACTTTCAAAGTGGCTAGAACTCCTAATCCACTCACTAACTGAACTTTACCAATTCAACTTTTTCTAATATGGTTCAAAAAATGATTGGGGTCTTACAATTTTTGGTAATCAAATTTAATTATTTAGCCGTTAATATAGTAAGTGCTATACGTGGACTTACAAACTGATGCAGTACTGTCACGTTGGCCACAATAATTTTTTTTTTCTTACAACTACTTAACAATACTAACATATCAGTCTCCATTAAAGGGTTGGTCGAGATTGTCATATCAACCATTGTTGATATGATAAATATTATATACAAATTATATATAGGGGAAACTTCACTCACCCCCCTGAATTGCCACCATTTTTGCAATGTCCTTATAAAGTTCAAAACATCTCAATTTAGTTGAACTTTTAAATTTTTTCAATGTCTCTCATTTGTTAGGATTTTCAGTTAAATTCCAACAAAATTCCCAAAACATCCCAATTTTTTAGAAAAAAATATTTAAAACTTTTTACAAAGATTGAGGCATGGGTATTTTTGCAAATATCGTTAAATTCGGACCAACGCCTTAATCTATGCATTTTTTTTTCTTAAAATAAATGGAGGTATTTTGGAAAAAGTTAACGAATAAATGAAATTGCAAACAATTAGAGATTAATATATTAAATTGAGAGAAATTAAAATTTATGAATGTGAGTCATGTGACAGTACTACAAAAGTGATAACAATTGAGAGGGTTAAATGAAATTTCTTCAAAATTATAGTACAAGTGTTGCTGGGGACAAATAAATTGATCACTTCACTCGACCGAATGCATCCAATTAGAAAAGTCAACTAGAGAATCCATATATGTCTAAGAACTGTGACAACACAGAGAATATAGAAGGATGACGATGACAGGCAAATGGAAATGGTCTTCTTCTATATATATATATATATATATATAGTAATAGCATGTATGCATGATTCGGATAAAACAGTAATACCAATTAATTCACGGTCCATATATGTAATTATGAAGGGTCGTTTGTGACACATTATGTTCCACATGCAATGGCAAAACATCCATGTCGAAAATAGATAATTAAATAAACAAAATTATGCTACAAAATTGTGAATGCATGTCCTCTTCAATCGATCTTTTCTTTGTTAATCTTAAATATATGAACCGGTCGGCTAACCCCATATACCTAACTAGAATTTTCGATAAATAGAAAAAAGATAAGGATACAGATGATCCAGAATTTGCCCTTACAATATAAACTGACAAATAACCCGTTTCTCCATCATTACAACTCTTTCTCAATTCAGATATATATCAACCCCTAGGGTTGTTGGTAGCTACTCTGCTAGATCTTAGCATTTATTTCCCTTCCCTGAATTTCTATATATTTTGGAGAAAATGCAGGGAATATATATTGAATTAGTTAATAAATCGTTTGATATTTTCTCCAAAATATATAGAAAATGCAGGGAAGGGAAATAAATGCTAAGATCTAGCAGAGTAGCTACCAACAACCCTAGGGGTTAATTGACTTTGCAGGATTTCTTTATTAATGTGCAAACTACCTACCGGAGACGAAGCAGCCACACAAATTTCAACCCCCCGTTCTGACTATTCTGACACCTAATGAAAATGTGAGTATGTGACACCCACTCCCAGCCAGCCTGACTTCGCACTTGTGCCCAGTGTGAGCCTGTTTGGTAAACGACTTTGGTTTAACACTATTGATTTTGGCCAGTAATTTTATTTTTTTAATATTTTTTTACTTTTTATATTATATAAATCATTTTTATTATTATTTAAATAAAAAATACTGTTAAAACAAAATTTTTTTTTTCCATATCAAACATTCTTACTTTTTTATTTTTTTATTTTTAAAAATATTTATATATATTTTTTTCACATCAATCAATTTTTGCTACAGTATCAAACGAAAAGCGTTTAACAAACACACCCTGTGTTTTTTTTTTTTTTTCCTTTTCTGGTATTTTTATAATTAGCATTCTTTTTTGTTATGGGAAATTTCACTTTTTAATCCCCTTAACCTTTCAATTGCTCTTAATGTGAATTCTTTTGTCAATTTTAGCTGTTAAAAATATCAAAAAAGACTAAAATATCTCTGATTTTAATTTTTAATTTTTAAATAAAAAAATGTTTTGAAATTAAGGATAAAGTTGAAATTTTATACAAAAGTCAAGAGTATAAATATCATGTAACGTTTAAAATCTGACGGAAAGATCTACATCGAGAACCATTAAAAGTTCGAGTTCAAAGTAAAAGATTTAAAAATTTAAAAAATTTGTCAAATTATGTGAAAATTCACGGGCTAAACTAAAGTTTCCTTTTATATTATATTATTTTATTTTGTTTGTTTTTTTTTTTTTTCTATGGTGATGGGGAAAATAATGCATTTGCGTGTCAGAAGTAGTGTAGTACCTTTGTTGGCATGTTCATATCAAACCAGGCCAAAAAATTGTTGATATCAAATCAAAGAAAAGATGTGAGGGATATGAGGCCTCAAGCACGACATGGACCGCCAGGTGTTTACCCCGTCAACAGGGAAGAGCTCTGACGTGAGTGGCTCAAATTGTTCGGTGGGTGCGTGATATGTGGGTTGAAGCTTATTCCACAGACAACAATTTTTTACTTTATTTTAATCTTTTTAGAACAATAATTTGTGTTCGGTTCGGATGCTGATGTATACGTACAAAATTATATAAATTAATTTTAACAAGATTTATTTAATTAAACGAATCAGATTCATCAATATTAACTTGTCAATTTAGTGTTGGTTCGTAGGTTGTATAAAAAATATTAGCCCTATGCTCAATTAAGGGTAGGCAAATTAACCGTTTACCTTTTACCGTTTATCACCAGAAGTCGGTCTGTAATCGGTTAATAATTTTTATACTGACGTTGGTTCGGTTTAGTTAATCGGTATACATATTTTTTTTTTTTTTAGGAAATGCTTATCATAATATGTTAATTAAATATTTTTTTAAAAAAATTTGTGAGTTTGAATCTAATTATATTATATTAATCATTACGTATTAAAAAAAAAAAATAAATAATATTTTAATTAGCTCGTATGGTGTGACTTGTAGTAAACCTGTCAATGCAAAAGAGGAAATATCAATTTATTCCTATAAATAATAAGAATATTTAATTAGTAACACCGACAAATTCTTAGAGCCCAAATTTTGATTATTATTATTCTACATGAAATTTAATATTTAACACTTGTAGAATATACTCCGACATTTAAATCGCAAGTATAAGCCCAAAGTGATGTACCGATTTTAACCCAGAGTTGGGCCCATTTTCCACATCGCCGATCGGCCGATGCACATGTCCAACCAAACTGGCTCAACGGAAACAGATCGGCCAGTGTACTTTTGTCCCGTATCGGCAACTAAACTAGCTGCTAGTGCGCTTATCATTTTACACAATCATGACCCCATGGGACAGCTGTTTGGATAACTCAAATTTCATTTGCTTGAATTGCTCGAACATGAGGCTGCCAATTGTGCCGTGAAAGGAGCAGCCTCATTGCCCGAGATCTAAATCCAATCGTTGTGTTCCAGCCCAAGCTCCTGGATTCGTGCAGCTTTAAGAGTTTGGTTAACAGCCAGCCCAAATGAAGAACAATATTCAAGCTAACAGTCCGCAACAACAAGCATTTTCTTTCTGTTTTGGTCCAAAAAAAAGATTTGACCAAGACAGCCCAAAATTAGCCAACTAACCCAAAAGAGTAGCGAAAAATGGCGTCGCCCGGGTTCGAACCGGAGACCTTCAGTGTGTTAGACTGACGTGATAACCAACTACACCACGACACCGCTATGTTTCTACCGCATCAAATGTTACTATATAACCATTTTATTATACTTTTGATGCACATTATCTACCGGTGGCACTACAGTTTTGGCCCTTGGAGAAGAACAAGGAGCCAGAGCGACAAAGATGCTAAGCACAAGAGTGTTTCCACCACCCTGCAATTCAAATTCTCTTCTCACTCGTCAATGCACTACCACAACCTCCCTCTCAGTCCCGCCCAAAACCCACCTCTCTTTGGTCCCAAATACATGCTCAACTGGTTCGCTTTACGCATTCTTTTGTAAAAACCACTCCTTTATCTCTTCCTTGCCGCAATTCCAGCAAACCCATGTCGCTTTTCGTGTCTTTTATCAACGTCAAGGTTGTGGGTTGGGCGTACGTGCTTTGAATAAGCGTGGGACAGGTGGCGTTGGGGTCGTGGAAATGGATGGCTTTGATGATGACGACGAGGAGTTAGATGATGATGATGAGGAGGAGGAGGTGATGGTGATGGATGAGGATGGGATGCTATTGCCTCTCGAGAAGATGAAGCAGTGGCTGAAGAACAAGCCGCGAGGGTTTGGTGAAGGGAAGGTGTTTGACACCTCTATTGAGGACAAGCTGCTTGAAGAAATGGAGCAGAGTGCGCAGGCACAGGTTGCTAATGTCAATAAGCTTAAGAACGATCCCATACAGCCTACTTCCATGAAATCCGGTCCAATAAAACTAGGTCAGTGATTGTTTTTACTTGCGAGTGAGTGAATTCTGTACTTGGCTTAATATACTCATCTGCTCGAATGTGTTTTGCGGCCATTGCTTGTTTGTTGGAGAAGCTGTTGGGTTTTATCTGATTGTAATGTTTTTAGTGCTAGAATTTGTTACATAGCGACGATGTTCTTGGTTTCTGTTTCTCTTATGGTTTTTCGTAATGCACTATAATTCCCCATATATCATAGAAATGCATATAGAAGGACATTCTATAAATACATATATGTCAACCTGTTACCTGTTGTTGGAGGCTAGACTGGAGTGGGCTTGAATGATAAGTGGAGTGGTTAGATAAGTTGGGACCAAAGATTGCAATAGAAAAAAAGAAATAATACTACTTCAAGTACAAGCATTTCTGAGGAATGTGGTGAACCGCCTCGGCTTGCCACTGTCCATGAACTTAAGAAAATAATTCATCTAACCCAGTTACAAAGAGGCTTTTATTTTCTCTTCTTACTAATAAGAGTATTATTAATGGCAAGCACTAGCAGAGCCAATCTATCCTGTTACCCTTATTTAATAAATTTAATTGTATGGCCAATCATTAGTACAAGCTCATTTCAAAGCTTGGCTGGTAATTCTTCAGCCACCTTTTATATTCCTTAGAAATCAATGTATGAGTTCATCATTCTCTTTGTCCTCATTACAATCATCAGTACATTGTCCTTTTTAAGAGACTGTTGTTCACTTTTCCTTAGCTCAATACCGATAAGCTTAAGAACCCTTCTAATGTGGAAATGCATAATTTGTTCATGTTGCTCCCACTGTATCCCTTCCACCCACCCACCCACCTTTTTCTTTTCCCCCTAATTTATGCATTTCCAGTTGGTTGTATGGTTTTCTTTTTTAATTAAACAAATGATTTTCAGTACTCAGAAATTTCTGTTTGTGCATTGCTTTCCCAATTAAGTTCATCGCACCCATTTTTTCAATTGTTTATGAGTAGCATATTGATTTGTGGAGACTGAAGAAAATCTGTTGACACTTTTGACAACATTGGGATCTAGGACTGGAATCACCATTCTTCTTCTTCTTGGTCCATTGCGTTCATTGTAAAATTTATTCTCTAAATTTTCTGTACTAAAACTCTTGGTACGTTGGTTTGTAGAGACTGAAGAGCATCTGTCTGATACGATGACAACGCAAGGTTGTAGCACTGTACATTTTTATTGTATTAGCAGCTAATAGGATACCCACAAGTTTGTGATATCAGTCGCTTATTTATGTGATGTTGCTAAACTAAATGCTTTTCTCTGTCAACAATCGTATTATAGGATCCTTTTTGGTGTGCTTTGACTAAGTTGTTGGTAATATTCATTCAATATTTAATCATTAATTATTTTCCAGTTAATTTATTGCATTTTGTATTGTTTAGCCAAAGTGAGTCTGAGTTTACTGTACTGCATTGGCCTTTTGCAGCTCCTAAAGTTGTTCCAAGTGGAGTTCAAGTACGAGTTGCCAACCTTCCTAAGAAAAAGAATGTCCATAGGGATTTGAAATCAGCTTTCGTGGGGGTCCCCGGTTTACTTAATATAATCCCTGCAGTTTCTGGGAACAAGAAGACTAGGGATCCTGTCTGTAAGGGTTTTGCTTTTGTTGATTTCAAGTCTGAGGAGTACGCAACTAGGTATTTTATTTTTCCTGAAAATAATTATATAGAACTATAAGTTCTTCATTTACCTGATGTGACATTATTCCATACTGAACATTGCATCTGATTGGCTTGGAAAGACTTCTTTGCCAATACAGAGAGATCCAAACTTTCTTACTTTGATAGTATGATATTCATTAAAACAATACTCCTCTTATGGCAGGTTCATACAGATATTTTCTGGACAAAGTATTATGTTTGGTAAAATTCAGAAGCAGATAAGCTGTGAGATTATGAATTCACAGTCTCCAAACTCTGCTCATGTACAATCAACAGACATTCCCCATACTGTTTCCCAGTTAAAAGTTCTTGACGTGGAAGGGAATCGAAACACAGATTCCAACGTTGATGATTCTTCTCTGCATTCATGGGAGGAGAACAACTTTGATGAATCTGATGATCCAGATACTGAGCTCGTTAGAGCAAATGTAGAAGACATCAGCGAGAACCTGGAATCTATCAGTGTATCGAAAGTAATTGGTGATGATAATATGGAAGCCAGGACAGATTCTTTAACTCATTCATTCTCTTCAAAGAAAGAGAAAACTCGGGCACCTGAGAAGAAGTTACTTGCTGAAGGAAAAGGAGAGAAGGTTCCTGAGAAAAAGCCACGTGTGAAAGTGAAAGGAGAAAATGTTCTTGAGAAAAAGCCACGTGCAAAAGAAAAAAGAGAGAAGGTTCCGAAGTTGGGCATTCCAGGGTCTGCAAAGAGGTGCTTTCCTGTGTTTTGCATTCTGTTGTTGACATGATTTTCCTCTTTTATTTTTATTTTTATTTATTTTTTGTAATTATACAATTTTCGGTTGATCATGGTGCAGGTTAAGGATCAAGGAGAAGGCTGTACTAAGTGATGTTTTCTCTAAATATGGGGTACAAGCAGCTTTGGCTTCAAAGGAAGGGAGCTAATCAGTCTAGAGTAAATCATTTGAAATCTGATAAGATGAGACCATTACTACAAATATGGATGTAAATTGCATATGCATGAAGAAATTATGGTCTCGTTGAATTTTTTGTTGCATCATTTCATTCGGATCAGATGATAATTGGCCAGAGAACCTGTTCAGCGTCCTCAGATGTAGATTTCCAATTGATGGGCACTTTTGATCCAGCCTGAAGCAATATTTTCACTTTTATGTGAACATTGTCTTCTTGAACTTCACAGTATTTTCTGGATTGTGGCCAAGTTTTTATACTCCAAATGAGGTTTCTGTGCCCACCTTGGTTTATGTAACTTATTCCATCTGAATGTTCAGGACTCGATCTTGTTTTAAGTTTATTTTTAAAATTATCTTTTATGGTATTATAATATTTTAACAATTTTAGTCTTTCAATTTTATTTTATTTTTTGTCTATTTATTATTTTCTCTTTTTCTGAATTTCATTTTCAGTATTCAATTATTATTATTTTTTTTGGTTGCCAAGCCTACTATCATCTACTATCAGAACAAGTTTAGTTATGCTCAGCATCACCTTTGGACTAACAAAAAAAAAAAAGAAGGAATATTTTATGAAAGTTTAGAATCCACAAAATACTAAACTTGCTCATCTAAAAACTAATCTCGTGCATATCCCATGTTAAACCTAAATTCATCAACTAAAATGTCGGATTTTGACCGAGTAGGGTTTTTCTTACCCACTTAGCAACTAGATATGGAAACTTTTAGACTTTTTTTAAAACTACATTTACTTCCTTTTAACTTCCACTCAATTTGTAGCGTTTTCCAGACTTTACAAAGTAACAATTCCTTTCAAATTATCAAACATTTTCACTTTGCTCTGTCAACTTCGTTGTTAACTTCGACGAAACAACACACCACATGACCCCGCACATAAAATAAAATGTCTATTATACAATTTATACCTCATATCAAATGTGGAAAAATACATTTATACCCATAGAATGAAAAAAATAAAAGTAAAAACAGTCATTGGTCATAGAGACCCACAGTCATGTTGGATTTACACTGCCAGAGATTGTGAGTCTCCTCTCACCGTGTTTTTTTTTTTCTAAAAAAAAATAAAAAAATAAACTCATGCAAGGATATAATAAATATTTTGAATTAAGTGCAACTGTGACACATTTGGTATCGGATTTAACAAACAGAGGGGCTAAGTGAAGGGCCAAGTAAGAGTTATTTGCAATTTTTTAAAATTTGTGGAGACACCACTTATAAATTAGGACCACTTGGGTCAAGTATACTTGAGACCAACCCGTTCCCGTTAAACCCGCCAAAACCCACCCAAAACCCATAACACCTCTGTCTCCGTCTGTCTGTCTGTCCCTCTTTCCGGTGTCGGCATTAAGCGCTGCGTGAGCTTCATCACTTCCACGCAGCTTGATCACAGTGATCAATTGGTACGTTAGAATACGTTAATTAGGGTTTTGCTCCGTCTCATTAAGCTCCTGTGTACGTATTTTTATGCTACTTTTGGTTGGTTAGCTAAAAACAAGTAGACATTCTGAAGAAAACGGAATTAGGTTAATCATGTTGTTTTAAAAAATCTATGTTCCTTAGTTTCAGGGTTTGGTAGAAAATCCAAAATTAATTTCTTAGAAGTTTTTTATTTTTGATGGAAGAATGTTTTAATAGCAAGCGATTTGCTTTCAGAAATCTGGAAAACCTGGGAAGCTTACTCTCTGATGAACTGCTTGTGGCAAGTGTCTTCATATACTGCGGCTATAGTTAGAAGGACCAGTCATTTTGTTGCGAGGAGTTCTTTCTATGGATGTGCTAATTCCTCATGGAAAATAAACTTTGAGTACACTGGTCTTAGGGCAATCTATTTAGAACCTGTGCTGACAAGGTTTCATGTTCGGTGCTATTCGTCTCGAAGGGGTAGCAAAAGCAAGTCTCCTTTACGGAAGTTAGATTCCGAGCCGGTGATGGAACAAGAGAAGGATGCGTTCTTTGTTGTGCGGAAAGGGGATATTGTCGGTGTTTATAAGAGTCTGAATGATTGTCAGGCTCAAGTTGGATCTTCAGTAATTCCTTTTGCCCTATAATTACTGCTTTATAATGTTATTTTGATTCTAAATTTGCAGATTTTCTTATTAACTGGCTTATTTTGTTAATCTATAGGATGTTTTTGAGACTTCTTTGGGACTATGTTCAAAAGAAATGGTGTGGATTTTAAAATTAGTAATCATATGTATAGAAACATTAGCAAAGGAGAAAATTCACAACATTAGAAACTTTATGTTATCATGTTGAATGCCAGTTGCTGCCACTATTAAGTCTGTATTATTCATGCATAACAATACACATAAATCTGTTAGAAATCTGTTGAATAGTTTCCTTTGCTTTTTTTTTTTGTGGATATAATTTTTTGTTTTGGATAAATTACTACTAAATTGAAAGCTGCTAAAGAGACAAAAAGAATACGTGTAGTTTGACAATCCTTAATTAAGTTGCTCTTGCTCGTTTTGCTTGTAGTTGTTTTTCAGTTTTTACATTCACTATACGTTGAAGCTTTCGAGACCATGACTTGGTGGTTGGTTGCTAATTGGTCATTCTCTCTCTGTTTGCATATGCCAGCATAACATGAAATCGAGATAATAACGTTTTTCGCTTCTTTCTTTTCCTTGATGCAAAGTATTTAAAAGAATGTAAGAGCTACAATGCATTTCATTATATTGTGCGTATTTATTAGACCCCTGATTACTAAACAGATGATTGTCCTTCTCCTGGTAGATATGTGATCCTCCGGTTAGTGTGTACAAAGGATATTCTTTGCCTAAGGACACTGAGGAATATCTTATCGCTCGTGGGTTTAAGAATGCTGTCTACACTATTAATGCTGCAGACTTGAAAGAAGATCTTTTCGGCACTCTTATGCCTTGCCCTTTTCAAGTAAGATGACTTATATTGTATATTTTAACAGTTGAAAACTCCTTTTCAATATAATGTGAAGGCAGATAGTTATCTGTGCCAATTTGATGTGAACTTCTATGAATTACTCTCTAAGTGGGTTGAACTTTTCCACTAGTTCCTTTGGATCTTTGAGAAATTTGTCCGAACAGTTGAATGTGCCTGCTCTCTGGTGATGTGATTACCTGTTCTGCTTATAACTTGAGAAGCTGAATAAGGAATCATTACATAACCTTGCTCCTTATGACTTATTTTGCTGTCTTAACTTTAAGTTGGTTGAGGTGTCTGTCCAAACCATTTTGTGATTATGTCAAGAATTACTTGTATTTTTTGCATCACATTGGCTCTCTAGTTGCATGCTTAAGAGTATGAAATTTTGTTCATAACAGTTCAACCAAAAGTTATATGCTTATTGTGTACCTACTGCATGTGGCTTATAGAATTGGGAAGATTAAGACTCCATTTACATTTCAGGATCCAGCTTCTTGTAGAGGTGAAACATCTAGCAAGGATGCTTCTAAAAAAAGATCACAGGAGGTGCGTGAATCAGAAATTGCGGTAAGTTGTTTCTAAACTAGAAAATTGTTGTTCAAGAACATGAAGAACCATTATGGCACATTTTTCAGTAAGATGACATTTTTGAAAGTGCTCTTATGACTTTTGTTAGTCAGCAGAAGTTTCAGTTGAGTCTTTGTCATCGTCATTAGCTCATAACTTGGAGTAATAACATCTTCTAAACTGTATTCTGGTGGCATCAGTTGTAACACTTTTTAAATGAAATTGAGGTATTCTGGTTGATCCTTCTTTCATTGACTAGATGAGCTCTGGTTGTCTGTTTGATGCCAGAGAATAGGGATTATTACTGTTATTTAGTGCTGGAGGTTAATCAGGGGTTTAATATGCTAATCAAGGGCTGATTATGTAAAAGGTGGGTGGTGATGTTCCAAGGATTTATGGTCATTTTTGTCCTCCTTGGCAGTGTTTGTGATCATCATCCTAGAACTCCATTCACCTTGTATTTGTCTCTCCTCCTACTTCTTTTATTGTCCTTTTTCTTTTGGCTACAGTAAGTCATTTTCCGTGAACTTTTGAAGGATTTTGGACTTCTCTGCTAAGAAATATGCCCCACTCCCTCAATTCCACCCCCTCCATTGGCCACCGCATCTGCGTCACTGGTTCCTCCACACCCCAAGCTTCCCCCGTCAACCTCCAAACCCCTCTTTTTTTTGCTTAGGAGTTTAGGGCAAGGGAGATTGAGCATAATATGAATCTTAGGCTTTAGGTGGAGTCTAAAAGCATGGAATTTCATGCGTCATATTTTAAAAGCCTATTTGTTTTTTTCTTCTATGCTAATATTCGGGTCCTGGTGTATGATGCAGACTCTGCTGTGATATTGTTGGTTTGCTTATAGTGACTCAAACTTTATGCTGCTGCAGGAAGTAGTTGGTTCTGCATCCATTTCAACTGATCCCTTGAGAAAGCTTGTCAAGCTAGACCATTCTGCTATGGTTGAAGCTCCGTCCGCTGTTTGTGTAAGTGTATATCAAGGTGATGCCTAATGGTTACAAGAAGGAACTTTGATGTAGAGTGCCCTTATATAGACCCCTGTTTTTGCTCCACCCATACTCTCCTTTGTACTTAGGCAGGTCTTCTTATCCCACTGTTTGGTGTGGGTGAAGCCAAAAAAGTGGCTCAGAACCGAGGCAATTCATACTTTATTTTCTTGTTAATTAATACGTTGAATTATGGGGGCCTTTTACTCGAGGACTACCTACCACAGACTCTATCCAAGATTGTGGACAGAAGGGAGATTTTTACTTCTTTGTTCAGAGCGTGGCGAGTTATATGTGGTAGCGTAATGCTTTGCATATATGGTGAAAACAAAAATGTGATCCGTGCAATCATGTTTGTATGCACAGCAATCCTGTATTCTTGAGTTTGATGGCGCATCAAAAGGAAATCCTGGACAAGCTGGTGCAGGAGCTGTGCTGCGAGCTGATGATGGAAGTTTGGTATACATTTTACCCTGTGGTGTTTGTATGCTACTTTTATTCATATCTTTATCTAACCTTGCTTTCTATGTAGACCTGTAGATTGCAGGAAGGTTTGGGCACAGCAACAAATAATGTTGCTGAATATCGAGCTTTGATTTTAGGGTTGAGATATGCTCTTAAAAAGGGTTTTACTAGCATCCGTGTCCAAGGAGACTCCAAGCTCATCTGCATGCAGGTTTGCAATGATGTTCCTTTTTTTCTTTTTCTTTTTCTTTTTTTTTTTTCCTTTAATGTGCGTTGGGTGTCAAGAATACATGTTCATGTTTAATTGTCTCTAATTATCATCTTCTGCTGTAGTTCGCTGGTGATATGTTTCCTTCACCCTCCAACCTTTTGCTCCATATGTAGGTTAATATATATGTAAAAACAGAATTTCTCGTTGTTGTTGCAGCAAATTCAATTCTTATCAGAAAGAGGAGTTTGATTAAAGAGATTATATATCCATTAAAATAGTTTCTTCTCAATCAGAAGGCCTTTTGGTGCTAGCTTTTATGCCTAATTTGAATTTGCCAGTGAATGATGAGTTGTAATGCTTAGATTGGTGTTTTGTCTATCCTGATTTACAAGGCAACTATTTGATCTGATATTCCATTTGGGGTTGTAAATTTAAAGCAAACTTCTGGCTTTGGTATTGCAAGATCTTAGCTCTTAACCTCAAACGGCTGATTGTACATTTAAGAGTGAATTTTAACTTTCCCACCTTGTGGTTTGGAAAGTTTGACAGGTTTGTTATATTATATTTCGCTGTCAGGGTAGAAAGAGTAAGCAATTCACCTTCCTGATGCATCTTCATATATGTGTGTGTTTTATATGTATTAATGCCAAAGTCTTATGGAATAAACCTTGATGACACTTTCCAACCTCAGGGTGGCAAAGTGAAAACAGGCCATATCTAGGGACCCAAAGCATGGGTGGTACCCAATGATATGATCAATACCGTTCATATTTTTTTTAGTTATTTGTATTGGTTGCGTTTTCCTGTACTTTGGCTTTTCTTTTTCCTCAATATTTTATAAACAACGCGTTTCGTGGAACAGGTTCAGGGTTTGTGGAAAGTAAAAAACCAGAACATGGCTGACTTGTTTGAGGAGGCAAAAAAACTGAAGAAGAAATTTCTGTCCTTCAAGATAAATCATGTCTTAAGGGTGCGTACAATTGATTTTGCTTTGGTTTTAATGCTATATTGTAGTTCTTATGTGCCCGGTACAACAGATATAGTAACATAATATTCATAAAAAAAGAAGAAGCTATTGTAACAGAAAATAGATGGTATGCTACACCCCTTGGAAGGATGGACAACACACAACTTTGAACCTTAGTTCCCACCCACTCACAAGAAAATGGGGCCACTACTATAAATATAGAAAGGAATAATTAATCAATAAACCATCTTTAAATTTTTGTGCAGCAGTGCTTCCATAGTTGTAGCATGCATACCAGTGCTTAGCGTGTGTGTGTATATATATATATGTTGTTTGATTGGTAAATTACACGCACCGGTGGGATTTGAACCCATGACTTCACCCTCCACCTTGCTATAAAAGGAGTAAGTACTGTTTGAGCTAAAAGCTCATTGGCGAATTTTGCAATTATATTCACTGCAGCAATAGTTAGATCGTTGATTTTTGTTTTCTTTACCATTACACTTAAGACTCAATATTTATTGTTTGATTAAACTCCAGTATTTTTCCCTACCATTTACATAGTAAGCACATATGTTGTTTTGTGCCAGCAGATCTGGACTAATGACACTGTTGTATAAATCCCACAATATTCTTCCATCCATAACTATGTATCTCAACCTGATACAAAATAACTAGAATAACTAGTTCGTTGCTGCTTACCTTGGTTGCTAAGGGATGTGTGGTTTTTCCAGTAAAAAAAAAAACTCTCTAATGCATCAAATCTCTGGTGGTGGCTTATGAGATGGTGTATTAAATTGCATTGTCCAGTATCATGTATTCAAATGGTTAAGCTGCCTGCTGTGTCATTGTTTAAACAGGCCGAGTTACAAGATCCACAGTTTACAATTATAAGCTTATTAAGCTAGCTCGTTAACTATTATCATATTCAAATGCCTCCGACTTTGGTTGTTTACTATTTTTTTGGTAAATCCATTGGATTCATGTCTTTTCTCAATGTCTTCATCAAGGTTCCTTTTGGCATTCTTTTTGTGTTTTTAAATTGGACTGTTATGCATAGAAACATTTTCTCGTTTGTTACTTCATGCATAAGAATCCTGCTACTGCTGCTTTTATGTCATTGCTTATTTTAACATTCTGACATTTTCTTTCTACCTCTCGAAGGAACTAAACTCTGAGGCTGATGCTCAAGCAAACTTGGCAGTCAGTCTTGCTGGTGAGGCTCTTGTGGTTTATCTAGCTTTTCTGGCCTTTAATTTTATTCTTATCTATTCACTCATTCTTGTGTAACCTGTCTCCTGCTACAGATGGTCAAATCGAAGAGTTGGAAAAGTTGTCCAATTGATGGTAGGCTGCTGGATATGTTCACTTTTGAACTATAGAAAATGTCCTGTTCAATGAGAGATTTGCGTTGGTCTTTGGGCTAAATTATTTTGCTTTTATATAGGTGACCTGATTTTTTGACAATTAAGCCCTCGAGAGTGTAGGAAATCTGGATTTAGAACTTACTGCCATGATGAGCCATGCACAGATGACTGGGTGTCATATCAAGAAGCATTGGATGATATTCTTTGAAAGTTTCGCCCTAGGCAGGAATCAGGGGTGAATCGATTTGTTTTTGATTTTTCACATCATAGAGATACGAGTGAGCCTCAATACAGTTGAATTTATCCAGCCAACTTGGGATCTGATATACAAAGAAACGAGTGAAGAAAATCTGTCAACTTACTTTGTATTCTTACCTTCATTAATAATCATTATCTTCTTCATTTTCAGAAGCTCTCTTTGTCTCGCTTTTCAATAAGCAAAATCGAAATGCATAAAATGGTGGGGCATGTGATATACCCGGGATCTTTAGAGGATCCTAAGAGCTTGTGGCAAATTGTAAACATTACAGGACCACATCACAAGCTAGTGGGCAGTTGCCTTTTCAACAATTAGGGCACTTTGTGCTATAATATATCTCAAAACAGTATATATTATTGGTAGAGTTGTTACTATTCTAATAATTGACACTTAAAATTATGAAATTGAAATATAACCCACAATTTAGAGAACAAAATTTATTTTTTATTAACAGTGCTGTAAATGGTTTAGGCTGACGTAGCTCCGAGTCAGCCTCCGACGATAATATGTTGACTTGTGTTGGCAAATGTTAAAGAATTGTAAGTTTAGGAATTTTTTTTTTTTTTTAATATTTTTTTGGGCAACTGTGGATAAATCCAAGTTTTGTGTGCTTTGCTGTGTCATCATAGGGTTTAGCCCAATCTGTGAGTCGATTAAAAAAAAGGCCCAATTTGTGAGTTTGAGATCCTATATCACATAAAGGTATACTTGGTTTAAAAGCGATGAGTATCCATTTGTTGGGATCTTGAGGGGAATTCATCACATACGTAACAAATGACTATATGTTGTTCTAGGCTCATATATTGTTTCTACAATAAAAATACTATAAGTATAAAATACCGGCATCTGCAGAACAAGAGCTGGAGTAGCTCAGTTGGTTAGAGCGTGTGGCTGTTAACCACAAGGTCGAAGGTTCGACCCCTTCCTCTAGCGGTGTTTTTTATTTTTTAATTTGTCTTCCCTCTTCATTTTGGGTGGGTCTGAAAATGGGCCGCGCACTTCTCACTCCCTATCCTATCCTGTCTAAAATCGGGACATAGAAAGAGGCTTCAAGAAGTGTCTAGAACACGGCGAGATTTAAGATCCAATTTCACCATTGACGCCCGATTGAACCAGCATCCAGGCCGTGAAAAAAAAAAGATTGCCACTTGTCATCCATGGGACCCTTTCACGTTCCTCGGAGACTTGCAGATCAAGAAATGCTCTTTGAGGCTCCAGCCCTAGCATCTGCAGTACCGAATCAAAATGACCTGAATAAGCAAGCAGAGCAGAGCCTGAGAACCTAAAATGATGAATATGACGGCAATGTTGACGAGAGGCGTTCGAAACTTAACCGCCGTAACTGTAACAAGGAGAGCTTCGTTTTACCGCTTATTTTCTTCAACCTCCTCGTCAACCCCCTCTCCGCCTCCTTCCGGCGTCGTCGTTTCAGGTGCCGCTGCTGACGTGGCCGATGTCGTCGAAGAAGAAGAAGATGAAGCGCAGAATCTGGTGTACTCGGATGCGGCCGGTTCCTTGGCCGTCAAGCCGGCGATCCCCACTATCCTTCAGCCACGTGTCGTCGTCTACGACGGCGTCTGCCACCTCTGCCACCGAGGTACGTGTACACTCTGTTTCAATTTTTTTTTTTCCTTTCCTAGGGTTTCTCTTTTTCAAATGCATTTTGAAATTTGATGTCGAGTTGTTGTTTTTCGGTTATTGCATTGGATTCCTGGAGTGTAGCTTTTGAGATTGAACTGTATTTTTGTGTTTAAAAGGGGTGAAGTGGGTGATCAAAGCAGACAAGCATAGGAAGATCAAGTTTTGTTGCCTTCAGTCGAAGACTGCCGAGCCGTACTTGAGGCTGTGTGGTTTGGATCGCGAGGATGTTCTCCGTCGCTTTTTGTTCATCGAAGGCCCGGGCTTATATCACCAAGCTTCAACCGGTTAGAACCGCCATTCGCTTTTACATTATTTGTTCGTGTATGTGTTTAATTCTTTCATGAAAGGCTGTGTTTAAAAGTGTTTTTTTCGGTAAACTTGTTTGTTTGTGGATTAAGTTTCAAATGGAAAAGAAAAAACAAAGACAAATTAGGGGCTCTCTTTGACGGCTTATATTTTGATTCGGCTATACTTACTAATTACTGCAAAGCTGCTGGTTCTTGAAGCATATTAGTTGCAATGGATGTGTTAATGTTTCTAAATCGTAACTGGTAAAAGAATGCCCATTGCAGCTCTTATGCGTATGGTTTGTGTTCAAGAGAGACTTTAAGGTCAACTCTTTCTTGTTGTTCACCGCTATTGCTCCTCCTACTTTCTTCCTTTTCTGTCCCTTTACTGTGAAAATGATAGAGACCATATATAAATGAGGCTTTAAGGTCAACGTGGCAAACTATTAGTGGTCTTTATCAATAAACCCAATTTCTGGATTTAAAATCAAATTGCTTTTCATTGGCTGCTGGTGATCACTTATAAGATCCTTTTATATGTTATGGAAGGCTCTGTGCTGGGCACCGAATTGGCGTTTCTATAATGTACATGAGTTCAAAGACCCTTTGAAAAATTGGCTTGGATTTAACTCGCAAGACCATGGTGTTATTCAATCTCTTGCACTGTGTCTGTTCGCCTGTGTAGATTATGCGTGATTCTTGTCGGGGATGTCTTTTACCAAGAACTTGTGTCTGCTCACTTATGTTTTGCTTCAGCCTGGCCCAACAAAGCCCCCTATTTTTAGTCCTTTTGCTTCTTGTAGAATCTTTTGGACAAATGATGAGAGAGCAAAGGAAGTGTTGTTGTTCCCTACTTGCAATTTATCTTTGAAGGTTCAGTTGATGAAAACAGTTATATTCCTGGGTATTCATGGCCATTAGATTCTTGGAAAATTTCCTCTTTTGTCATTCCAACTGATCCCATTATAAATTGTCACAGGAAACTTTATTTTGTATAAGATCCAAAATCAATTTCTTCTGTTATAGAGTGTCAGATTCAAGATTTGATTATTTTGGAGAATTTTGTGGTTTCAGCATGTGTAACACAAACTTGGGAGCATCTATCAAGAGAGCAAACTTATGAATATTTATACAGATAGTTGTGCTTTACAAGTACATGAATGTGAATAGTGTGAATTACTATCGATTTTCTTTGTCCAGCCTGCCTTTCCTACTGTACTTTTTAACATGATTATGCAAATCGAATTTGGTTGATGTAATTCTGCAGCTGCCTTGAGAGTTTTGTCCTACTTGCCGATGCCTTATTCTGCTTTAAGCACACTCTTGGTAGTTCCAACTCCACTGAGGGATGCTGTCTACGATCATGTTGCCAAGCGACGGTATGACTGGTTCGGGAAGGGTGAAGATTGCTTAGTTTTGCAAGAGAAAGAGCTGCTTGAACGTTTCATTGATAGGGAAGAAATGATGGGTCGGAGTAAATCAGATTTGTGATTAGCTTCTTAAATGCCATGAGCCCCATTTTGTTTGTGGATGAATTGGTTAATATTCTAAAGGGGATATAGATATCTAATGTTGTAAATGCGGGGTGTAGCTTGGCAAAGCCTTTTTTGTCATAACTAGGAGTTTCATTACTGGTATTACAGGTATCACATATTATGCAACGTAATTCAACACTTCAGTTTTGATCAAATATTGATATAAGGGAATGCTCATATATTTTTGTATGGTCCTCTATATTGATTGCACTCACTGAACACGAGCAGTTTGCAGTATTGTGAATCAACATGGTCTCGATACTTGATCGTAGGGTGGAAAATGTTTTAGACTAAAGGATTGCAGTCTTATTGAGAATCAGAAAATGATGAGATCATACATAAAATCATTTCCACCGACATTGAACAGCTTCTGTACGTTGATATAAAAATACATTAGTTTTCCCCAACGACCAGTAATGGAGCAAAACCTGCTCAAATTTCACTCGTCATTTCTCCATTCCTAGACAGACATAATACTACATATCAAAATTGAGAGACAGCTCTTACAGTACCCACATCGACAATACAAGCAATCTAAAAATTTAGCTTAATAGCTATCGCCAGTCCACTCTTTCCAATCCTTGTCAACACAATTTTGGGCCCATTTCACTGCTGCACGTGCAGCCTGAGGACCTCCAGGCAATCCTCGTTCATTTACGGTATCAGCCATGTCAATGAATGGTAAGACCAAGAGAGTTCCAGGACCACCGTAATGGGTGTGTAAGAACTCGCTGAATATCTGTTAAAATGCATCATCACAGGCAACATAGTTTAGTACCGGTATACTTGTACAGTTATACTGAACTTACACAAATCAACTAAACAAGTGCATCAGCTCAGATATTAGTTAATAGACGACCAAAATACCGTAGACAACAGAAATAGGCCAAAAATTAGAGGCTGATACAACTGATTGAGTGCATCTCATTACTACATCCTGTGACTAGTTTTTCCTTTTTCCTCTTCTTCTGTGTGTGTTTTATAACATGATTATCTGTCTACTTTAGGAGTGTTCGTAAATTGTATATGCCTTAACTGTTTGCAGGGCTAATCTAGACATAGTCAGATGGTTTGTTTCTTGCTTCCCCCACAAACCTTCTCTTCCCGCCTTCTTCTCATCTTCATTTTTTTCATTGTTTGACAACAAGAGCAACATATTCAGAGAGTTACTGCGACACATGAAGTACCACAATGTTGTTGGTCCTAAATTCTAAGCTCAGCCAAGATAACCCAATCAATCTGAGGCAGAGAGCAGGAAGACTACAAGTTTCCTCAAACTATAGTGGGGTGTTTCTAAAAGCAGTCTACAGTGGCTTGCTCGTGAAATCCAAGTACTTTTTCCTAAGATATCTTGCTAGCCACCGGGCCTCTGACACAAAGTGCAAGTCCTACACAAGGTGGTATTGTATCTCAAACCAGGAATTTTTTTGTCATTAACTCAACAAAACCTTAAACCCAATGAGGTAAAAGCAAGCAATATGAATCATTTTCTACCAAAGAAATTTTTTGAGCAAAAACAAATACCAAAGAAACCCTTAAATAACAAAGTACTTTTCCCTAAAACTTCTTACCAACTACTTTTAGGGCTTTCAAAGGACCTCGAGATAATGATTCCCTTGTACAACATACATAGTATTAAAGCCAATGACGGGGAAGCAGAAAGTAAAATCTAAGTGAAGGGCATTGAGAAGCCTAATATTTCATGACAAAGAATCGAGCAACACAAAAATCCTCTCTTTACACACACACTCACACGCACAAAGCATAACAAGCGTAAAGTAATTATACAAATAATTTGTAGAAAATAGAAGAGAGAGTACCCCAGCGCAGATTTCCACGACTTCTCCAACTGAATCTCCACATACATCTTTCTTAACAAGCTTCTCGTGGAGATGGGTCCTAAATTTTAACGTCTCCTGAATCCAATTTTAATTTTTTATAACGAAGACTCTCAGATTGATACTTCGGCTGAATAAATAGTAATTAAACACAATGTTTATACACGCAAAACGAAGAGAGACTTACGGCATCAGCGAATTCAGGAATTGGGTCGGGGAATTTGTATTCGGCTGCTCTGCAAATCTGCTTGGTGAAAGAGGAGAGTGAAAGTGGTATGCTTTGTGCTTTTTTGCTTAACGAAGGATAGGAATAAGAGCATTTGAATGTAATATCACTTGGACGATTGCACGAAAATGGTGCTGAGCATAAACCTACAACATAAGAAGAAGAAGAAGACGAAGAAGGAAAGAAAGGTGAGGGTGAGTGAAATGTTGTCGTTGAAGGAGCTACGCCTGCTCTCAAAGCCATCTCTTTTTCTCCCTTATCCAACTCCTCACCCACTCTGTCGCTTAAACCCCGGAAAGAGGGTTTTTAAAGAGTAGGTTTAAATATTATTTTCACTCTTTGTCTATCGATTTGGTTTATTTCTAAATATTTCGTTTCAACATGCTAAATTTTAGCATTTTTCAACAAGAAGTCCGTCGCCGGCTATAAAAGCGGTTAAAACGACGTCGGGTAGGTGATATTTTTGGTTTTTTTTTTTAAAAAAATAAAAATAAAAATACAACTTTTCAGAAAAATATTTACAAAGCGAAAATGAAATACTCTTAAAAAACAAAAAACACTTTCTAGAAAAGTACAAAATAAAAAACAATTTTTTAAAAAAAAAATAAGAAACAAGACATACACTATAGAAAAAGCTTCCTACCTTCTAAGGAAAATGTTTTGAGAAAACAAATGCTTTTTTTTTTTTTTGGGAGATTGACTTGTTAATTAAAAAACAAAAAACTAAACTTTTGAAAGAAAAAAATAGAGGCAGCCATAGGGCTACTCGATTTACCCGTCACCCCCAATGAAAAAGGAGTGGCCACTGGCCACAACTACCTTAATAGAATAGAAGTGGCTGTACAGTCACCCCAAGAGAACAAAGGTAATTATGTGACCGCTTCTCTTTATTATTATGTTTTTAATATAATTAACATAAAAAAAAAAAAGTTTATATCTTCTCAAAATAAGCATGTTTAATGTTTATTTACCTGATGGTTTTAGTGTGCTGTGTAGAATAGTACACTAGGAATTGGGAATCAAAGCCCAAGCTCAACTTTAAGATACATCAATCTATGTATTTGCACCCTTTGTTTGCATTACATAACTTTAGCATGCCAGTCCATTATATGATGTGTATTACAGGGAAAACATGCTACAACTCTCTCTCTCTCTCTGAGGCAACAAAAATGTGAAGTTTGGGAGCTCCTCCTATGTACAGCAAGCTCATACAAAAGTATCTACATCTCACAGATTCCTTTCATGTGGTTCAAGCCAAGGAAATCCCAGGAAATCAAACACCTCTTTCTCTGTGTTAAATTTCAAACTTGCGGTAGCTCTTGTGCCCTGCAATGGAACCATGCATGCTAAGGCTAAATGAACCATGCATGAAAAACAAGAATGATGTCTAGAGCAAACACCTAAAAACCAAAGTCATTACCCGTTTACCGCCTGAACTGTAAGTAGCTGGAAATAGCCCTGTATCATCGAGCCGGAATCCTTTAGGTTCTGCCAGCAATCTCAACCTGCACAAATGTAAGAGAAGATAGTTTTAAATTTCTTCAAGAAAATAAAATTTCCATTTATCAGTCAGTAATGAAGACATTTAGAAGTGATGCACAAATATATGTACTACACTAAAAGCGCATCAATTGGCACGAGATAAAAGAAGCTATAGGGAATGGTTCTAGAAATCTCAGCACCATTCCGTTAGCAGCAAAGGAAAGATTGTCAGTACTCTTGAATAAAGCTAGTTGCTCGTGCTTTCCAAGATATGTTGGTTCAGCAAATCTCCATGAGGAGATGTGTTATTCAACAGCAGTGCAGCACTTCTTCCAATACTAAATGTTTGTAACAAATGCATTGTCCTTATTCTATGTTTTTTAAGCTTATAGAATCCGACGCAGAGAGATTTTCTGTCAACTTCTTTTGTTTCTATGACAGGCAAACACTTCGTGAGCTTGAAAATTTATTGAACTATAGACTTCAATAGTTAGCAAGGAGAACGTACCTCCTATTTAAAACATCATTCCCTGTCCAAGCTATTAGTCCAAATGCATATATGTCCCTTGGGAAAACCTACAGAAGCAGAATATAGACATTAAAGTATCAGGAAATCAATCACGTGTATTTTTGCAGTCCTAAACAAAACAATTAAAACCTGTATAGGATTGGCCAATTAAACATGTAAAAAGAAGTAAACTACAAGAATTAACCTGAAAACAATTTTTTATTTTTTATTTTTTCTCTTAGCACTAGTAACACAAACTTGTGGAGGGGTGTTAAAGAAATGGAAAAAGGATTGAAGGATGCTTCTTCCCCTCATGTTGTTGGCGGCTTAAAACCCCTAAATTCAGAGAATCCTCTTCCACAAATGGTCAATGATTCCCCTGGTGGGAATATGAATAAATAACCAATACAAATATGAGTGCAGATGTTCCTTCTGGTAAATTTGTCTGAAATTTAGGAAACCATCAAGTACCTTAAAATCAATGCGGTGGCGCAACTCACGTCCAGGATACGTGCAAAGTCCGAAGTATGTGTCAACACCAGAATCGGTACCCTGTGCACAATATTCCACAAAGAAGCTAAAGGAGAATACCACTGCACGTCTGAAACATAAAAGCATACATGCATGACAGACAAGCGGAAGGAAACAGCTTAAAATACAAATAAGTCTACTGCAAAATGATTCTTGTCTCTTTTTTCCTTTTCCTTTTCCTTTCTATAATTTTAGTTTACAAATGACAGGTGAGAATTTGAAGTTCTTTCGCTTTTCTTCTTTTAAGTCTTCTTTGCAACCAAAGAGAAATGATACTTCTGGACAGTAAAAAAATGACAACTAATTTTTATCCTATTTATTAGACTTTCTAACTTTACATAATTTTAGTAGTGACTGACCTCTTCATAACAAAACTTCAAGCGTGACTGGAACTACTTAAAATTAAATCAGAAAAGTGTCGGAAAATCAATTATTCCAAAAACTTCAGCTCCAACAATATATAGTAAGCTAACAAGATCCTGGAATGATGAAAAAGCTCATTTGAAAATTGTTTCAAATGATTCATAGGATACAGAACTTAAAGATTAATAGTGGCGACGCATAATTTTTGCAAGAATTCAAGATAAAAATAAAAAATAAAAATAAAAATAAAAACTTAATTTTTGACTCATCAAAAAGTACTGACCATCACAAGGATATCCTTTCCTGTAATTGCAGAATCCAGTTTGCGGAAACAAACTAATAACTCTCAATGTTAATATATATTTTTTAAATTACAATATGCTACATGAGGTGAAAAAAATAATAAAAAGAAAGCATCTGAAAATTAGGTACCCCTTAAAATTACATTACCTATCCTCCTCATATACTAAATAGCATACAAGAAATAAGAAAGCCGTGTAAAGGAAAAATCAGGCAGAAAGAAAGAAAATATTACCTCCTTACTGTGACTACTGAAAATCAAATCCTCTCTCAAGAACTTCATATCCTTTAAACGCTTTACATATTTTGATAAAAAACCTGAATGACTGTAAGTAAAGAGCAAATTAACACAGCATTTCAGAAATAATACCACACATGACTGTTAGAAAGCAGGAAGACACTTAAAGTAATAAAAGAATATAACACTGTTAGAGTATTAGCAACGGACTCCCTAAATCCCATTCCCCTCCCTAAAGGAAAAACTCTCAAAAAACCTCGTGTAACAGGCTCCCTTGGTGTTCCCTAAACCAAGGGAAACCCAAGGGAACCAAAAGTGCTACCCTAGATCTAGGGTAGCACTTTTGCTTCCCTTACCAGATTTCTCTTACAATAGACCATAAAATTTATTCTACCATCTTTTTTTTTTTTTTTTTTTTTTTTTTAATTAAAAAAAAAAAATTGAGAAATTTCTTCTACCATTTCATTTATATTTCATTCTCTCAGGGGAAGAAAAATGTATCAGAAAGATAAAAGCTGAATTCAGGAGAGGAGCAAAATATTGGCCCAAAGCAACCTGATCTCCTCTAGGATCAAGACAAATAGACCTTATAAATGAAACAAAAATATCAGGTACATGACACACGAAGAGAAGAAGGAATGTTGAACCTCTTTCCATCGGGATGTGTAATTATAATGTCCAAATCCCCACAGGAAGCTTTTCCACGTCTAAATGATCCTCCGCATATGATAATCACCTTAAAGACAGACATCAAAATATTAGAATAAAACCATATACAAAAATGAATCATTAATGCTAGAATTATAAACAAGGCTTTTGCCTTGAGGTTTGGCTATCAAAGAATCATATCAAGATCCACATCTGATCAAATAACAATGATAAACCTGAATTAAATTCAGCATATAATCAATTCATCCCACAATGTTGGCTCATATTAACCAAAGAAATTTATAATGGTAGATAGACAAAGAGAAAAAAAAATTACACTTATCCCTAAAAGCATTTTCAGCTGGAAATGATTTGCTGCAAAGAAAAAGTTATAGGGCTCACCCCAGGCAAAATATCCTCCCCAACTTTCTGAAGAAGCTCCTCCATCTCTTGGACCTGAATCAGAAATAGCATAAAAATATCCAAGGTGGTAAGAATTTTTGGATTAGCAATGCAAAATTCCAAGCATGAAGATCAGACCTCATGGCGTGGAATTCTATGCTTGATATCATGAAAATACTTCAACCCAATTCTTTGTGAATTCGTTAACGACTCCTCATCCTTCAGATCATCTAGTGTACGATATCCTTTCTCATACAGTTTCAGTGCAGTGGCTGGACCAATCCCCCAAACTTCTCCAAATAAGTTGATTGTTCGCACCTGGAAATAGTAATGCAGTTGAAAGAAACATTGTAACAAATAGCTCATGTGTGTGTATATATATATATACCAAATCTATGTTAGCGGATAAACAATTAAAAACCCACTCCAAGTCAGAGTCTACTGTCTCTATCACGAGTAATTTTCATAGTTACTTATTTTATTTAAAACATTAAAAAATTGAATTAATAAGATTTTAAATCAAAACAAGATAAAATAATCAAGACATAACAAAACTTAGACCTTCAAAAGCAAGAACAATTTAAAGATCCACATCCTTCGAGCTTTATAGTATTCTAACAAGTCAAACTTGACTTCAAACTTATCAAAAAAAAAAAAAATAGTATTCTAACATTTCAATGAAAACTACAAAATGCCAAAAGAGAAGCCTCAGAATCTAAAACCATCATGAAAATTTATTAAGAGCATAACCATTGGCATCCAAAGGCTATATTCAAGAAAACAAGTCCAAATTAGAGGAAAATGTAATAAAGGAATTCCAAGAAAAACCTACACAAAAAGGTGGTAACAAGAAAAAAGATACTCAACAATCAGAAAATTGTGTAAATAACCCATTCTTTTGATGAACAAAAGATTGTAAAATAACGGCCTTTAGCACTACATGATAGTAAAATTTTAATTCTACTGAGGACCTTTGCAACACCTTTTCGTCTCTTTCAAAGTGCTCCAGCTTGGATAACTTTCCAGTTGTCACTATCTCCTGGATCTGCAAGTAATTACAAATTGCTTCTGTAAACCTTAGATGAAATAAGTTGACACCATACTTGCACCAGAATAATGCATACATTTACAGCATATGTTTCTCTAAATTCTGCTCGCGATATGTGTGAGGATCAACAACTGATATTGCAAGATTTGAGCTTCGAGATCAGAATTAATACCTCACCACATTAGTCTTCAATGTGAGAAGCGCAAATTATAGCTAGGTTTTACATAGCAGACCATGAGTCAACTAAGCAAGTGACAATATCATGATGAGACGCATAACTCAACAAACACATTCCTGGTGAATCATAATCATATATACAACATTCAAAGAGGAAAATAGTATAATTAATAATAAACTACCCTATTAGTCACACTTAAAAGGGTGAAAAGGAAGTAACTAAGAAACCAATCAGCCGTACTATTCTAGGAATAGAGGTGTTTAGCATTAGTATAGAATTCATGCCAAGAGAAACTTGAGATGAAAAGGTCCACTTTAAAAGACAAGCCAAGTAATCAACCAAGGAAATTAATGCAGGACATCCAGATAGTGTTCACTTACATGATCTTGCAATGACTTTCCAATCGAGGGTAGGTCTTTGACTTGGTCTGCACTTTCAATTTTGAAGGGCAACTTCTCAATAACTGGAATAGCCTTGTGGTAGCTAAATGACCTTCGGTCATCACCCAATGCTTTCATAAGCAATAACCACAAGACATCAGATCACCAAGAGAGCAAAGAAGAAGAAGACAACCAATAATACAGAATAGTATTTCACCTCGATATATGTCAATAAGCCTTCCAAATATCTCGGTTATATTCTTGTTTAAATCAGGAGGACTATACAGCAAGGATGACTGCAACACGCCAATCTGTATACAAATAGTAAATATATTCAGCTGCAAGGAAAAATAAAGCATAAATTCTATAAAAAAAAAAAAATGCCAGTAATAACATATCATTTATCATCCCCACTCCCAAAATATCCATGCTGTCGTGCTGTAGCTACCAAATTTTCAACAGAAAGTTTCAGGAATTTATCTGAATTATTGGCTACTGAATCTTACGTCCTTATTCAAAGCATCAGGGCTGTTTGGACAGGTATTTTTTGGGCTTATACTATGGGGTGACTCATCAGAACCTCCGGGGGTACTTGGTTCGTCATATAGAGCATTAATTTTTGCATCTTCTTTGCTTTCTTCTGCATTCGTTTTTTCTGAATCTTCAGGAGAGGGTTTGATCTTTTTGCTATTCAATGGTTCTTCATAGCCAGAAGTGTTTCCGTTGGATTTTTTAGGAACTGAAGATTTGTCTGGTCTGTTACCTCCTTCTGGGTCCACTTTAAGACTGTACAAATCCTCAGATACCTTTTCTCCTAATCTCAAGCTGTCCTCCAGCCATTGATAAATGAGAACACTCTGCAACAAGTGTAAAACCGTCACAGCTTTAAACAGGCTAGTAAGAAAATGAAAAATATTTAAATATGAAATTCAACGATGAATATGATATATGAGAAATACAATCTAACACAAACAGAAGCATATATATAATCTATCACAAGTTACTATACAGGATAAAATGATGAAATTTTGCTAGCTGACATGAAGATTTGATGGAGTGAAAGGTGTACCAAGCTTTCTCAAGAAAAAAGTCAAAATCAATTATCTGAAACTAGATCTTAGAGGAGTCACATACAGTTGAATACCGAAAGCTACATAAGGTCTATATCTAACTCGGTTTTCTTGCCCCAGTGTGTCCTTTATATCCGTAATCTAGATTTATCAAAATCAGCATCTGAGGATCTTAAGTGAAGCACACTAGGAGTAGCTTTAAGGCTCCATTTGTTTCGACCGAAAAAATGTTTTCCCTATTTTCCGGTATTTTGTGCGACCAAAAATCTCGGTCAAACCGTAAACATTTTCGGTTGACCAGGAAAACCTCATTTTAAGCTGCGTAAAATAGTTTCCTTTTTTTTTTTTTTTCATAAACTATTTTCCGAGTTTGAGCTTTTCCTTCTCAACCCATAATACCTGACCTCCTTCTTGCACGCACTCTCTTTTGTAGTTCATTATTTGCCACTGCCATTGCCTTTGCCGTCGTATTTTCCATACGAGCCAAGCGCTGAAAAATATTTTCAGCTGAAATCATTTTTTACCGAAACATTTTCCCACGTAAAATATTTTACATCGAAATAAGTAGAGCCTAAAAATAGCATCCTAGACAGTGAAGACCCTCCGAGAATTCGGGTCGGTCAATAATCAACATAAGAAGGCATGGAGGTCAAGCACACCCCTTTAATTACAATCCTTGCCAGCTGCTATGAGTATCAAGCATTCAGCACCCCAAAATTAGCCGCTAAATTGCTAATATAAGCCTTATGCAACCAATTAACATTAAAGGCAAGACACAGTATATAATACATCCAACTACAATTCACCAACTTCAACTAAACAAATCTGACATTCAAGGACAAAACTTAAAAAAATTATTAAAAAAAAAAAAAACTTAATTTCACTAACTTGTAGCTCACAAAATTCACAGAAGGTTACATGTCAAACTTGTAACCAAGATGGCAAGACCGTGATTCATTCAAACGATGCAACACGAAAGTTGTAAATCATGATGCAAAATGAGTAAGGCGTAATAGAGGGAGAGATAAAACGGGAAACTCACTCCCTTAAAGCGTGCCAAGCGTTCAGTGCCCACTTGTTTGAGAAGGGCCTCTGAGTTCATAGCAAAAACATGAGTGACCCTTTTGGACAAGCGCTCTTCTATTTCAGCCCCCATTTGCACCAGCTTCTGCTTCCAAATCTTTAGCGTGCCCGAAAATATGAAGAGTAAAATGACATTCATATACAAAACAAACTTCAAGCAGGTGGGGATGTGACAAAATTACAAGATGGTGAAAATGAAACCTGTAATCGGCGAGCCTGAACAGCGTTTTCGACCAAGAAAACGACAAGTCCTGCGAACATCCCATGTGGGTCCGGAGGGGGAGTTCGGTTTTTGATTGGCTTTGGCGCCATTGAGTCTGCTTTTGCCTCTTGGTGTTTTCGTTCTTCTTCTACAAGATTTGCCCGGCCAATTTTCCAATCGAACGAGGGTGCGTTGGTTTTAAAGTCGAATTAATCCTATGCTCGGTGCAAGACACGCGTCTGAGCAATTAATTCATCCATTTTGTTTTGTTTGTTTATTTATTTTTTGTTGCATTTTGAACTATTCATGTAAAATAAATAATAAAAGATTATATAATAAGAGCACTTAACCTTCCTCATATCTTTATTACCTATATTTAACCATCTAACTTATGGGAATAACAACTGTGGAGAGTCGTTTATGAGATGCAAAACGATAAGTCATTTACATCAACATTCAACAGTACCTTAGAGAAATATATATATATATATTTACTCCTGGAACTGCAATCTTATTTGATATCTTCTCAAAACTCCAAGTTGTAATGTGAAGAGATGTTTTACCAGCTCTTTTCAATTATCTCAATTGTTAAAAATTTGCATTAACTTAATATCCTAAAATGTCTAAAAAATACAACTATTCTCTGGGATTAAATTTTTTTTTTTTTTAAAAAAAAATTACTTATATTTAAAAATAAAAACTCTGATGTCTGAACTTATCCACGGTCGTGGGTCTTGACTCTCGAGTGACCCACGCCCACGATTGAAAGGGTTTATGCTTAAACCCTAAACCCTATCCCTTCCCTCCACTCAAAAACTGAAACCCAAAAAGGGCAATCATTTTCCGCCTTCAATCCCACGATTGAAAGCCCAATAATGCTTCTCTATCGCTCAGCTTCCCTGCTCCCTCCCTACGAACTCTTATCCCCGCCTAAACTCCTCTCCCAATTCAGGCACGCACACTCATTTCTCTTCAATCCCTCGCGCTCTTCCTCTTCTTTGCACTTTTGGCTGAACCCGCCGCGCCGTAGACCAGCTAGGGCTTTTGCGACCGCCGCCGTTGCGGAAAGGAAGGGAACCGATACTTTCTATGCCGACGAAGACGTTTCGTGGATTTCGCTCGGCGTTTCCGATAGGCTTTCTCGGGCTCTCTACAACGCCGGCATCGATAGGCCTTCTCTGACTCAGGTACACCCTCGCCATATTCACTCATGGGTCGAATTATCGCAGAAATGTTCCAAGAAGAGGAAAAAAAAAAACGAGAATGTTGACCAACAGAACACTTGTGCAGTCTTTTGCCTTGAAATTCTATGCTAGATTTGTGAAGGCTCTGTTTGGATCTCTCTTTGTAATTATTAAAGTGTATTTACTCATTACGTTCATTTACTGCTGTTTTATGAGTTTATGATAGCTGCTAAGATATATTTTGATCGGAAATTTAGGCCGCTTGTGTACCGGCTATACTTTCGAGAAAGGATGTGGTAGTGGCTGCGGAGACGGGTAGCGGTAAAACACATGGATATTTGGTTCCCCTAATTGAAAGGCTGTGTGCTGTATCTGATGATTCTGCGGAAACCGTTTCTGATCAAGAATCGACACCTTTGCGAAGGCTTTGTCTTGTTCTTTGCCCAAATGTGCTGCTTTGCGAGCAAGTGGTTCGGATGGCCAATGGTCTTTGTGGTGATGATGGTGAACCACTTCTCAGAGTTGCATCTGTCTGCGGTAGACAGGTATTTTATTTGCAAATTGTTCTCGGTTATTATTTATGGATACAGCACCATTTTAGTGAAAGGGATTGTCTATAGACATTTTAAGGTTCTGGGTTCTTACGAATAAGAAACTTTGACTGCAGGGATGGCCAGTTAACAAGCCTGATATTGTTGTGTCCACCCCAGCTGCCCTTCTGAATAATATTGACCCGAACAAACCCCGTCGTTTGGAGTTTCTACGTGGCGTGAAATATGTGGTGTGTTTTTTGTTCAAGTAACTATGTGATTATGTTGGTTACATAAATAATTGCAAATCTGATACAGCAGAACTATGAGAGAGGAGAGATCACATCATTTATAACTAATATATCTATTTACTATAACCGGCAGGTGTTTGATGAGGCAGATATGCTTCTCTGTGGGGGCTTCCAGAATAAAGTTATTCGTCTAATAAACATGCTCCGCTTTGATGAAAAGCTATTATCTCGGTCAAAAGAATCTGTATCTGAGTTGCCAATGGAATTGGAATCTGAGCATTCATCAAACTTTACTTTAGACAACAAAGAAGACGTACAAACTGAAATCATATCAGAAGGGGAGGAAGATTCTGGGGATGTTGATGACTTAGCAGAGGATGTTGATGACTTAGCAGAGGATGTTGAAGCTGTGTCAAATGAAAGAAAAGACTGGAGGAGAGTGAGAAAAAATTATGAGCGCAGTAAACAGTATATTTTTGTTGCAGCCACCCTTCCAGTAAATGGAAAGAAAACTGCTGGGGCAGTGTTGAAAAAGATGTTTCCAAATGCCAATTGGGTTAGTGGAAATTACCTCCATTGTCACAATCCCAGGTACCACATCATTTTCTGTTTGCCAGTTTTATCTGTATTGATATTCTTTTTCCCCATTCATAAAAAAAAAAATTATTTTCCGCCTTGCTAGTTATTTACTTTGAAGCATTAGAGTGAGTTTTTCATTTTTAATAGATATATGCTAGTAAATATCTAGTGACCTATTGCAAAAAGACAGTTTACTGTTAGTTCAATGGAAAAATTTTGGTATGAAAAAACCAAAAAAAAAAAAAAAGTATTATGTTCTGTGTTGGATTCTGCTCTTTAAGAGCAAATGTGCAGTAGGCTAATGATTGTTATATTAAAACTGCTAAACTTCTGTTTGGTCACTTATATTTAGCCCACTATGAGTGTTTACAACTAGCAAAAGAACGACTGTGCATTTTATTTTTCTTGCTAACTCATCTGATGCTTGTCGCTTGATAGTTTGTAGTACTAATTATGGCCCACGTCAGACTTCCACAGCAAACTCATGTACGTGGTTAGGGATGTCTGCTTGTGCATTATGTGGATCAAAATTTTGATTTCCCCCCACTTTAGGACATCCTTGAGCCAACTCGTTGGCAATGTCTTAACAATAGCTTGACTTCACTAGCAATCTTTACTGCCATTGTCATGCGTCTAGCTTATACGCTTGGGTGACATTTAGAGTCAGAAGGATCAGTTCTGAATTCTTAAGTGACTCTTTTTCATGGAAACTAGTGTGGATGAAGAACATGAAGGAGAAAATTAAATATGAGGGGAAACTACACTTACCCCTTGAACTTAAAACGTCAATTGCAATGCGTCAAAACTTTAAAAAGTTGCAATTTACTTTCCAAACTACCAACCTCTTTCACTTAGCCTCCACTGTTAGAATTTGTTGTTAACTTGGACGGCAAACGCATGAAATGTCCATAACACCCTGGTGAGAAGTGTAAAAACACCAATATGCCCTTAAATTATTGTTATTATTTAATTTTTTTTAAAAAAAAGAAAAGAAAAAAAATCTTTGCAATGATCAACCCATGACCAGCCATGGGTCTCCTCCATGGAGAACCACCCACGGCCTTGGACGAGGTCTTTATTTAAAAAAAAAAAAAAAGAATCAAACGCTGGGGTATTATTGCCATTTTGGGTTTTCCATTTAATTTAACCAAAAACTCTAACGGCGGGGGCTGGAGTGAAAGGGGCTAATAATTTGGGGCGTCATTTGCAACTTTTTGAAGTTTGGGGGACATTGCAATTGAGGTGTAAGTTTAGGGAGGAAGTGTAATGTCTCCTAAATCTGAAGCAATGCTTCAGGTGAAAAAATATGCAACTCTAGTAATCTATATTTGGCCTTATTATCTATTAAGATTTATATTGGGAGCTTGCTGTTTTGCAATATTACATGCTAATGCTGAACCATTTAGCCTTGAGATAAGAATTACTGATCATTCCCTCATATGTGATGACAGGATATGATTCTGCTATATAAAATAACGTCCTTACATTTGATATGCATTCTGCAATTTTAATTGCAAATTAAGCACCTTGACATTATGATGCATTTGATAACGCGTGTGAGTTGCTGATCATTGATTCAATTCCATTTCAGATTGAAGCAGAGGTGGGTTGAAGTTACACTTGAGACTCAGGTGGATGAACTCATAAAGGCTGTGAATCAAGGTTTTAAAGCTGGTGATTGCCGAACCATGGTGTTTGCAAACACTGTTGAGGCCGTTGAAGCAGTTGCAAATGTATTGCTGAAAGCTGGGATTGACTGTTACCGTTATCATAAGAATTTTTCCTTGGAGGAGCGTACACAGACGTTAGCTGATTTCCAAGAGAAAGGTGGTATTATTGTGTGCACTGATGCTGCTGCACGTGGTGTTGACATACCAAATGTCTCGCATGTTATTCAGGTGCTTTTCTTTGTAACAAATTAGCTAGGTTCCTGCCTTATATATCTGGTTATCTTTCACTGAACAGAAAGCCCTGGGCCACTGGTAATGCTAGGTTTCAAAATAGGGAGTAAATGAGCAAATGGATATGATGAACATTCAAAGAAATTTTTAATTACTGTGAATAAGCAGCTATGAATGAAATGAAAATTACTAGGTCCCAATACATTCAAACAGAAATTGATAAAACATTTAAATAGATATTTTTAAGAGTGGTAACTAACAAGAAGTGAGAGTCAATTTGTTAACTCTGGTACATCAGAGTAAATGTAAATACAAGGCATGAACTCCTCCAAAGCAGGGCCAATTCGTGTATCCACCCATGTCGGGTAAATGTCAAACCCATGTAAACTGTTTTCTCCACACGGATCGACTAGCTGGCCCCAAAGAATTGCTTGCACTTAAAGGGATTCGAATCTTATAACTGATTGAAACGGCACTAAGACCATGGCCCTTACCACTTGAGCCAATCCCTTGAGGTTACAAAAAAAAACAAGAAGCTATTATAACATGATCAAAACAAGCTTTCTGCAACTAATAAAAGAAGCAAAGGTTAAAGTTTTTCAATGTTGGAAAATATGACCTCGCATAGGGCGCTCTAGGTGATCTTTCCATTTTGCTATTATATCCAGCGTGCTCCCTTCAAATTGTTTTTACACTTTCGTTTTCCACTTGTTCAACAGTTTCTCCAACTGGATTTATAAATATATAGAGGACTTGACTCTTGAAATGATTTGTCTATTCCAGGCAGACTTTGCTACTTCTGCTGTGGATTTTTTGCATAGGGTTGGTCGCACTGCTAGAGCTGGTCAATTTGGACTTGTCACTAGCCTGTACACTGAATCCAATCGGGATCTTGTTGCTGCAGTTTGTCAAGCTGGGGATATTGGTCAGCCTGTGGTAATTCTTCAAACTTGCAATTTGATGTTCAAAAATATGCTTTATGTGAAATGCTACGTAAGCCAGGATTCAGAAAACTAACAATGATAGCAGTACTTTATTTTTCCCCCTAATGGTGTTTAATGTGACATTGGATACTTAGGGATGTAGAATACTGCAAGTTACAATTCTCATTGTCATTGATTGTTAATTATACATGAATGGAAGTCATGGCATCCGAATGATGGATTACAAGTTCCATATGGCTCCGTGTCATTTTGTTACCAATACTTGGCCATTTCTTGAAGGGTGACTGGTTATTTTCTTATGCCTGCAGGAGAGTGCATTTAGCAGGAAAAGAAGCTTCCGCAACAAGCTTAAGAAAAGAGGTAAAAGTTTTAATTTTCGTTGGCAAATATATCAGGTCTCAACTGTCTACATAAACATGAAATGCATATGGTGCAAATATATTAAAGGATGCACTCACACATTAAATGTGTAGTAGAAAAGAGAAAGTTTTATTTAATATTTGGGTAAAATTAATTGGAAAGAAATTTCTACTGACTAGAGAAGTACGGTTTGGTTATGATACTAAATTTGTTCTCATATTTATGATTTAGCAGCTTTGGACAAAGTCAGAGACTTGTCAACCGCTTAGAGAGCGTCTTTTGGCATAAAATGGCTAGATTGTGAGGAACTTGGTATGTAAAGAAGCATAACTTGTCTTCATTTATACAACAGAATCCTAGCGATGTAAATGGATTGGATTGATCTTTTTCAATTATATATGATCCAGTTGATTTATACATGCCACAAAGTGAAGATCTCTGTTGCTCACTCTAAACAATTCTTTCATTCTAGGTGCAGAAATATTCCCTTTCTACTGTCCTACAGTCAATATTAGAGTTTCATTCTATATCTTCAAGCAACCCCAATTTGAAAATGTTCCTTTCACTGTTGTTGCAAACATATTCCCTTTTTACTGTCTTACGGTAATTTATCTTAGGCTGCATTCTATATCTTCAAGCAACTTCCATTAACTCTTGTGTCAGTGATTGATCATGGATGTCCTCTCGTCTTTCTGTAGTTCCACCGGTGGATGTGCATCTCCAATTTGTGGGTCTATTAAGGACTGTGAGGTAAAGATCTTACTTGATCATTGCCCTAGGTCTTTAGGTGAGAATTGGAAAATTGCATCTCCAATCTCATGAATTCTTGCCCATTATTGGAAAATTGCAGCATAGCTTTTATCACGTGAATTCTTGCCCGTTATAGGAAAATTACAGCACAGCTTTTATCACGTGAATTCAATCTTGCCCATTTATAGGAAAATTGCAGCACAGCTTTTTAGGCGTTTTGAGGGTATGAAAAAAGTAGTTCTAAAGCGGTATTTGAAAATTCTTTGGTAAAATTCACTTAATCCCTTTAAATTATCACCCTAATAACAATCTATCCTTCAAACTATCAATTACGACAATTTACCATCCAAATTATCAAAACAATGATAATGTACTTCCAATTTTAACAGAATGATGAAATTATTTTAACTAAATTAAAAACAAAAATATTAAAATTTAATTTTTTTTAAAAAAAAATTACGGGTATTTTTGTCTTATTAAAATTTCTATATGTGTAATTTTGTCATTTTGCTAACATTGGAGGGGTACATTGTTATTGTTTTGGTAGTTTGATCGGTAAATTGTTACAATTAATAGTTCTAGAGTAAATTATCATTGGGTGATAGTTTGAAGGGAATAAGTGGACTTTACCCAAAATTCTTTAAACGTATGGTCCTTGTCACTTTAATTTTTTATCCCACATGCGGGGTCTCCCAAGTATAAAAGAAAGAAAAGTAGTTCGATAGAGGTATTTGAAAATTCTTTTAAAAGTGTTGCCCATTATGGCTTTCTTTTATCACGTCAATATGTTCCTTGTCACTTTAGTTTTTTATCCCACATGCGGGGTCTCCCAATTATAAAAGAATGGGTTTAAAGTTCCAAGTGAACAATTTCATTCCTGTAAAACTTGACAAATCAGCATTCCTGTTTTGTAATATACATACTTAATGAAAAAATTTATATTTAAAAAAGAAAAAAAAGAAAAAAAAGAAAGAGAAATGGAGAAAGAAATAAAATATTGTAAATGGGAATAAAAATGTTTTTTTTTTTTTTTTAACGACAAATAGGGGAATATAATATTGAGGAATGTTAAGTGTTCTTTTTGTGTTCTCTTGGTGTCTTCTTGATCCTAGACGGATATTATTTAAAAAACAAAAAAAACAAAAAAAGAACTAACCCTTATTTCTCTCTTCTAGTTTTTAGAAAATATTATCCACCTATGACTATAAGAACACTAAAAGAGCACTTAGCATATTTCTCTATAATATTTATGTGGTTCTACACAAATACTTGTATTCATAAGTAGACTCAAAGCTTGGTGCCGTAACAAACTCAAAGAGTAATGCTTGAAAACCTCTCTCAAGACTCAAGACAAAGTAGGCAAAGTCGGCATGCAGAAAACTGACGGAAATCATGTCATGAGTGTTAGAATATAATCAGAATATATTCTGATTATATTCTGATAATCACCATAATTGCTGATTTGATATATTTTCTCTGTATATACATTGATATTATTTTGTAATATTGTACATTAATTCCTTGATTGTAATTCCTATTCTGTCTGGCCTTATTCAACTATAAATAGGCCCCATTGTATACAGTTCTAAACACGCAGAAATACAATATTCAGTTTATCCCTATATTCTTTAGTATTCTATAGTTTAATTCAACATGGTATCAGAGCCACTTTCTCGTGGACTCAAAATTAATTTTCTTATTTTTTACTGTTCCTTTTCCTCAAGCATGTTTCTGTCTGCCAATCTGATTGTTTTCCATAACAATCGTCCAATCGAATTTGCCATCACAAGATCAAGTCAACTGTTCCCCGACAACCACTACAAAGCCCACCACGGCCACTAGTCAGCAACAGCCAATTCCGGCCTACCTTCCGTCCGACATAGTCGTGCCATCGTCTGGCCTTCTTCGGCGTCATCTCACTGCCAAACTACGCCTTCCATAGCCACTGTCACCGCTGAACGACACCTTCCACGACTAGCAAGTCACTCCAGAAGCACCACGGCACTACCGGCTGTCCACGGTTCCGTGATCTTGTTTCCAAACTCAAGTTGGCATCTACATTACCACCTTGAGTTTGAGGGGAGATGTTAGAATATAATCAGAATATATTCTGATTATATTATGATAATCACCATAATTGCTGATTTGATATATTTTCCCTGTATATACATTGATATTATTTTGTAATATTGTATATTAATTCCTTGATTGTAATTCCTATTATGTCTGGCCTTATTCAACTATAAATATGTCACATTGTATACAGTTCTAAACACACAGAAATACAATATTCAATTTATCCCTATATTCTCTAATATTCTATAGTTTAATTCAACAATGAGAATAACGCACATTTAAGTATATTGTTACTCACGACAACAAAAAAAAAATATATATACATATATATATATATATATATATATATATATATATTTTATGATAGAGCGGAGAATTTCCAACCACAAGGCGAGGATGAGAAAGTCTGTCGTCCACGTGGCCACAGGCCCACAAACAGCCTCTAATTCAAATGTGCACCGACAACAACACTACTTTTTCTTGACTATAAATTATGAGGATGCTCCATTAAGGTTTAAAAAAAAACAGAACCTAAAGAAGAAAAAAAAACCAGAAGAAATGGTGAAGAAAGAGAGTAGAGTCCACGTGGTAGTGCTCCCATATCCAAGCCAAGGCCACATCAATCCTCTCCTCCAATTCGCAAAACGTTTAGCCTCAAAAGGCGTGAAGGCCACATTAGCTACAACCCATTATACTATCAAGTCCATTTGTGCACCAAACGTCGGCGTTGAGCCCATCTCCGATGGGTTCGACGAGGGCGGCTTCGCGCAAGCGCGTAACGCGGACTTATATTTGAAGTCATTCAAGGAGAATGGCTCAAGAACTCTATCCCAACTCATCCACAAATTCCAACACTCCAAATCCCCCGTCACTTGTGTTGTCTACGATTCGTTTCTCCCATGGGCTCTTGATGTTGCTAAACAAAATGGCATCTACGGGGCTTCCTTCTTCACCAATTCCGCCACAGTATGCCACATCTTCTGTCGCATACACCGTGGCCTCCTTTCACTGCCAGTGAAGCTGGAAAACGGACCCTTGTTGATTCCCGGCGTTCCTCCATTGAACTTACCCGACCTGCCAAGTTTTCTCAAGTTGCCGGAAAGTTACCCTGCCTACCTGGCAATGAAATTGAGTCAGTATTCCAACCTGGACAAGGCTGATTGGATATTTAGTAACACGTTCGAAGAATTAGAAGGGGAGGTATGTGACGTCACATTATCATTACATGTTGGGTAAGGTAAAACAAAAGAGGCACGCCGCGTGCTGTGAATCGGTACTCGGGTAAGATAAAACAAAAGAGCACGCGGCGTGCTAGGCACGCCGCGTGCTGTGAATCGGTGCTCTATGTTTCTTGTTAGTGTACTGATTGGCAATACGCGTCGTGCGTGGCACGCCCATGCACGACAGTGCAAAATTTATTTTTTTTTTTTGTTAAAAAATTTTTTTTTGCATGCCGGCGTGCTATATTACATTACCCTTCTTGTTAATTGTTCAATTTTTTTATTTATTTATTTTTAAAAACTTCACTTTAGATTCTTGAACTATCGCGTGTTTTGAGAGTACCTTAAAATTCAAAAATTCTCAATTTATACTCACAAACTTTTAATTTCAATCAATTTACCAATTCCGTTAGTTTTAGCTATTAACTTCTAACAAAATACTTATAAAGACCAAATTACCTTTCGATTTTTTTTTTTTTTAATTTGAAATTATGGATAAATTTGAAATTTTAGAAAAAAAGTAGAGTATAAATGTCAATTTTTACTTTTATCCGACGGAAAGGGTAAATTGATTAAAATTGAAAGTTCAGGTGATTAAATTAAAAGATTTTGAAATTTAAGGGAGTCTTATTAAAACACGTGGCAGATCAAGAGTTTAAAGTGAAGTTTTTTTTTTTTATTTATTTATTTTTGAAAATTTTTTGTTGTTGAATATTTCTTGTTATATGTTGAAATTATGAAAAGGAGGCAAAAGGGGTATCAGAGCTGTGGCCAGCAAAGTTGATTGGTCCAATGGTCCCATCGGCTTACTTGGACGGCCAGATTGAGGATGACAAGGGATATGGAGCAAGTCTATGGAAGCCACTTGGCGAGGAGTGCATCAAATGGCTAGAAACGAAGCCACGTAAGTCGGTAGTGTATGTCTCATTCGGAAGCATGGTCTCATTGACAGCAGAGCAGATGGGAGAAATTGCAGGGGGCTTGAAGGAGAGCGGCTTACCTTTCATATGGGTGGTGAGAGAATCTGAACGTGGGACATTGCCTGATGGGTTCGTGGAGTCCACAAAAGAACAGGGTTTGATAGCGGGATGGTGCAACCAGATAGAGCTGCTGGCGTACCCAGCCATCTGTTGCTTTGTGAGCCATTGTGGGTGGAACTCGACTCTGGAGGGGCTTAGCCTTGGTGTGCCGATGGTGGGAGTGCCGCAGTGGGCTGACCAACTGACTGATGCCAAGTTTGTGGAGATTTGGGGGGTGGGGGTAAGAGCCAAGGAGGATGACAAGGGAGTTGTAAGAAAAGAAGAAGTTGTAATGTGTTTGAAGAAAGTAACGGAGGGAGAGAAGAGGCCGGAGATTCAGGAGAATGCTAATAAATGGAGGGAGTTGGCTAAAAAAGCCCTCGGTGAAGGTGGGAGCTCCGATAAGCGTATCAACGAGTTTGTTGAGCAGTTGATGATACGTGCCAATGAAAAAGGGGAGGCGGCAAAGGACAACCTAAACGGTCATCACTTGGTGTAGCTTTAATGCTTCTTCTTTGAATAAAGGACTTCTCCTTTTCTGATGTCAGGTCAGTTTGGGAAAGGATTGTCTTAGTGATTTTTGTTTTGTTTGAACAATAATAAGAACCGATTGGTTGATGTAATGTAAAGTAGAAAAGTTTAGAATTTTTTTGTAAGAAAGTGTGAAATTATGTTTTGTAACGTGTTTTTTGTTTGAATAATTATAAAAAATAAGAATGTTTTAAGGTTGAGTTTTTAAAGTAATTTTGAATGGATTGCCGAACCGACCATATTATTTCCTCTCATCCCAAGAAAACATCCTATAAGCTAGTAAAAGTAACTTTAAAATAGTAGGTTCCACCCTTTTGGGGAGAAAGTCCACTAAAAAAAGCACATTAATAATTGGATACTACTTCCGTCCAAAAATTTAATCTAATGATTTTAGATTTTTTTTTTATTTATATTAATTACTTTTTTTATTTTTTTAATTCAATTGGGAACTCAACACTTGCAGCATATCTCTCTCATGTGTGAGTTTTTTCCACGTTAACCTAATTTTCCCTCATGTGTGAGTTTCTTACAAATCCAAAAGTGTCGTGCATATATACTAGAGTAGCACTAATTGCACGCCAGCAAACACCAAATGTAACTTTGCTTCAAGAACTACATGCACTCCTTACTAGAACCAAACCAAATTCATCAAGACCAAAACACTCGCTTAGGCAAAAGTTGAACTTGGCTCAGAAATACCAATTTGTTGGGGGAACAATCGTTTAGAGAGTCCATCAAAAGCACTTTAATATACATGTTTGGACATCATTCTAACTCAAAAGTCCAATTTGTTGAGAGAAGAATTGCTTAGGGAGTCCACGGAAAGTACATTAATAGACATGTTTGAACATCACTCCAACTTAAAATCTCAAGCTAATGAATTTGGGTCCACTTGTGTATATCAACCACTCACTTTATTTATTTATTTTCTCAATGTTCAACTCAACAACATTCACATGTGTACTCACAATTACACCACTTTTAACCGTTCCCACCAAGAATATAAAATAAAAAGAAAAAAAAAATACTATAGAGGTCCATAAAGTTGATATTTTTTTTGTCAAATCATTTTCAACAATTTAAAACTAATCAAATTACTCCTTAAAATATGCTCTGTCGTATATATCTGTAGGTGATCTAAATGAATATATGGGGAACCATCTAGCATGATGATTAAATAGCAAAATAAAATTTTAAAGTGGTTAAGTACACGCTAGGGAATGGGTTCGAATTCCGCAATGAAATTCATATGTTTGATTAGTGTAAATCACTTTGGTTTTCATTGATGCTCTGGACTGTATCAGGCAATGACTCAGCTGGAGTTGAGAGAGCGTATGTGGTTTCTAAAAAGTAGGTATGATTTATTTTTTGAAAAATGAATAATTTGTTAAATGTTTTGAGAAAAAGTGTGTTTTCTTTAATTTAAAAAATATATATAAATAAACAAAAAAAAGTGTTTTTAATAATACAGAGCCTAAACTTTTTTTGCACGATGACGAACTGATGTTTCATTTAGTCTGATTGTGTTATAGTTTAGTTTTGAGAGAAAAATGCATTTTATATTTTATCAAATAACTCTTTAAGGTTTAAAATTTACCAAATCACTCCCAATATTATCAAATAAATCCCTCTGTACCCCATCGATCGACATCCACTATATGTCCATCTACATGGGTTGCAAGTGAATATCTAGCCCCAATTCCGAGCGGGCGGATATCCGGATCTGCTATCCACTCATTAATGGTTGAGTAGCGGAATAGGGTAATGAGTGATTGATATATGGGTTGCAAGTGAATATCTAGCCCCAATTCCGAGCGGACGGATATCCGGATCTGCTATCCACTCATTAATGGTTGAGTAGCGGAATAGGGTAATGAGTGATTGATATATATATATATATATATATATATATATATATATATAAACGACGTCATTTGGAAAGTGGATGTGTTTCTAATAGGAGCTAGGAACCCTTCCATGCTATCCCTTTCGTTTGGTTACGTACCTTTTCCTATGCGGCGCCGTATGAACCTAAAGAGTTAAAAGGAAAAACCTTTCAGCCCCCTGTGCCGCTAGGATGTCTTTGGCAAAGGACTTGAAAAATGAGAGTAACAAATTTTCAACAATTCAACTTCAACCAGAGTTGTTAATTAATTGCTTAAAGACATTAATCATTTTATAGGCTTATTTACAAATTATTCATCCATGTGCTTATATGCATAAATGGAAGCTTCCTAATTAACTAGGAGAATCTTACCATAAACTATGTACATTGTTAATATATATCTAGAGTGTAAAATAATAAATGGGGAATTAGTTGTCTTTGGTACTATATGCTTTCTCGAGTAATGCTACAAGTTCTTTTTGAGTCCATCAAAAAATTATGTGGCTATTAAAATCACCATTGAGCTTGTGATTGATCATTAGTAGATTTTGATCAAATTGTAATTTTACAGCCACATCATTCTTGGAGGGATTTAAGAGGGACTTCTAGAATTACTCTGGTCTCTCCTCCCAACAGATTGAGATCCTCTCATATTTTATAAAATATGAGATTCTTGTATTTTAAAATTTGAATTATTCATTCCATCTAACGGTTTAAATAAATGCAGAAGTTTGTATGCTACCCAGGTAATTAATTTTAGTTTTTAATATGTCAAATTCACTTGCATCGGTAACACAAATTTTTGCATTTATTTAAACCATTAGATGAAATGAATGGCTCAAATTTTAGAATATGAGAATCTAATATTTTATAAAATATAAGGGGATCCACATCCCCTCCCCATGCACCCAATGCCCCTAATAAATTAGGAATAAGATCTTCTTCATTTTAGTTAAAATTAAAAATATTTATTTAGTGTAAAATGAAGAGTAATATTATCTTAATATTAAAGTTGAAAGATAAAATTTATAATATTACTCTTCATTTTATACTAAATAAATTCTCTATTCCACTTGAAATGGTGAGATTCTATTCCAATAAATTGAAGGAAAAGGAAAGGAGGCAGCGAAAGGAACGTGGTGGTGCACGAAATTCGTTTGTTTTTAAAAAAGGACTTTTGAAACTGATGGGAGAATGATGCTCACTCCATCTCCTTTTGCAGGCACAGTAAAATGGAACATTTTCCGGGATTCGTGATCTACAACATTGCTCACGTACATGCACTAGCTAGCAAGGCTTGCAGCTGCCATGTTCAAAGATTCAACCAGATTTGGAACAATATTTTATCTTTTTGGCATAAAATTTTCCCCACTTGAAACCCTACTGAGCAGGTTAGCTATAGACAAATTGTTGCCGCCCTTAGTGGGATGGCAATTGGCATGTGTATGAGTGAGACACATGAAAATATGAGAGAAAAGCTAGCAAGCAATGGCAAACCTAGATTTACCATGGATTGGATTCATCTGAGCTGAATGAGCGATACAATCATATTTTGAGTTACCAAATAGAAATTTGATATTTTTCATCTTACTGTAATCTAGCATAAGCTGATAATATTTAAAATCTAAAGAGTTACAATTCAAATGTACAAACTTTTTTTGAGATAATGTAATTTATCTATACAGTTTCAAATATGTAATTTATCCTAATCTAAAATACAGCTTGTTATCTTGAGCCTGTTGGGATAAGACTGGCCTGTGAGAGTATTTATCCTTTACACTCCTCCTCAAACTCAGCGGGGGTGTAACAACTATGAGCTTGTCTCGTAAATTTGAAAACCGGATTGAGGATAAAAGCTTGGTGAAGATATCTGCGACTTGGTCTTGGATGATATAAACCGAACGTCCAAAGATGAAGCTACCATATCCCTAACAAAATGAAAGTCGATCTCCATGTGTTTGGTTCAAGCATGAAAAATTGGATTGGATGAAAGATACTTGGCGCCTATATTGTCCCACCACAAGACTAGAGGATGGGAGACAAGAATCCCCAGTTCGCATAAAAGAGATTTTAGCCATGATAATTCTGCTGATGTACATGTTTGCTAGTGCCTTGTATGCAACTTTCGTACTTGATCGAGCGATTGTTGCATGCTTTTTACAACTCCATGAAGCAAGATTTTTTCTTAGAAAAAAGTAGTACCCCCTGTAGACCGACGGTCATCTTAACACTCAGCCCAGTCAACATTAGTAAATGCTTGCAGTTTATTGGATATGGATTGCTGGGTTTTTAAACCAAGATGAATGGTTTCTTCTAAATATCTCAGTAATCTTTTTGTAGCGTGTCAATGGGTAGTAAAGGTTTGTGCATGAATTGTGACAAAATGTTCATTGTAAAGGCTATGTCGGGTCGAGTAATAGACAAATATTGTAGAGCACCAATCGTACTTCGGTATAGGGTGGGATCCAAAAATACACCAGCATCAAATGCAGAAAAAATAACTGAAGTAGACATCGGAGTGCAAACAGGTTTTGCATTAGCCATTTTTGTTCTCTGTAAAATGTCTAACATATAACGATGCTGAGAGAGATGAACACCATTTGGTAGCCGTGAGACCTCAATGCCAAGAAAAAAATTTAACTCACTCAAATCTTTTACTGCAAACTCAGATGCCATGCTATGGAGTAAATTATCAATTTCTGATACAATTGAGCTAATGATAATTATAACATATATAAGAACATGTATGGTACAAGCAACAGATTTATATATGAATAGAGATGTGTCTGATTTTGAAGCCCTAAAACCAAATTCTAGCAATTTATTGCTTAACCTAAAAAACCAAGCCCTTGGTGCTTGTTTATGGCCATAAAAGTGCCTTCTTCGGTCGACAAATATGGTTAATTTAGAAAATTGAGAATGAGCATAACCAGGGGGTTGGGACACATTATTACATATATGATACATCAAACAGTATTTTTTTCAAATGACTTTCTTTGTACCGACAAAAAGTAAAAGACGAAAATTCACTTGCTTCCAAATTGTCAAAGGCTTTCCATTGTAATCTTGAATTATAAAAAAATTTCAAAGTTACTTTTACTATTTTAAGGTTACTTTTACTTTTAGCATGATTTTCTTGGGATGAGAGGAAATAATATAGTCGGTTCACAATCAATTCAAAATTACTTTAAAAACTCAACTTTAAAACATTATTATTTTTTATAACTATTCAAACAAAAAATACATTACGAAACATAATTTCACGCTTTCTTACAAAAAAAAGTTTTAAACTTCTCTCCTTTACATTATATCAATTACTTATTATTATTAAAAAAAAAAAAAAACAAAAACAAAAATCGCTAAGACAATCCTTTCCCTAACTGGCCTGATTTCAAAAAAGGAGAAGTCCTTTATTCAAAGAAAAAGCATTAAAGCTACACCAAGTGATGACCGTTTAGGTTGTCCTTTGCTGCCTCCCCTTTTTCAGTGGCACGTATCATCAACTGCTCAACAAACTCGTTGATACGCTTATCGGAGCTCCCACCTTCACCGAGGGCTTTTTTAGCCAACTCCCTCCATTTATTAGCATTCTTCTGAATCTCCGGCCTCTTCCCTCCCTCCGTTACTTTCTTCAAACACATTACAACTTCTTCTTTTCTTACAACTCCCTTGTCATCCTCCTTGGCTCTTACCCCCACCCCCCAAATCTCCACAAACTTGGCATCAGTCAATTGGTCAGCCCACTGCGGCACTCCCACCACCGGCACACCAAGGCTAAGCCCTTCCAGCGTCGAGTTCCACCCACAATGGCTCACAAAGCAACAGATGGCTGGGTGCGCCAGCAGCTCCAGCTGGTTGCACCATCCCACAATCAAACCCTTTTCTTTTGTGGACTCCACGAACCCATCGGGCAATGTCCCACGTTCAGATTCTTTCACCACCCATATGAAAGGTAAGCCGCTCTCCTTCAAGCCCCCTGCAATTTCTCCCATCTGCTCTGCTGTCAGTGAGACCATGCTTCCGAATGAGACATACACTACCGACTTACGTGGCTTCGTTTCTAGCCATTTGATGCACTCCTCGCCAAGTGGCTTCGATAGACTTGCTCCGTATCCCTTGTCATCCTCAATCCGGCCGTCCAAGTAAGCCGATGGGACCATTGGACCAATCAACTTTGCTGGCCACAGCTCTGATACACCTTTCGCCTCCTTTTCATTATTTCATCATAAAACAAGAAATATTCAACAACAAAAAATTAAAAATAAAAATAAAAAAGAAAACTTCATTTGAGATACTTGAACTAATGCTCATTTTTATAAGACCTTCACTAATTTTAAAATCTCTCAATTTAACCTCTGAACTTTCAATTTCAATCAATTTATTCCCTCCGTTAAATTTTAAACATTAAAAGTGAAAAAATAACGTTCTCTTGACTTTTTTTTATAAAATTTTAAATTTACTAAAAAAATAATAATAATAAAATTGAAGGGTAATTTGGTATTTTTTGACATTTTTGTTAGAAGTTAACCGCTAAAACTAATTGAAGGGGTAAATTAATTGAAATTGAAAGTTTATGAGTGTAAATTTAGAGTTCTTAAATTTTATAGAATTTTCTCAAAACACACGTAGTAATTAAGGGGGTTCAAAAAAAAAATTGAACAATTAACAGGAAACATATAATGATAATGTGACGTCACATACCTCCCCTTCTAATTCTTCGAACGTGTTATCAAAGATCCAATCAGCCTCGTCCAGGTTGGAATACTGACTCAATTTCATTGCCAGGTAGGCAGGGTAACTTTCCGGCAACTTGAGAAAACTTGGGAGGTCGGGGAAGTTCAAGGGAGGAACGCCGGGAATCAACAAGGGTCCGTTTTCGAGCTTGAGTGGCAGTGAAAGGAGGCCATGGTGTATGCGACAGAAGATGTGACATACTGTGGCGGAATTGGTGAAGAAGGAAGCCCCGTAGATGCCATTTTGTTTAGCAACATCAAGAGCCCATGGGAGAAACGAATCGTAGACAACACAAGTGACGGGGGATTTGGAGTGTTGGAATTTGTGGATGAGTTGAGATAGAGTTCTTGACCCATTCTCCTTGAATGACTTCAGATATAAGTCCACGTTTCGCGCTTGCGCAAAGCCGCTCTCGTCGAACCCATCGGAGATTGGCTCAACGCCGACGTTTGGTGCACAAATGGACTTGATATTATAATGGGTTGTAGCTAATGTGGCCTTCACGCCTTTAGAGGCTAAACGTTTTGCGAATTGGAGGAGAGGATTGATGTGGCCTTGCCCTGGATATGGGAGCACAACCACGTGGCCTCTATACTCTTTCTTCACCATTTCTTTCCTTCCGGATTTTTTTTTTTTTTAACCTCGCTTGGAGAATCCTCGTAATTTATAGGCAAGAGAAAGTAGTACGTGTACTTCTTGTCGGTCCACATTTGAAAAGGTTGTTTGTGGCTTCACTTCCCAAAATTGTTTGATAAACTTTTTGACAAGTATTTTGTTTTGTTTTTAAGAAGCCAACACAAAACACGCAACCCCAATCTATTTTTTTCAAATGACTCTTTATACCGTCATGCTTGCTTCCGAACTGTCTGAGGCTTTTCATTGTAATCTCAAATTGTAAAAAGGTCCTCTTCTAATATCAATCTTCTATTAGAATTTTATGTTAAATTTTAATAGAGTACGTCAAAATATCTAAAAAAATAAATAAAAATTCATAATGTCGTCCCACGTACGTTGTAGGTCACATTTTTTTTTTGGTTAAATACCTCATACTCCTTGAGGTTTGCTAACTTTATTTTTTTTTCTCTGGGGTTTTATTTTTATCACAGAAAATTCCTGTGATTTTGATAATAGACAAAGTTAGTCTTCCGTCAGTTGACCGTTAGTTGACTTAACGGAATCCCACGTGGACCAATTAAATGTTGACACGTGGCACCTATTAATTTTTTTTTAAAATTAAAAAAAAAAATGTATTTTTCAAAAACAAAAAAAAAAAGAAAAACAATTGAGGGTGGACAGTCCACCCCCATCTGGCCGGATGGGCGGGTCATGGGGGTGGCTCGGCCACCCCCTTGGCTCCAAGGGGGTAGCTGAGCCACCCCCTTGGTGCCCAAGGGAGCCACCCCCATCCAGCCAAATGGGGGTGGCCATGGCCAAAGGGGGTGACCGAGCCACCCCCAATTGGCCAAAGGAGCCACCCCCAATTGTTTTTTTTTTTTGTTTTTTTTTTTGTTTTTGGAAAATACATTTTTTTTTTTAATTTAAAAAAAATTAAATAGGTGCCACGTGTCAATATTTGATTGATTCTCATGGAATTCCGTTAAGTCAACTAACGGTCAACTGACGGAGGACTAACTTGGTCTATTATCAAAACCACAGGGACCTCCTGTGATAAAAACAAAACTTCAGAAAAGAAAAAATAAAGTTGGCAAACCCTAGGGGAGTCTGACGTATTTAACCCTTTTTTTTTTTTTTTTTAGTTTTTTATTAAGGGCAATTTTGTGTTTTATAAATTTTGTAGGGGTGTAAGGGATATTTCATATGTTTTATCATTTTATATTTGATCAAATATCTAAGGTTTAAAATTTATCAAATCACTTCCAATATTATCAAATGAATCTCTCCGTACCCCCATCGATCGACATTCACTATATGTCCATCTACATGGGTCGTTACAAGTGAATATCTAGCCCCAATTCCGAGCGGGCAGATATTTGAATATGCTATCTGCTCATAAATGGGTGAGTAGCGGTATAGAATAATGAGTGATGGATATTATCCGCTGCCCACATATATAAATATATAAAACAACGTTATTTTAAAAGTGAACGTGTTTCTAGTAGGAACTAGAACCCTTCCATGCTATCCCTTTCGTTTGGTTACGTACCCTTTTCTATGCTACGCGGTATGAACGTAGAGAGTTAAAAAGGAAAAACCTTTCTGGGCCCCCTGTGCCGCTAAAGTCCGATGAGAAGACACTCCATCACTCATCACTAAAGTAGATGAGTTGAATATATTAAAGTTATTATATATGAGCCTCGCTGTCATACACATAGACATCACTAGATTGATTGGCTTTCAAAAATGTCTGGTATATAGAGTACCATACGTAGACATCATTGTCCCTCTCAAGTCTCAATCAACTCCAGTGAGAATCCCTTTCCAATGCAAAGGTAGGCAAACACAGGTAACTTCTTCCTCATTCATCAAACAAACAAAGTGAGGGTACTAAAAACTGAAAACCCTTTGTCGATAAGCCAATATCCTTAATTTGAATCCCATTAAGTTGGTCGTAACACGCCAGCACTTGATCTTACAATGAAAAAACATAATGAAGTAAAGATAAATTTCATTTTAACCCAATTATTAAATTATACCTTTATATAGTATTCGCAATAGCAATATGCCCATATAATATAAGGAGAGTAACGAATTTTTGAATGGAATAATTAAACATTTAAAAAAAAAAAAAAAAACTTTATAGGACCTAGTCAATTAATTTCATATTAATCTTGGCCTATTTTATTCATTCTACTCCATTTTCTTTTGCTTGTCCCACTTGTCTTCGGTTGGCTAACTAAAATTGGGAAATTAGGCACGTTATATACCTGACGAGGCCGGCCACGTGCAAGAACAAGTGAAAGTAGAAAAACTGCATTCGTGAAGCTTATGATACTAATGCTGCACGGCACGAACATGTCTTAGTAACTTTAATTTGTATTTGTCATGCATGATGCAGCAAAAGAAACATCAAAATTGAATTTGTACGCTAACCAGTAACCAGGAGGAGATATCTCTGGACGACCTTAAGACAACTAGATTGAATCTAGTTTTTCTAGTTTTCATAAAAGAAACCAAATCCTTTACGTAAAAACCTTCTTCCAGCTAACTGATCAATCGATGTTACCAAACAGAGAAGAGTCGAAGACGAAAACAAAAACATTTGATAATACACAGACGACTCCACTGGGGATCGAACCCAGAATCTCTGGTTTCGTAGACCAGCGCCTTATCCATTGGGCCATGGAGTCACGTTGACCTCAACTCAATTCTATCTATAGTGGCAGCGTATCGGATAGTTACTAATCAAAGAGGGGAAAAAGATACCGCGCGCTTCTCTTGGTCCTCTTGGGCCTTGGCTGCAAGCCTACAACCACTGAGTTACTTACATCTCCTTCCAGATAAGACATTGCACTTTGGTTTGGGCCAGCCTATACTATTAATTTGATCTGAAATTGTTCATGTTTTCGAATATCCAGCCCAATGTCCAACATATTTCGTTGATGAAAGAGAGAACCTTGCACTTGAGGAAATATGGATTTTTTTTTTCTTAAATAAAAAAAATTTAGAGTGAAAAAAAAATGAATTATTTTATTATTTAGATTTTGTTTTGTTGTATCCATGCTACTATTTAAGAGTAATAATTAATTTATATAATATTATAACGAAGAAGGCATATAAAAAAGAAAAAGAAACTACAAGTGTTTTTTTCTTCTTCATTACATTGAGAAAGGAGTCGCAGATAGGATACGATGGATCCAGAAAGAGCAACAGACATATATGGCAAAAAGAGAAGGGTTTGTTTAGATTCAGAAGTTGGGCTAATTAAGGGCACTTGGGCTTGTTGCCATGAGTAGTCATGTCGGTGTAGCACCTCCCACACATTTCCCTGTTCCCAGAGATCCCCGGCGGAACACACTTGCACCTTGCACAGCACGTGCCACACGCTCTGCTGCACACGTTTGGCCTCGAGTGTAAACTGCACCTCACCTTGCACAACCGTCCACAGTCTGCAATAAATTAATAATACACCAACAATATTAATATATAAAACCACCTTAACCTACGCCTAATCTCCTTATAAGAAATAGATGGTACGTATATATATATATATATATGGGTTAAATACTAAATTAGTCCCTAGGGTTTCATAACTTTATTTTTTCTCCCCTGGGGTTTCATTTTTATCACAGGAGGTTCCTGTGGTTTTGATAAGTGACCAAATTAGTCCATCCGTTAGTTGACCGTTAGTTGACTGTACGGACTGACACGTGGACCAATCAAATGTCGACACGTGGCACATATATTAATTTTTTTTTAATTTTTTTTAATTAAAAAAAATGTTTTTTTTAAAAAAAAAATTAAAAAAAATATACTAAAAAAAAAAAAAAAAAAAAAAGAAAAATCGGAAGAAACAGGGGGTGGCCGAGCCACCCCCTTGGCAATTTGGGGGTGGCTCGGCCACCCCCTTTGGCCATGGGGGTGGCCTGGCCACCCCCATCTGGCCGGATGGGGGTGGCCGAGCCACCCCCTGGGCAATAGGGGGTGGCTCGGCCACCCCCTTGGGCCCCAAGGGGGTGGCCGAAACCACCCCCGGTTCCCACTGGGGGTGGCTCGGCCAGATGGGGGTGGCCTGGCCACCCCCATGGCCAAAGGGGGTGGCCGAGCCACCCCCAAATTGCCAAGGGGGTGGCCGAGCCACCCCCAGTTTCTTCCAATTTTTTTTTTTTTTTTTTAATATATTTTTTTTTAATTTTTTTTTTTTAAAAAAAACATTTTTTTTAATTAAAAAAAAATTAATATATGTGCCACGTGTCGACATCTGATTGGTCCACGTGTCAGTTTAACGGTCAACTAACGGTCAACTAACGGATGGACTAATTTGGTCACTTATCAAAACCACAGGGACCTCCTGTGATAAAAATGAAACCCCAGGAGGGAAAAAATAAAGTTGTGAAACCCTAGGGACTAATTTAGTATTTAACCCTATATATATATATACCCACGAAAGGCAAAAGCCTTCTATTAGCTCCTTTCACCTCCTGAAAAAAATAAGCATATTAATCGTTTGGAAAAAAAAAAGAAAAGAAAAAGAAAACATATAATAATAAAGAGAAGGTGGTGGGGGATATTGACGAATATTAAACCTGGGTTTGCTGGTTTTCGATTTTGGCATCAGATGAAACCTGGAAAAACATATACTAAAATGATCAGAAAAATGAAACAAATGCATGCATATATGATCATTTTTTTGTTAGGTAATTTTTGGAAGTGCGTCGCAGAAGGGAAACTCCCTCTACTCTACCTGGGCTCCGCAAAAGAGCAATACCACCATTACAAGAAGCAAGCGTAACGCCATTTGTTACGAGTAGGAGCACTGGAAGTATATATGGTATCAGTCAAAGAGCGAGAGAGGAGCACTGGCACAAGTTACTATCACAGTATCACTATTGTCTATTGAGTTCAGAGCAGTGCCTTTCTTTAAATAGCCTGTTCTTCATGACATAATTACAAAAATCGCCCAATGCCATTTTTGAAGAGGAAAAATAGCGTTGTGATTTATCTTTTCAAGGAAGGCTCCCGAATCCATGTTCCACTCTAGACCAGAGTCCGAATTTATTTCATACTTTACTGCTCATCGATCCAATCTCTCTCTCTCTCTCTCTCTCTCTCTCTCCCCTTTCCCATGCAAATGTTAACAAAGCAAGACGTGGCAGTTTCTCAGGCTGACATGATTTTGTCTCAGGGTGCATGCACTCTCTTTCCTAATTCTATCTCTTTTCACTCTCCACATACGCCAGATTGCCCGTCATGGGGTCATGCATCATCTTGTCTCTTCTAGATGTATCAGTAATTAAGCCAAAAGATGAAGAGTAAATATTCTATAATTATGCAGTCTCAACTAACATTTATATCAGTTTATGTTCACAAAATAATTTCAATAGTTATTTAGATCGCTACTTCAACAATATAAGATAATTAAGAAATAAAAATACAATAGATACGCATTATTCAAAGGAAAGTATCGCAATGGTTATTTTCTTATGGAATAGGTGCCAGGTGGGCCGAGTTGTAATTGACACTTGGTGTAGTGGGCCTTCTGTCAATGTAGGCAAATTAGAGTTCGGTTAATATTAAAGCCCAAAGTGCAGCCTTTTTTTTTTTTTTGGGGGGTGGGGGGGGGTGGTGGGGAAAGGGCAAAAGGAAATACACGGGGGATTATAAAGGCCGATCCTTTCCACTTATGAAGGTGATTATCTTCCAATTATCTCGGTCGTCAAAAGCGTTGATTCTTTTTCTGATTCGAATTTTATTTCTAATCGTAAGACATTTATGCTAAACATTACCAAATCGGGGTTTCCCCATTTAAACATATCTCGATGGACCATCAGGTTCATGATGCCAAAACATAAGGTTCTAGAGATGGCTGTGCATTCTCAAATCTAGGCTAACACCGTATTAAACTAACATAAGCACGGAATTTTGAAGATATAAAGCCAGGATATAGCGAACATCCTCTGATCATTCCAACACAACTGTTTAGCATCACCACCAAAGTTTTATACTTGAAAAAAATAATGACGGAATATCAATATCCATCAGTTGAAAGGCAAATTTTATAAGCCCGGTAAGAGGAATAAAATTAACCAGAAAACACCAAAAGCACAACAGAATTCATCGGCAAATTGACAGAAACATGTCAGCTTGTAAACTACAGTTGAATTCTATGACATGACTGAAAACCTGAAGACCAATTAAAGCCACTGATGGGACTTACTATGCTCAATCAATGTAAAAATTTCCAAAATTTTTCTCACTACGTTTATTTTAATCGTTGACAAGAATCTTGGGAGTAACTGATACTCGCCGGAAAAAGAATAACCAAAGTACTTTCTTGTTCTAACATAATACCCGCTGAGCATGAATCTTCAACCTAGAAAAAGACATTGACTTCCTTCTCACTCATTTCATAAACGTGGTCTCTTGCATCCGTCAGAGCACTCTGCATGATTAAAGAATTTATTAAGATACATATGCAGAAGATATTCACAAGTAACAAATAAATAAATAAATGCAAGGTAGGAAAGAATAAAAAGGGAAAAGTTTTACCTGTCCAAATTTTGTCAGGAAGTTATTGGCAAGGTTCAGAGATGTAACTGTCACATCTTCATTAGCCTTTAGCGCTTGAGCAATGGCAAAAGCCCCATCATCCTGCATTCAAAATCAATATAAAATGGTGCTACATACTCCTAGCATGTGACAGCAAATTCAATAACGCATAAAGTCTATACCCTTATTTCATTGAACCCTAAATCTAGCGAAGTTAAAGCTTCATTAACCACTTTCAAGCTGCGAGCTAGGCAAGCTGCACCCTACACAGTGAAAAAGAAAAACATAAGATCAAGTAGCGAAATGGCCCAAATTGCATTAAGAGACATAAATATCAATAGAAACAAACTTCATCTTTAAGTCCATTTGCCCGCAAGTCCAGTACAGATATGGTAGTATTATATTTCAGAGTATCTGCAATGAACTCCACACCCTTTGCTCCTATCTGCAAGACATATTTCCGTGTAAGTACATTGTTTAAAGGTTCTTTAAAACACAAGTCCTACTCTGTAATTACCTGGCACCAACCGAGCTTGAGGGTGTTTATCTTTCCATGAAACTTAAGAACTTCAGATAAAGCCTTTGCCCCATCTGGTCCAATAGGATTATAACTAAGTTCCAACTGCAACGAGAGAGAGAGAGAAGAAGAGGAAGAGAAGAGAAGAAGAAGAAAGAAGTATCCAACATTAATAATTGAAGAATGAGAAAAAGAGAATGGAAAAATGAAAGGAAAAGAAGAAAAGTGGTAAAAAGATGGAGGACTTACAGTTGTAATTACAGGATTATCTTTCAAAACTTGAGCCATGTCACTGACTCCCTTGGCATGGATGTTATTTCCTCCCTGTCAGATGAAACACTCAGAATTGTCCTCTGAAAAGGCTTGTTGACAATTTCTTTTAAAATATTTGAACCGAATATGTGAAACATGGTAAGAAGTACTCGCTTCTCACCAGGTCTATGGTTGTTATCGTCCGGTTTTGCTTCAAAGCATCTGCAATTTTTTCAGCTCCCTGATAAAGTTTGAAAGTTCAAATCTCAGTATTTGGGCCAGATTATTACATATTATTAAATTTGAATACTTCAAATGTTGAATTGAACTGTAAACAAGAAACTCAACAAGGTCCAAAAGTTAAAATAATTTTATATTCATCTGTCTCTTCCTCTTGTTGGTAATCAAAGCAATAAGAAGCAAACCAATGTGATTACCACTTTGTATTATGACTGAGAGTCAATACTTAGTTTTATACATATCAAGAACTCCTGAGTTATACATATCCAGAACTCCCAAACTCATCATGCCTTCCCATATCCTTACTGTTGGAAGATATGCAAATCCCAAAGTAATACTATTATTAAATCACCATCTATCCAAACTATTTAAACTAATAAGAATAGCAAATGTAATCATTTAATTAATATTTCAACTCACGCGTGGGCTCAAAGTCCCCCTCAACAAGGAAACACAACATGTTAAATCACCACTTATCCCAAAAGTTTAAGCTAATAGGAGTGAGTGAATTTCATTAATTAATTGATACTCTTAACAAATATAACTCTAGCACAATAAAAAAATTACGGTTTACTGGTGGAACCAATTTGTTGCTAGCTTAGAAATTTTTTACTAAAGTAATTTCAACAAATTAATAGCATGCGACTTCATGGAACTGTGGAATATTAAAGGTCAACTACCAAGAAATATCAGTACCTCGTCACCTATGTCATTCATGTAAAGGTTCAACCATAACAGGTTCTTGCTCTTCTTTACGTATTCAGCAACATGAAAGGCACCTCTTGCGCTAATTGAGTTGTTGCTAATGTCTAGAAGTGTAAGCTTCCCTATAGAGCAAATATGAATGTCAGGATTACAACAGCAGATAGAAATGCAGAGAAAAGAAGCATAAATGTCTGGTAACCAAAAATATGTAACTGGACTGCACAAACCTTTATGCAAAGATAAACCAGACATCAAGGCTCGTACTCCTTCGTCTCCAATAGAATTTCCGTGCAAATGAAGTTCCTGAACATATTCAAGTGAGCATCCATGCTAGTCTTATTTTTAACTTAAGAATAGCGTCTTGCCACACTTTTAAAACTGCCAAGTAAGCACAATATGCAGCTAAAGTGGGCATCATCCATTGTTTTCAAGAAAGACAGTGATCACCAAATCTTAATTAACCATAGTGATATCTGCCAGGCACCTTTTCCCCAAACCCCAACAACAATCAAATCCTGAGGCTGTTGGCCAGTGAAATCAAAATGAAAAGTAAATGAAAGCAAAAACATCTAGTTCCTCTTCCTTTTGTCAGGACTCAATAATTTGATTAATTTCTATAATGTTGGTTCTATCTTTTGTAGTTTATTGATAGATGCACACCGAGCACGGGAACACCAAAATCATTATGCAGCTGAAGTTAAAAGTAGGTACTGAAAGATTCCTTTTTTTTTTCTTTTATTCTTTTTTGCGTTGGAAGGGCGGGGGGGAAACCAGTATAGCCAGTCTTACATTAATTAGTACCAAGGGTTTCATTTCAATTATCCTTTTCTTACTATAATTGAGAAAACTTTCAACGTTCATATGCTATGTAAGGATTTATTAAAATTTTAACAATGAAAAGATGCAGAACCTATTACTAAATGCCTTGGATAGGACATCCACATCCTCCATTCAGATACACAGTTTTGAATTTATTATGGATCAACTTAGTCAACTATCACTGGCATGTCAGTTTGCTCGTTTAGTTTTGCATAGTATAACTTATTTCCCGCATCTTGTAATCCAGATAACATAACACATAAAATCCCTTCAGGGTCATAAATAATGGTAATGATCATCAACACAATACTGGCATTTTTTTTCTCCAGTGTGGAAAAGAAAGATAAGAAGTGGATGTAAATGAGACTAGTACCCTTAGAGACTTGTTCCCCTCTAGTCCTTTTCCCAAAGCATTAGCCCCTAGAGCACCACCATAGTTGCCACTAAAGAACAAGAAAGCGTCAGAAGAATTTCCAAAGAAGCAAAAGGTAAGTGCAGTATTGGAGAAGTTCAATTTTAAGACCATACAAGAGAGTGAGGATAACCAGCCAATTAACATAAGCTTTTTTAGCATATAGGAAAAAAAAAAAAAAAAGACAACAAATGCAAGTTACACTCACTTGAGATGTAGATTTCGTATAGTGTTATTCTCGAGAAGTGCTCCAGCAAGACCAGTGAATCCCTACCTCCATTTTCAAAAACAAAGCACAACCAGAATCAATTTCAACCTTAGTTAATTTTATTTAGAAGTACAGTCCTAGAATATGCCAAGTTAACTGCATACAGAATAGTCGATCATATTGTTGTTGAGTTCAAGAACTCGCAAGCTTGAATTTTTCTTCAACAACTCCGCAACAGCCTTTGCCCCCTGCACAAAAAAGTCAGTGATTCCTAAGGCATATTATTGCAGAAGAGGCTTACCTTCATGTGCAATCAAGGTACAGTTTTTAATGTAAGAAGTAAGCTAACCTCATCACCCAAGTCAGTACTGTTCAGCAGAAGCCTCTGAATAGTAGCATTGTTCATCATTATATCACATAGGCACTGTGAACAAGGATACATCATACAAAATCTAACCTTTAGTGTAATACAATAACGGACAAAGATAGGTAACGAAAACAACAAAATGAACACAATAAGAAACTTCACCACGAGCATTTTGAAAATGTTTGTAGCCAGATACGAAGTGAAAGATCCTCAAGACCATAGGAAAACACTTATACAGATCTCAAGTAAAGCAACATAGCATGATAGCAGCACATTCACTGATCTAAAAACTTTCTTATCTCGTACTGTTATGCCATGTTCATTTTCCGCACTCAATATAGCATGAAAAATAATATTAAATCTTTAAATAAATGTCAAAATAGATAGTCATTAACAGTGGGCTTTGGGCTGACCTTAACTCCTTCATCTCCAATAGGGTTTCCAGAAAGATCAAGAGTCTTTAACACTATGTTTGATTGAAGAACACCATCAAAGGCTTTAATTCCAGCTGCAGTTATTCCATTTGCAGCAAAACTTACTTCCTCAACAGTCTGAAACACAACTAATATATTTCTGTAAGTTATAAGAGAACTGTGGTTGCTTCCATATTTGTCAATATAGCAACATAGCACAGTAAAAGTAATGGCATGACAACTAAATGGTCACCACATTAACTTCTAGATAGATACAATAAAAACAGAGACCGGAAATAAATGAATAAAGATTGAACCTGATTGTATCCTAAACTCTCAGATAGAAAAAATAGCCCTTCATCTCCAAAGTTGCGCCCTGCCAAAATATTCTTGTAAGGTCAAACAACATATTTGTCACAATTGTATGGGTTTCAATACTTGGAAATTATATTGAAGCAATGAATTAATTGTGGTTGACTTCATTTTCCACCAAGAAGCAATTTTTTTTTAGAAAAGAGAAAAAAAAAAAAAAAAAAAACAAGAAGGGAAGGGGGCATCAAATGCATACAACAATGCCAGAATAAAGATTGGAAAAAAAGGGGGCCCAGGGTGACTCATTAAAAACAGATTAAAAGAGGGGGGGGGGGGGGGGGGGGGGGGGGATGTGGGGTGGGGGGTTGGGGTGGTGGCAGATTTTTCAATTAGATAATTGTAGAAAAGTTGGCTGACAGTTCAGCTTCTTGTATATGTACTAAAAAATCACTACAACGCTTTACTTCATAGTAACCTATATCTTTTTTTTTTTTTGATAAGTAACCTATATCTATTCAGCATACCTGACAAATCAACACTTCTGAACGTCCTAAGTTCTTTAGCAAATTCATTGATCTTCTGCTTGGACTCCCTATCAATCTTAGCTCTGAGACTGGGTAAAAGATTTGTTCCTGGGGCAAAGGACCATTGCAATCCTTGCGAGGGAGACTTACTTTCAACAGATGAAGACTTCCTTGGCTTTGGAATAAGGAGTTTCTCCACCAATTTCCACAAAACTGTCAGCTGAAGACATAAATTAGTACACCAATTGAGGAACAATACAATAATTTGTGATTGAATCCACAACATTGTGAAATTTAGCTATAAAATGTTACTTCACACATACAATTGCCCCCAAATATTCACTGAGCAGCAACGCATGCACATTTCACTAAAATGCTAATTTCCTGTGAAGTGCATGATCAATTCTAGTAAAGTCACATCAATCTAACTAAAATTCTCTAAATATTAACGCAATTTTCTCCAAGTTTCGCTATGCTAGTTCATTTTTTCACCAATCTTTCGACAATGCCAGCAGATACAAACTTAAAAAATTATGAAACAACAAAAAAAAAGCAATCCTAGCTAATAGAAGCATCTAATTTGAGCTCCATTTCACTTCACTATCAACTTATACCTTCACATTGAGTTTAACAATAAGCTTTGCCCAAATTGACACACACACACACACACACACACAAAAAAGAGCCAGATTCAATAAGCAGTTAAATTCCAATACATACCGAAAGTAACCGCGAAAAACAAACCCGCCGGAGCGACAAACGACGCAACCTGCTTCACCGGAGAGGGTGTCAACTCGCCCTGAGCTTCCCTATAAACTCTACGACCAGTCGACGTGCGCCTCGAACCACCGCCAGCCCTAGAATCGGCCCGAACGACCAAACCTCTGAACCTGAACCTAAAGCATTTCCTTGTGCTTCCAAGCGAAACGGAAACAGAAACCGTTGCGGGTGGGAATCGCAAGCCGCGCGCACGATAGCATGAGCCAGAACCGTTAATAAAACAGGATTGTAGCCTCTGCTTGTTGAGTGAGACCTGAGAATCAAATGGATAGTAAGGCTAGGTATTTGAGCTTAAAAGAGTGGGAGAGAGTAGAGAGTAGAGAGTGAGCGAGGGAATTACCTGCGGGTGAGAGTAGAGAGAGACCGTGGAAGTGGAGCCCATTGGTGGCTGGAGAGGGTCGGAGATTAGATGCGCATAGGGGGTGACAGGTTCTTATCCTGCGCCTTGGTAACGTTGAGAGGGGGAGGGGAGTTTGAAGAGAAGGGTTATGAGGGGGATAGAGTCATAGAGCGGCGGGTCTTCTTAATTGTTCTGAAACTGAAAGCACAGTTGGACTACCAGACTCGCAGTCAAAGTCGGACCGGCAAGCTTGGGTATTGGGCCACACGGGTCTCAACTATCACTGGGCCTTACATTAATCCACCCAAAATGAACAAAATGAAAAGCAAGCCAAACTCGATTGAGATCCCCTCAAATTTTTTAAAATATAAGATTTTTATATTTTTAAATATAAGTCATTTATTTTATCTAACGGTCTAAATAAATTTAAAAATTTGTGTTACCGAGTCAAGTGAATTTGACATATTAAAAATTAAAATTAATTACTTCAATAACATACATTTGTTTAGACTGTTAAATAAAATGAAGAGTTCAGATTTTAAAATATAATAATTTCATATTTTAAAAAATTTGAGGAGATCCAAATTTGCCCAAACTACCGCAGCCTAGAGGACCAAAATCCTAGTGAGATTATCGAATATATTGGCCCAATTTCAGAGGTTCAGGATCACGTATCAGAAGTTGTTGGTGACTTTTTCTCGGCAATGCTTTTCGTGTTCTGTTGCCATAGTATTATTGGATGAAATATATTTTATTTGGTGTTCATTTAAATTGAGTGGTTCCGATGTGGCATAAATTGCCTTGGAGGGGTTCAAGAGTTACTGAACCATCTCTTTGGGGGTAGTTAAACAACTTCTTATGGACATACCAACAACCACATTTTTCTCTTTTATTTTCTTTTCTTGTTATCACTATGTTTTTTTTACTAAAACACATTATTATTTTTGTTTCAAATGATAGAATTCAAATGCGGAATTCACACAATTGTATATTGGCAAGATTTTTTCAAAAAAATAAAAAATATCGTTCATGAAGGTGATCAGTGATCCATGTAGAAGAAAGCCAGATGTTCTAGAACTAATACATGGGAAATAGACAGATTCTGTGTCGAAATTACAAATTGAGTCTTTGGAGCTACATATGTTTTGTAAGTAATATTAATTTGTAATACAAATCTTATATATTGATTACTTTTAGAGTCGGCTGACCTTTAATTAAAGTGATTTTGCTTTTGAAGAGTTATTCAAAAAGTTTTTACTTCGTCTCCAAATCTTTATGTCTAATATATATTCTACTTATTTTGATTGTAGTGACTATATAACTGTGGTGTTTGGATTGATGATTGGTTTGGTTGGGTCTAAAATGTATAGCAACTCAAAGTTGTCTATAGTACAACGTCGTTTCCTCGAGCACACATGCCGTGCCCATGTATAAGTGTAAATGGGATATATATTACATCGAAAGGCCAGAAACATACATAGGTTAATTTGTGCAAATATTTCTAGTATATATTCTCGTGTCACCTTCGCATCAAATGGATTAACAACTAGGTATAATCGATTTCAACGTCCAATGGCTCATAATATATAATTGAAGGAGCTGGCCGGCTGCTTAGACATTTCTTGCCCATAGCGTACACTAAATAGCCAACTGGCCTAGGCACCTCTTCAATCTATATATAAGGCTATATTACTGAAGCTATAAACCACAATTACCAGCAAACCAACATCGGTGTGCATCATCAAATTAAGGTAATATAAATTATGGCTTTTCAAACCAAACTAGCAATTTTTGCTGCTTGTTTTGCTGTTTTCGTTATGGTTAAGGTTAGCATGGCGGACGTCATGGCTATGACTCCTGGCTCGACTATGGATGCTCCTGTTACTGCCCCAAGTGGCTCTCCAAACATCCTCACATATTCATCCATGGTCACTGGACTCCTTGCTTTCATTGTTACATTTCTTGTTGTCGGGAAGGGGGTCTGAGCGATAGTACTCTTGCAGTTTGTGTTGGCTGCCTTTTATTATGTCATTTGTGCTTTGAATTTGTTGTCTGCGTTTGGGTACTTGCCATTTCACTAGTTGTCTTTCTTCCTTTATAATAAAATTTGTGTGGGATCAATAGATATATAGGAGAGTGTATGCTTTCTGTACTGTTGACAAATATTGTACTACTTATATCTATGCTAGCTTTTGAATAAGGCTTTTTTCTTTAATAAGAGCTCTCACTCATCAAAAAATGGGACTTTAATTAATATGCGAAAACTACTAACACGATTCAAACTCTTGACGTTTGCTTTGAATGATTGATTTTAATCATTTAATTAATATTGTAATAAAACATAATTTGAATGATACAGAATATGAATTAACTGGAGCTTGGGTCTTCGATCTTTTGTGGTTGTATATATATGTTAAAACCCAATAAAATCACTTCACTGAATCCACTTTCCCAAGGAATCCCCGTCATCAAGCCAAGAAGAAACTGAAAGATTGAACGATCATCTATATACATATATATATACACCAGCTGGGCTGTCAGCAACGAGAATGCAACTTTCGTGTTAAGTTGAAAAGGTATGAATGTGCAAATGCTGCATGTATGGCTGCCCCGATGGGAAGCACATCTTCGTCGACGATATAGTAAGGGCTATGTGGTGGGTATACAGCTCCAATCTTTTCATTTTTTGTGCCTAAAAATAGGAAGGATCCAGGTACCTTGTCCAAGTAGAAAGCGAAATCTTCACTCCCCGTGAAGCAAGGAGCCAATTTTATGTTTTCTTCTCCAACTATCTCACTTGAGACACGGCGTACATGTTCATAGATTTTCTCGTCGTTTATGGTCGGGGGAATTGTGGGATGTTCCTTTCCTAAGAAATCAATCTCAGCAGAGCAACGATGTACTGCCGCCTGTCCTTTTATAACCTGCCACAAACAAATCAGACTATATTTAAATCATTGGCAACAAATTTGCTGCCTTCATACTTGGTACCCATGAGTGTGTGTAAAGTGAACAAGAGAATCCATTAATCATAGAGTTTCCTTAAACCAAAAACTAGAATGGGGATCTGGACAGGGTGGAAGGTTTCGAGACAATTATACCTTACCCTAGATTATTTGCCTTCTTTGGCGGTACCGGTATTTTTATTGGCTGAGTTATTTAATGGTAACTGTTTTTATTTATTTTTGTAATTTTCTCCTTTCTCCCTTCCTTGCATTGAATTTTTTTTTTTTTTTAAATGATAAAGTGTAATGAGCTGCTCGTATTACGTACAATACGGGGCCACTCATGTGAAATGACATTCGAGTATGTGAGAGAACACCCACACCTATACAATATAAATAGTTTATATGAGAGGGCACTTGAACTTCACATGTTCAAATAAATGTCTGAGACTCTAAATAACATGAAGTTTCTGTCCGAACAAGTAGGGCTCAAGTATGCTCTCGCATAAGAGATTCATATTGTATACAATACAGGCAACTCGTTATAGCGACTTTGGGAAAAACAAGAAATCATGTTAACGTGTCTATTGCCCTATGTAATTGCTAACCAGGTGAATAGATTACCTCTTCTATTCTCTCCCCGAGATCAAAGAAGCTTTTCTTGCTGAAAGCCCTGAAAGTCCCAGCTATTGTAGCTGAGTCCGGGATGACGTTAAATGCCGTCCCTCCTTGGATCATGGCAACAGTAACCACCTGCGGTATTGAACATTGTTAGATGTAAAATCTTTGACAATTTAACTCCAAATTCTTGGTGAAAGTTGTAAACCAAATGGCAGAAGATACTGGAAATAAATTAATTTATACCTGAGAATCCAAAGGGTCTATCTCCCTCGAAACAATATTTTGCAAGCTAATTACTGATGTTGATACAGCCAAAATTGGATCAATTGAGTGTTGTGGACTTGCTGCGTGACCACCTTTTCCATTGATCTTTGCTTTGAAGCTGCCACACCCAGCCAGAAATTCTCCAGGCCGTGAAGCAACAACACCGCTGGGATACCTGTGCACTATGTGCAACCCAAAAATGGCTTCAATATTTTCAAGCACTCCTTCTTCGATCATGTCTCTAGCACCTTCACCGCGCTCCTCAGCAGGTTGAAATATAAGAATAACAGTACCCTAAATTTAAAGGTGATTTACAGAGTATGAGGGGAACAGATGAAATTAATATAGTAAGATGAATGAATTACACATATTTTTCCCTCAACCTGTAATTTGTCTCGCAGTTCTTGCAGGATCTTTGCAGCACCAAGGAGCATGGCAACGTGTGCATCATGGCCACAGGCATGCATTTTGCCCTCTACTTTGCTCTTGTGTTCCCACTCTACTGCTTCCTACAAGTAGGCAGGGGATGCTTTGTTAATTGTTGCGAGTGTTACTCCCACATTGATAAAATATAAAATAAAAGAATAATTAATATATATAAGTGGACCTTAGCCCTTAGCCCTTAGCCCTTAGTTCATTAGCTTAAGCTTTTGAATTAAAGTAGTGTTCAACTATGTATATTAATGCACTCTTGGTAAAAACTTCATAACCCCTTTATCTTCCAACATTAATAAATAGATAGAGCACTAAACGTCTTGAAACAGCCAGCCGCCTAGCAAAGATAGGTTGGGCCTCATGTTTGTTGTGAAATTATGTATTGGGTTAGGATTAGGATCAACTCCTTGAGAGTTTGAGAGGGCTCCCCCTCAGGCAAACTGATATCTTGCTAGGCTGCTAGCTCTTGGAGATTCTCTCTTGATATTTTCAGTCCCTAGGCTTTTGGTTTTTTGCTGTGAATGGTTTAGGTGTTCAGATTTTGCTTATGTAAAAAGATGTAATTCAGTGATAATTTTAAAAGTTACATCAATTTTAAGAAAATATATATACAACTTTTTTTTAGCATTACTCGATGTATTTTGGATGGTTTTGAAGCGATCTTGTAATATAAAGAATATAAATCTCTATATAATGATAAGAGTCTTATATCATGACAAAATCAACTTTTAATATTATCTAATAAGGAAAGAATATCTCTTTAACCAAATGAGAACTACCAAAATCAGTTAATTTGAAACTTTCTTATAATCAATTATAAAGCATAATTTTACTTGGTAAATAAACAGTGTGAAAGTTAATAAATGTCATTTTAAACTACTCAACTACTCATCACTCCAACTAACAAATATCCGGATGAACTACTCATTTTGAGCCAGAAAATCATTAATTTCGCTTGCAGATAAACTCTTCCACCTCAAAAATTCTTCAAAACTGTTCATGATTTGAACATTCACACACTCTTAGTAAAAAGGGCTAAGAAGAGATTCCATGTACTTGTCTCTACAGTTTGCAGCACTTTCCCTTTTCCCTATCTTGCTTAGTAAAAAAAAAGCACTTATCTGTCTTATTTTGTATCCACTTGCACGTCACAAATCTTTAACAGCAAACAAAAAAAAAGAATGAGGGGACTAGTTGGGCCTATTTGCTTAATCCTTAGTATAGTAAATGAAGTCACCTGAATTGGCAAAGCATCCATATCCGCTCTAAGAGCCACAAAGGGCGGGGAACCAGACCCAATGGTGGCTACTACGCCGGTCCGTGCCACGGGCCACCGATACGTGACGTCCAGCTGTTCAAGCTCGCGCCTAATGAGCGCGCTGGTCTTGAATTCTTCGTATGCAAGTTCTGGGTGCTCGTGAATTTCTCTCCTAACCTTCTTCATCCAATCTACTGTAATGGGATCATTAGCCAACCCGATTATCCGGTCCCTCGCTGAAGAATTCTGATGGGCTGTGTGAGAGCCGGCGCAATACTCATGGCCAGGAGTTTGAGAGTTCAAAGAAAAGCTATGGGGTATGGCCATGGAGATTAGGAATATGAGTGGCAGAAAGTCCATATTGGCTTAGTTGTCGTCCTTCGATACATGACACAACAGATAGTAGTTATTCTCTATTTATACACCAGTAGTCCCTAAAATATCAAAGAAAAACGCGTTAAACCACCTTTTACCTCATCTTACAATTAAAGCTTATTATAGAAGTTAATTAATCTTTTTTCTTTTTCTTTTTTTTTTGGATAATTGAAGTTAAATAATTCCCGTCCTCTTCATGTTGAATTTTAGTGCCGTAATTAGAGGAAGGAATTATTCTGTACATGTGTTCTTAGAGGCTCATGCATCGCAGGGTTGAAATTAGTACGATCGTACCGTTCCTAACCGCAAGATTTGCAGACTTTCATTCAAGTATCTCTTATTTAATTTCCTTTTTGTTTGATTATAAATAATAAAGATCAAGTGGTATAAAATACTAAATTACCATTGAATGCTATATAACACAAGATCATAAAATTCTTCTCATATGGAAAGTCATGTATAGAACCTCTTGAGAAATGAAATGCGCCATTCCTAACGCAAAAGCAGATTTTTAGAAAGTTAGATTAGATAATGGGTCACTTCCAAAATAAAAAAAAAAACGACTCAAGTGGTACTGGTGAGTGGCTAACGGAGGAGCCTCCAATATTTAAATTAGTAAACCAGCTGAAAAAACAGAAATGAAAATTTGGGATGGTGATTATTTTTTATTTTATACTTCTTGTTTTATTGTCACGTCTGTCCACATGATAGTTTGTGGTTGTACCATAGTGATATCATAATAGGCTAACCTTTTTATGTCGTCTGCCCAGAGGATAAGTCTTAAGCTTATTTATGGTATCATTTACTAACATATTAACTTTTCCCATCTCTTGCATTGATTAGAAAAAAAATAAAAATAACGATTGACTTAGTGTCTGGTTTGAGGGAAACGGATCATTTCCATTTCAAAATTCTTCCAATTTTTTTATTTAGTGCATTTTGAAGGGTAGTGTTGTCTAAAAATTTTAATGGTGGTAGTGCATTAAATGCAATACCCTTCAAAATACACTAAATAGAAGAAATTGAGGGATTTTGAAATGGAGATGATCATTTTCCCTGGTTGAGACTCTCACACCAATATTATAGAATAAATGCAAGATAAAAATACGATAGGTGGCATTACCCAATTTAAAAATAGTAATAATTATTTAAAACAAAATAAAATTCTGACAAAAAAACATAGCGGATCTTTTTTTTCATATAACCTAGGAAATAAGAAGACTTATAACATTACTCCATTATATAACCTGAATGAAGAAAGAGTAATTTGGGGATGTGACTTGAGAGTGATGCAACAAGGAGAGGGTGGAGAAATGGGATCCATTAGTAGCACGTGCGTAATTGGTAGACATACGCAAGTGACTAGACCGAGATTACGACACCTTGTTGATTTGAGTTGTCATGGGCCAAACCATGATTAGTCTATTCGAACCTTTAATTCTGTAAATAAAAAGTGTAATTTTAATAAAATTATAAAAATAATATATCAGTTGAGATTAAACTTTTAAAAAATAAACCGTAATTTTTTTTAAAAATTAAGCCTTTAAATCGCAGGTTTTAAAATTACAAATACGGACCAATTAGCTTATTGGTTAGGCAGTGATGGATAAGTGGAGGCTGAAACGTGAAAGGCATTGCAGAGAATCGTCAACTGGCGGGAAAGGGCAATGCATATAAAGTTGGAAGGAAAGTCGCCCAGATGTTGTTCTCAGTAAATTGAGTGGTCCTCTAGGCTTGCATGTGAAATGGTTAGGGGCATCGTACCCACTTGCTCACTGGGCCCAGTCAACAATGGGCCGTCACATCGCCAGCTCCCCAGTCTTTACTAACCTCGTTTCTCATTTCTATTTTGCTCACTCATCCCTTTCCTCTTTGGCAATTGTTTGACTAGCATTACTTTAATTAAAAAGTTCAGTGTTAGGTCCGATATTCATGTGGGCTCCATCGGTCGTGAAAACTGAAAAGTCGCTTAAACACGTGACGTATAGTTCATTGTACCTATATAAACATCTGACAAGGCATAATCATAATGTATCTAATATCGAAAAAATAAAATACTATATAACATTTTTTCGGCATTCTCTCAACTATATAATGGGCTCGGATCTGGCACTGAATTGGGCCTATCCGGAGAGAACATCTGCCAACCTCACACCCAAATTATATTGGGTCGCAAGTCTAATTGGGTGAGACTGACAATATGTTTTAGAGTTTCATTGGAGCCTATGAGATTCGTGGGTTGGGTCTGTAGCTTCTTTATAATTTGTTTATTTATTTGTATTTCTTTTTCAAAATCACATTAGAGATGATGTTATGACAATTTTTATTTGCTCAAAAACTCCATGGAAGAGTTCTTGTGACTTGAGATGAGGACGATAAATCCCATTTTGAATAAAATTCTGTCCGAATTCTAAAAAAATTTGGAAAAAGAATGAAAGAGGGATTTCTGTGCCCAAACAGTATGGGCTGGCTCACATGCCCAAGCACCTAAAGCCCAAAGACCCCTCTCTCACTTGAGTCATTTCCTCAAAAAATTTTTAAGGAAATCCCGACCACTAAGCTTTACTTCCCTTGAATTGTACACATGGACAAACTGACCTTATATGTCGTGTTGATTATCGTCCCACAGGAGCCCAATCCTCCACCGATGCTTTGACATTGCTCTTCCTCCAACCAAATCACACATCTTTCTCTCTCTCCTGAGAGGATCTCTCTCCTGTAAATCCTCTCTTCCACAATACATCCTTAAAAGTCAAAACCCCGCATGTTTTTTTTTTGGTTCATTCACACAAACAAACCCAAAAAATTAAGTTCCTTCATCAGTTCCCTAATCCAAAAAGTCAAACCATGGCATTCCCTTTCAATTTCCTCCTCCTCCTCTTTCTTCCCTCTCTCTCAGTCCTTCCCCCCACAGAACCAAAGCTCTCCATCAACTACTATGACAAGTCATGCCCCAAGTTCCCAGAAATCCTCGAACGAGTCATCACCGACAAGCAAATCAGCGCTCCCAGCACTGCCGCCGCCACCCTCCGCCTGTTCTTCCATGACTGCATGATCGACGGTTGCGACGCCTCCATCCTCATCTCCTCCAATGCCTTCAACAAGGCTGAGCGGGACACTGACATCAATCTCACCCTTGCTGGCGACGGCTTCGACCTCGTCACGCGAGCCAAGACAGCCCTAGAGCTTGAGTGCCCTAACATTGTCTCCTGCTCCGACATCCTCGTCACTGCCACGCGCGACCTAATCACCATGGTCGGCGGACCGAACTACCCGGTCCGCCTTGGCCGAAAAGATAGCTTTGTATCGAAAGCTGAGCACGTCGATGGCAACATTGCTAGACCCACAATGCCATTGTCGCAGATCATCTCAATCTTCAATTCCAAGAAATTATCCGTCCAAGAAATGGTAGCATTGGTCGGAGCACACACGATTGGTTTCTGCCACTGCAAAGAGTTTAGCCACAGAATCTACAACTTTAGCAAAACCTTAAAGTACGATCCCACATACAACCCCAAGTATGCGGAAGGGTTGAGGAAGCTATGCGCGAACTATACGAAGGACCTAGCGATGGCGGCTTTTAATGACGTGAGGACGCCCAACAAGTTCGATAATATGTACTTTCAAAATCTGCAAAAAGGGTTGGGGCTATTGGAATCAGACTATGCACTGGCAACCGACAAGCGGACGAAGCCGTACGTGGACATGTACGCGGCGAACCAGAACAAGTTCTTTCAAGATTTCGCCAAAGCAATGGAGAAGTTCAGCATTTATAATGTCAAGACTGGACGAAAGGGAGAGGTGCGGCACAGATGCGATGCTTTCAACTCTATTTCAACTTAACTTCTCTATTCTTGGTTTCCTTTTTGGTGTTTACCTGGCGTTAGAAGGCACGAAAGTTGAGTTTTGAGGGATGATTGGTTCTTACGGAAGGTGTGCAAATAAATCGTACTGTTCTTCGTTGATACTGAGAGATGAGGTTATTAATTTTTTATTTTTTTCATTGTAGAGGTAATACATAGATGTGCAGAGCACAAAGATAGTGCACTACTTGTAGCACTGTTTTCTTGTAGTCTATATAACGAGAAACAATGCATAGAAAAAAATTCTTCAACTCATCCACTTTGCAAGTTAATTATTAGTAGTTGCACCACAGGTTTGCGCCTTTGATTTTAGGAAAAAATGAAAAACAAAATCGCATACTTGCTATCATCTCTCTACCTGACGTATTAAAATTGGTTAAAAACTCTTATAATAAGCACACACCAAGAAAAAAACACCTTGTTACTACCATTTTAGTTCAAGCCAATAAATTGCAGATTTCTTTGATGTCCTAGTAATTTTACGAAGCGCATTATAATAAGGAGTACCATACCTTCAATGAAGGGCCACGAAACGTGAATAAGCAAGAGCTCCGTACCATCGATAACGGCAGTAAATCAATTACACATTCAGGGAAGAGTAATGAAATCCAATTGCTTGCCTTGAACTACCGGGGACTTTAAAGCAGCGGGGAATTTCTCGACACATTTTTCCATTTCTTAATCCAAAAATACATCCCATGCTGTAGTTGATGGAATGAACTTGATCAACAAAATATGCAATTTACAGGTATGATCGCCGAAGATACTTAGAAAAATGAACAAGAGAATTGCCCAGGCAATAAGAAAAGAGAAAAATTAAAAGGAAAGAATACTACATTAACAATGAGTTATTGTGACCTTTGACAGAGTAATGGAGCCATTCGAGCAGAAGCATCGTTGATCAACATACACTGTTGCAGTAATCGCCCAGCCTCGTACTTTGCTTGATGAGATGCCAAACCATCGCAACAGGGAAAATGATGAGCGCGACCTGTTTCAGCTTTCCTGTAACACATAAATGTTTAATCCTTACAGTAAACAAAATGTCAACCAAGAGAAGATATGTGACAATTCTCACCCTCTTCAGCAAGGCTTTCTCTTGTCAACCTTCAAGGGAATATTGTACCATTTCTTTTTCTTAGGTCGATCCCGATCCCGAGTCGTAGATCTCTTCCCTTTTACTTGGTCATCTTCTCTAGTGTCCTCAAAGGAATTGGTGTCCTTAAAGGAACCTCTATTCTTGCTCTTACTTGTACTCCGCTTCATTGGAGGAGCAATAGTATATGATGCATGTATTTCATTCCTTTGCTTGAGAAGCTCATCAATCTGCGAAACAAACATACAGCAAGATTCGAGCAAAATGCAATCAGTGATCATTAGAAACCATCAATGTACTGAAACCTCATTTCCCAAATGGAGCTTAGGCATAATGTCTTCACTAGTTAAACTCACAGCTTGTTTTTCTTCTGCATATCGACTGGTTATATCTGTAAATTGTGCCATAACCTGTCAACATGGTAACTTATGCCAGAACCAGTCAACACTTGCATTTGAAAATTAACCAAAACAAAGATTTATAGAGTCATATGGAATGATCTTTTATGCATCCAGACCTCTCGGTATTCAGTTTCAAACTTCGATATTTCCACTCTTTTTGTTAGAATTTGAGTTTCCACGGCCCTAAGGTACTCCTTCTCTTCTTTATAAGCTGCGGCACAAAGAGCCTCTATTGTGTAGCTTGCGCTCTTAAAAAAGTTGTCACCTAGAATAAATTTACCATGAGATGAAGGTGGTCTTCGGGTTCAACCAAATGCCTGTGTAGTCAAGAAACATAATAAGCAACAGGACAGACATCACAACTGACCATAGACAGCAAAGACATGGGTGCCAGCCTTCAGTTCGGTTATTTCGCATGGCTGAAACCCATCCAGCTGCTTGAAGAAGGCAGATTCTGGATCTTTTGCAGCAGAAATCTAGTGCAAAAACAATTTCAAAAAATCAGATGAAAAAATTAACAAGCCAAATTACAAGCTGAAGAGTACTTCCATTAGCTCACCGAATTCATTGTTTGATCCAACTGATAAACAGGAAAACCAAGAAAGTACATTCCAGCAGATGTGATCTTTCCTGTTTTGGCACTGTCCTCCTACAGAAATAATTATACATAAGTAAATTGAACAAAAGCAATAGATTGTATATGCCATTTGAATAGTAACTGCACAAGAAGATGCTAATTAGCACATAAGATCCTAATGATAGATATAACAGTATGAAGGTTTATCTGTGAGAAGAACCATCAAGGACCTCGAATGATATTGCATTTGTTACCTTATGATGTGTGTGTGTGCACGCATAGTGTAACTGCTGAATATTAGCATTGTAAGCACTCTTCATCATCTCTCACAAAATTTTGGATCAAAATGCTCACATTCTGTGCTAGACAAACTTTTCAAAAGTTTTCAATCAAATTTAAAGCAAGAATAATATCAAATATGCAAGAGTTGTAAATTACAGAATTGGATAGAACTTATGATTAGACAGACACAGGACCACAAGTACACGACCAGGTATAATCAAAAGGTTGAAAGCATGCCACGAAAAATTTAATGCTTCAATTCTATTCATCTGCAATTGATAACTATAGTTCAAGCTCATTAGGAAAAACCCAAACAGAGATTTAACTACATGTATGATCCATAACCCAACTAAAAAGAGAAAAGAAAATGCTTGATACCTGAAGTGCTAGGCTTAATCCTCCATTCTCCACCTGATCAAAATATAATAACTGCAATAATATAATCTGTCAGTAACAATAATGGAGATTATTCACAAACAGAAAAACACAACGATTTTGGCAATTCCTCAGCTTGAATGGTATTACTTAGATGCCAAGTACATTGTACATAATGGTATTATGTATTTGTTAACAAAAATTACATGCACCAGACTAACTAATCAGGAAAGGACCCCCTTCTTCCTGCCGGCATTGTGAAAGAAAAAAATCCCTTCCCAGATTATTAAACAGTTTCTGAAAAACCATGACTAAACAGATACGGTACCATCAACTTGACTACGCGAAAAATAGACAAAATACATGCCCCACTTTTACAGACTCTCAACCAGAAAGACCAACTTTGTAGTTTGACAATGAAGTCCAATCATTACATTTTTTAGATTGCCGGCAGGCTTGTTTGTGGAACAACTGATCAACCCAAAACTTAGAAGACACAGAATGAGTTTGTGTGTGTTGGGGGGGGGGGGGGGGGGGGGGGGGGGGGGGTTGGGAGAGTGCCAGAGCTTAACGGCAATTGACCAAAAAAAATCTGCCCTGGGGGGGGGGGGGGGGGTTGTTGGTGGGAGAGTGCCAGAGCTTAATGGCAATTGACCAAAAAAAATCTGCCCTATTATGCCTAGAAGATGCCATCACAGGCAAACCATGGAACACTTGTATATATACAAGATTTTATTGGTAAATAATAGAACTTTGACATAGATTTAGTACAAATACAAAAATAACTGAACCATGACGTGCTTGAAACAATTGAAGTCTCAAGTTCTAAAAGTACAAAAGGCAAAATATATTGACTTTTGTTTCCTTTGCAATCTTAACCACAGTGAAGAGATCTAAACTGCTTAAATATTATTTCAATAAATGTTTAAAACAGGACAAGCATCATAAGACTAGGAAGAAAACCATAAAAGCAACAACTAAATTCAAAAAGCACACATTTTCATGGGAGATGGATGCCAGAGGTTCATTAACCTTGAACTTGCTTTTGTCTGACGACTGCACTCGACATACAAATCCAGCTCGAGCTTCATCTTCTGTTATTGTAACACGATAGAAGTGAGCAGACTGCTTCTCAACCTGTTAATTTAAAATAGTAAGTACAGAATTCAAATCAGCAACACCACAATTAAAAAAGATGATGGCTCAACTGGAACAAGAATAGCTCACCTTCTTAGATATAGGTTGTCCCAATGGAAGTGGCCGAAAGGTGACCACACCATTAAGTGCCTCCTCCAAGACTGTTGCTGATACAGTGGTCTTAATTGGCACACCAAGTTTACTGTTATGTAGAAAATAGTATAAACAAAACATAATGCATAGAGCTCGTGACAATCAAGGAGAACAAAATATGCAACATTAACTTACCTAAAAAGGGCCGCAAACATGGTGTTCACAGCTCCCAAACTTGAAAGATCTAGCTCCAAATCTTGGCTTTCTGAATCAACAGCCTAGGCAAAGAACAAGAAATCATGTTCCACATCAAATTTCAATAGTAAGCCAAGGATAAAAATGGATTATTAGAATCTTAATGAATTGAATGGACCAAAGAATGAACACTGCGATCCCGGTAGGACACGGGTAATATTCTGAACCACATAGAGTTAGCAATACCAAACACTAGCACTAATGTCTAACCTCAAAACCAGCAGTGTCATACTGACGCCGTTTTTCGGGATCATACAAGATATTATAGGAAAAGGTAACCTCCTTAAACATATCAGCTGCTTTAGGATCATTTGCATTCTTGTCAGGATGGTACCTGAAATTCTGCTGTATTAGCATCTTTAACAATCTAAACCACCTTAAAATGGCACAACCGAAGAATATAGCAAAAATATTGGCAACAAAAAAAGTAGAAAACATGAAATATAACCTACTACTATAAGTTAAAAATCACCATAATCCACCTGAGAATAAAACTTTGGCCAAAAGCCCACTGACTTCATAAAGAAAACCTTAGAGGGATAATGCTCCAAAATGTGTGAAGCACTCATGTTGGGCACAGTGTAGATGTTCCCCATATGGGAATGTACTGCTGAGAAGGTTTTCTGTGACTTATCAAAATATAGAGAAAAAAAAAAAAAAAAAAAACATAAATAGATAATACCATCGCCGGATAAAAACCAGGAGTTTACCGGATCATAGTGCTCATGTACTAGTGATGTTCTCCTTAATTTCCTTCTTGTTTGCATGATCCAATAAAGTCAAATATACTAATACAGATGTTTTGCTTGTCATGTTACACAAATAAACCTACATGAGATAGTATTTGGAGGTTATATGGATCTATAACACCTAGTGATAAACCTTCAAGTGACACATTAACCCAAGTTCCCATAACATAGAGCTTGACAGCATACATCAGCATCCGTCCATACAATCCGGAGTTGACCAGTGCTTTAACTTGTCGTACTTCAACTTAGAGGTTTTGCACCACGCATCCTCAAGTAGATGTCACTCAATGAGGTTTACTAACTTCTACCTTCTACTTCTTGTCACATCAACTGCCACTATAGCGACTTAATGGAACATCTTCAGAGAGTTAATTTTACAAAAGACTCTCTCTACTCAAGGTAGACACGGGTAAGTGGCGAAGTTCTTCCTGATTAGAGAAATTGGGTTTTGAGGTGAGTTGAGTTGATACTTCTATTTCTTACTCCCCCTCTCACAAACCGGCAAGATCTGTCATCTTTGTGTATAGTCTCTAAAAATTCCCTTATTCCACATTAACCATGAGCTTCACCAAGTAAAATTCCCAAACTAATATAATAAAGATATATTTGACATTCAGACGCGAAATTAGGAAAAGTGCTCAAAATTTTAAAACGAATATCACATAAATGTAACCCCAAATCCAAATAATATAATAACTCAAAAACTCGGAAATAGCGCCTAAGGAACCACAAAATCACTCGAAATATACGTTTCCAACATACTTGAGAGCCATTCTTCGGTACGCGCTTTTGATTTCCTGATCCGTGGAGTTCCTGGAGACGCCGAGGACCTCGTACGGGTCCCGCCGGAGCGGCTTGGCAGTATCGAACGTCACCGGTTTCGATCCGTGCCCCGGCATTCTTCAAACTGTAACTGTAATTGCTCGCAAAACCCTAGAAATCGGTCACTAAAAAAATTACAACAATTCAGGAGCTCTGAATTGAAACCGCGGTGAGCTCTCTCTCATTGTTCACCAACTTCATTGGAAAAACTGGAAGCTTTAGAAGCACTGTGACAGCCTAGCGAGGAGAGAGAGAGACTCCATGGGACCTTCAAGTCCAAGCTGGAGCTCTGGAGGAAAGAGAAAGACGCACAATGACGGGAAATTGGAGGTGTTTTATAATTATTATTATTATTTTTATATTTGTCTCACTCTTTAAAATTTTGAAAACGAATGTGCTTTCGGGTAAAGTACGCAGAGTGCGTATTACGCACAGTGGGATTGCCGATGTGGTTGCCACGTGTACAGTAGGGAGTGAGTACGGTGGGATTGACGACCGACGGTGGGGTTTGGATGATGAGGCATAATCAATGCCGAAAAGGTAAGGTATTGAAATCGCAATCAGTGGGTGAACTGAAGGGGAAACTTGACCTCAACAATTTTATGAGATGATTATACGACATCGTGTTCATCATCATGTTCGCGGTGTGTTTTGCTCTTTTGGGGTCATAATTATTATGGTCCAGCTTATAATGATGTGTCCCATACTTTGTCACAAACGTACGCCAAATCAGACTGTGAGGAACTTGTCATTTTTAATAGCTGACAAAATCATTAGCCTTGGTATAATCTCCCATACAAGAAATAAAAATAATTTTCATTTAATGGAGTTTTACGGTTCATATTTTCTTTGGTTTGGTTGTATTTAACGGGATTATTTCAATATATTCATCATATGATTATGGTAACATATATAAAATCTAATCTTAATCAAGAAGGAAAGAGGATTATGATTTGTTGTCATCCATAAGAATGAAAAATGTATAATTAATGCAAAGTTTGATGATTATTTCCATTTTTTTTTTCTTTCTATTCCAATAAGGAAATGGAACAAAACATTACATAAGTGGGCCTTTCTCTTTTTATTTTTTTATTTTTTTTACATGTCCGTAAAAGATGAGAGAATGGGAATTCGAACTAGTGACCTCTACTTTATGAGGCATGGTTTCCAATCAATTGAATTACCCTTTGAAAACACACAAGTGGGCCTTTCTTATTATTGCTCATAACAATGGGCTTTTAATTTGACTGAGTCTTGAAAACACTTCTACAGATTCATAAAACACTTTCAAACCAAGAAAAGTGTTATACATTCTGCTCTCATTCTTTTTTCATCCTCACATTTTTCAGAGTCACCATTAAATCGATGGAGTTTATGTATAAAGCTCATATGGCTCCACAGATCAATTATAATTTTAAAAAGTGAAAAAATAAAAGGACGAGAAGGAAAAAAAAAAAACACCCCCAAACAAAATAACTAGTTGGCATTATTCTCTCAACTCAATATGCCCTTGAGAAAAGTATTGGTTACATTTAAGATGGGTGGTTGGCATTTGGCACGCTTGTCTTCATAATTTAACTCATTTCAAAATGCCCTTTCAGAAAAGTAGAACATAATACAAAATAAGTAGTTGAAATTATTCTCACAATCTCTTTGATCATCATTATCAACCTTGGTAATCAAATGATAATGGGATCTTTCGAAAACGAGGTTTAGGTTGAGCATCTTATGGGTAGCTTTTTATGGAATATTCAAACTACTTTCAGCCATGCATTGCGGCATAAGAAATACATTCATCTCTCCTGCCTCCCTTGTGTTTTACAGTGTCATTGAATTGGATGCATATGGTGCTACCTAACCCACCTTCCACGACAGTCGACAGGCGTTAGATTTTTCTGAAATGCCTTGTTCCTTGATAAAATTGAGATTTCTATCACATAGGCATGGGGATCATGAAATTGATACTTGAATCATGTCTAACATGCCACTTAGCAGCTTGCCAAAATGTTACTTGGAGTGAGAATTACAATTGGGTTAGAGTAATTCAAAGACATGCTCCAAGAAAAATGCTAGTGTTGAAAGGATACATTAAAATTTCAAAACTGAAAGGCATAATACCTGTTAATTACGTATGTCTGACATGTGTTATGCCTGTTAGATTCATTATCTGAGTAACAAAGCTTAATGCGTTACTCCAACTCCTCTTCCTCCCCCATCGATGGTGGGAGGCTATATATACCCCTCCCCAATTGAATAGGTTGAAGCATAAAAAAATGTTGAGCGAGTAAAAATTAACCTCTTCTTTCATGTACGTGTGTGTTTTTCTTGGTGCTCTTAGACCGTAAATTTTTGTGGGTATTACAACTTCCTAACACTTGTCAACATGTGATTGGAAGACAATGAAGCAAAATGTAAAAAAGAGTTAATCTAGTATAACTAGTTTGTAGTTTTTTGTTTTTTTTTTACAACTTACTTATATGTATTAACATGGAATTAAAATGACGATAAAGCAAGCCATAAAAGAGTTATAGAACAGTTACAAGTTTGGCATTAGTCGGGCTCAGGATGCCACCGAAAGCATCACAAAGAAGCCAGCTTGATGATGTGTGATTGGGCACCAAGCTGTCTTTGTGTAGGGGGCCATTAGAGTTTAGTTTTCTTCCCACTTGAGACACATCCTCAGCTCGTCTAATCATTGTCATTATCTTCTCCGGCACGATCCTTATAATTGTGGTGTGATAGATGGCAAAACCTTCCAAACTAAGTTAAAAGGCTGTGTTTTCTCTATCACGAAGATAGAGATTGAAAACATAATCGCAATACGGTCTACGAATACAATCAAAAACGACAAGTGCCTTTGTTTGAGCAAGACTTGGGCTTCTTAATTTCCACCTCCCAAAAATAAATTTATCTTTCAATTTTGTTGCCTATATTCCTATATTTTCATTTAATGCCTCATCTGTCTTGTCGTTGACCATGATCGAGGGTGGGGGCACATTTTTTTTTTAATAATATATAAGAAATTCATTTTTATTTTATTTTATTAATGCTATTAAAAAAATATATGCTTTCTACGTACGACAAATTTATAATTTTGTTTGGTGTAAAAAAACTTCTCTAATTCAATTTAGAGAAGAACGAACTCTATCCCTGCTAGTACTGAAATTGTTTTTTTTTTTCATGTGTGGTCAGAAATTACAAAAGGCCAAATGCTAAAGAAGAAAAAACAAAAAACCAAAAAAAAAGGTCGAACCTACTCCAAAAAGAAACACTAAAAGTGGTAGCTAACCTACTCCAACTCTAACCATTTCATTGGAAGATCTCTAGCAACCAAAAACGTAAAGAGGCAAAAGTACAAAAAAAATAAAAAAAACAAGTAGAGGCTTGAGAGCTAGAATTAGCGGTCTTTGACATGATTCATAAATTGAACAGAAAATTAGTAGAGTAAGAGTGAGAGATTTAACTCGTTTAAGTAGATAGATCATATTAAAGTTGACCTATATACACGCTTCAACATGATCCGCTATGAATAATTACCTTTTAATTCATTTTTAGTGCTAAGCCCAGCCCATGGATGCAACATATTGGAAATGACTACATCTCCTAATTGATGGGCATGGCCCAAGCATATGATGGGCTCCCATCCCTGAACGGCAAAACGAAAGGCCCAAAGTAATTGGGCCTCAAAGATGAGAGCTAAAAAGTCACCTGACTTGACTAAACGTCCCAAACAAGCATAGTGGGAGATACATGCACCGAATTGGAACAAATCCTATTCAGATGCAAAGACAGATCCTCAAGCCTCAAGCCATGCCACATTGCCACTTACATTGAATGTTGCCACTATGAATAAGTCAGACTAATTAATTCTTTGCAAAAAGAAAGGATCGGAGTTGGTCGGCACCTGCATAATACAAGGCAACTAGGCATGAAGCCACCTCCTAGGGCCCTCTAGTTTGGTCAATGATTATATCAGTGATTAAAAAACAATGGAGAAGAATAAGGAAAAAGAGAGATAATTAAAGAAGAACAAGTAATTAAGAGCCAGAGCAATGTTATTCTTCTATTTAATATTTGGGCAAGATGCTCAGATGTTTAGAGCCGATTGAGTTCAAAGTCGATGATGTTTAGAAAAACCTAATTAATGAACAACCGGCACCAAACACTACAGTAAGCTGAATATTAAACATTAATGCACTTCATGTTAATTGTAGTTAAGGATGACGTGATATATATACAACATTATTATATTATCCTATCTTGTTTGATTTGTAGGCTATTATTATTGTATTATTATTTTCCTGATATTGGAAAAGCAGCTATATCTAGAAGATCATCGCGTGTAACTATCTATCAGAATTATTGAAATATAATATTGCGTCATTATTTTATCGTTATTATTTAATAACTGCTATTTGGCTGTGTCAACAATGACAGATACTCTGTCTAGGTTCCAGGAATGCTGTTTGTATGAAAAAAGAGGCTTCAGAAGTGCTGAATGATCAGCAAGAGACATTAAAATATATAGCTTGTTTTGGACGTGTCAATGGAGACTAAGAGGGGGATAGGGTTTTCCTTTGAAGAAACACTTAGCTTCTATTAAAAAGCATGTTCTCTATCATATGCTATT